>NC_143012.1:32340693-32685917 GCF_055824585.1 Amblyomma mixtum | reverse complement strand
GACATGCACGCGTGACGTCACGCGTGAGCTTGTTTCTCTGCACACCAACGTCGCCGGAACGAGGCCTGGTTTCCTGCTCAACGGAAGTCGTAACACTGTCGCGTTAAAATAAGTATGTTTAGGGTCTATATAGTAGTCGAGGAAGGCATAGAATAATGCATGTAATGTGGATTCGTTCAAGAATGCTGAAAACGTGTCCTTTCTTCAGTGCGCTGAAGTAGGCTTATGATAGCGATCAGTTGCAAAGAGCGGGTTGGCAGATATGCAATTAAACTGCAGTGCAGTTCATCTTGGGCTCTGTTATATGGCTCGGAGAGCGTTCGATACAGCTGCGCGCCTCAAAGAAACGATTTGTCGACTTCTTATTACTAGGCTGAGGCTCAGGGTTGGCACATAAGTTGGCCCCTTAACGTAAATATTTGGACTCGCATTTAATTTGAGTTTCTCATAAGCCCACATTAACCATATAATAATGTGCGCCGCGGGCAGTGCAGCTATCAGAAGCAGGCTAGAACGATAAAAGTGATTTTTGCTGCAATCTCCCCGGTTAACTTTTTGCTTTCATGAGGTGTCTCTTTTTCCCGGTCAGATAAACCTTAGGGAAATAGGGAAAGCTAAACCAGACAAACAGGCACAAAAGGGCTCATTTATCTTAGTTAGGGAAGCAGACTTGAAGCTCTTCCGGGAAGATGCGTCGTTTTGTCGGCTTGGTTCTTTGGTCTCGCTGTTATGATCTGCGGTTATGTTATTACTCTTGGGCGCGGACCTGGACGAGCAAACATCGGGTTGAGCAACTTCTTATCTCTAGCTGCTGACTCTGCCAGAAGGGAGCATTTCGGGAAAAGGAGCAGTGATATACGCTTTCGTGTGCCTGGAGTGGCCGGGAAGCATTTCGGTCGCACTGCGTTGTTCCGGTGATTGGAGGACTGGCCGAGCGGGTAGCGGCGTCTTGGTCGAAAGCGCGGACATGTTTGTCTTGGCCGTTGTGTCGCGTAATCGGATTTGCGGTCGGCCGCACACACCGCTTTCGGAGGCCTGCCGGAGCGAAGTGGTAGGGAAGAATCTCCCCCGGTCGTTCCCTTCGCGTCATTTCCTGTACTCCAGTGTATAGTTAGGTGCATTCCCTCCCCTTCAAAGCAGAGGCTATATGGCTCATCTAGACAGCACCAGAAGCGTATTTCGTCGTGGAATCGCTCAGCCGCGGGCTTGACTGTGGCAGGCTTCCCTGTTATTGCTTTTTGTCGACAAGCAAAAGCAAAATCAATCCTTTTTTATGGCCTTGTTTCAACTGTTGCCTGTCTGATTCGGAGTACAGTAGATATCGCTGTTGCAAAACAAACCGCTAAATTTAGAACTATTTTCTCCCTGCGAAGACGATGATGTGGCGCAAGTGTTCTTGAGAAGTTCCATATCTCTAGTAAACTTTTTTTTATTTGTTTTTCGAGGACTTACAGCGCTAGATGTCGTGAGGTCATACTCCAAACAATGGATAATTGACACAAACAATGGGGACTGTTTTTTTTTATTAATTCATCATCATCAGCAGCAGCCTGACTACTCCCACTGCAGGCAAAAGGTCTCTCCAATGTCTCTCCAATTAACCCTGTCCTTTGCCAGCTGCGGCCACGGTATCCCCGCAAACTTCTCGATCTCATCCGCTCACCTAACTTTCTGCCGCCCCCTGCTATGCTTGCCTTCTCTTGAAATCCACTCCGTTCCCTTTAAAGACAAGCGGATATCTTGCCTTCGCATTACATGCCCTGCCCAAGCTCATTTCTTCCTCTTAATTTCGACTAGAAGGTCGATTACCCGCGTTTGTTTCCTCACCCACTCATATTGATACCTATTTCTCAGTGTGTGGTTGAAAGAGGACCAGTACCATGCATTTCAGTATCCAGCCCGCGTGGTCGCCCAAATTTTCCATCCGTTCCTCAAACTGGGACCCGTGAATTTGATCTCCATTTTTGTTTTATATTCGATGCCGTCAATTGGGCATAACAACATAAACTTGAATGCAACTAATAAAAAAATGCTCACTCAAACTGCTTTCTCGCGCACATAGAGGAGAAAGCACCTTTAGGAACTGTCTTCTTAGCACTGCAGAGAACTACCCGCTGGGCAATGGCGTAGGCCGGCCAAACGCGAGCTTGAGAGGACACTCCTGATCCGCTTTGTGTAGCTTCCCTCAACTGTTCGTTCGGCCAGCTCCTTATATTTTTTTTTCCTGTCAGGCAGTTCAATATATTTGCGCTCCACTGTGGTCCTGGAGCAGAGACCACGATCCTATTCGCGAGCTCTAGCTTCCCCTCGTCTTGCACTTGGCTCGTATCTCTTGGGACGTTGAATTGAATTAGGGACCCTTCTTCCCCTTTCGGGATGCGGATCGTCGTCTTCGTCGTCATTGTGTGTTTGCCGCTTTTGGCTGCTGCGGAGACGCCGGGGGTCCTCAAATCAAGCCGCAGTCTTGGCTGCCCCGGGGGCTGTTTGCGGTCCATCGCTCGTGACATACGACGCAGACGTGGGACGTCGTCGACTGAGCGTCCCGAAAAGCCGCGTTCTGGTCTGGCCGTCTTTGAGAAGTAACCCCATTTCGTTTTGTGGAGGACAATGGCGTATTCTGTTTGGATGGAAATTTTGCAACAAGTTTCGCCGCTTCAGGCTGTTTGTGCAACGACCAATGACGGCTCGCCGTGTAATGTACAGTTTCCTTTTTAAGCGCTGGATGGATGAAATGAGATCCCTGCTTTAGATGCTGTCGGCATAGATAGTCCAGAAGAGGCACACTTAAATGATACGAAAAGCTCGCGGAGCTGGGATTTGAAGCTTTTAAAGGGGGGAGTAGGATCTTTGAGTCACGCTTTTTAGTAAGGAGTAAGGTAAATGCGAAGGTTACTGGAATAGGGGGAGGGCTCGTTGCACAGTATCTGTAGAAATGGTCGTCGGTTTCTTCAAGCACCTGAGCGCAGCTGGTGCCGTAGTAATCGACAATAGCAGACGACCGCAGCAAATCCACCGCTTCGTTCAACGAGCACGGCGTGCTCACAAGGCGGAATGCAATAAAGTGGCGCTGTCTCTTACCCTGTACACTCCCGCGTGCTCAACATCTTGCTTAGTTGCACATGCATCTATTATTTGACGCGACTCACGGTAAAATACCGTCTCGTAACCAAGCTTCACAGGGAAAAAAAGGGAAGGGGTTATTAAGTACTGGTTACAAATGAGTATAACAGCAGGAAGTCCTGCAGTGATGTGTTGCCGTAAAACATGCACATTTCACGTTAATGGAATAATAACGGCCACAACATTCACAGCGGACGGAACGAACGGTCGAGGCAAACAAGTCCTCGCTTTTGATCCAGAATGGAATTATGGTTTCCCTCTTTCGCTGTTTAGAAGGCAACGGATCAGGAAGGATTTTCAGATAGATGAAGGGGGTGCCGTACAGCTACCTTCGTGTCTATGCCTTCAGCATACTATAGCATTGCCTCTTCATATAAGAAAGGTAGTCAGCAGTGAATAATACTTCAGAAAGTGAAAGGCAGCGCATCCAGTGTGTGTTGAAAAGAATAAAAAAAGGAAAAGACGAAAGCAGATATGTGTAAAGAAAAACCCCTTTTCGAGCAAGCGCCTTTAACACCGCGTCCACCGTGTCCGAAAGTCACAGGAAGCAGTGTGTATACAACCTCGGCTAGCTGATCGCAGAGCGACCGCTGAAAGGTGTTCTAAGAGCTCGGCGCAAGTGTCCATTTTTTCCGCGCCTGAATGGTTGTCAGTCACAGGCGCTCCCCAGTACGTGGAATCTGCCCGAACACTCAGCACCGCGGAAGGAGGGCAGGGAAGAACGGGGCTTATTAATCATCGCGCTTGGATTCCGTTCGGGGCGCAGAGGGCGGTGTCGGGGACTTGTTTGGGGAGCTCCGGGAGACAAGGCCCGCGTAGTGCCGTTGCCTAGAGAGAAAGCTTTTGGGAGAAAAGGGCGGACAGAGAGGGAGGAAAAGGAAGCGTCCGCCGCTGCGTCTGACAGCAGGCACTCCCTAGCTCCCTAGGAGACACGAGCTCTGTATACCCGCGTGCAGTGTTTGAAAGGCTGGGCGGGGACCGCAGAAGAACGGGAGTTCGGGAGGTGGGCAGGGGGAGCACTGCTCAGAGTGTGTAGCACGTATGTACACCTCTCCCCACCTCTTCCCGTAGGAGGCGGGAGATAGGGAGGACTGGGGAAGAGTCCGCAGTGGCGGCGAGCGGTGAGTTTGTCGAAGGCGTGCACGCGATGTGTCGAATGCACCTACCACGACCGGCTGCAAAGCGGATTCGATGAAAGCGACGCCTAGACTCATTGCTGGGGTTCGAAGTGTTTTAGGGAGAGAAAAAAATATTGTCCCCTTTTCATAGGCGCTCTTAGCGACGTCCTAGTTATCATAAAATCTTGCACACTTCCTGCAGTGTCTATAGAGGGCGCTTCAAGCGCTTCAAGTGGGCACTTCAAGCGTGTCAATTCAAGTAATTTCATCCATATATAGTCCGGCTTTCGACTGCTTGATGGCGGTGCATGTATCAATCGGTGTAAGCTTCAAAAACACGTGTCCCTTTTAACCGCCGATAACGCAGACACTATGAACCGGGTTCTCAGTGAGGGGTTATGGTAAAATGCGGCGTGTTTTGGAATGGGACGTTGCGTGGCTACGAATGCATTCACACGACGCCAGCGTTGTCATCCTTCTCATATTCGCCTGCTTATACACGGAGTCGTTCATAAAGTATACATTCCGAGCTTAATGCGATGCTCTGGGCACTGTACACAGAAAAGAAAGAGGAAAGTCACTGTGACGCCATTGCCTTCATAGCGCAATCTACACAAGCAGGTCACTGTTTTTAAGAGCCTTGTTTTTCGGGAACCGAACTATTGCTTGGACAAGTGCGCCTCGGCCGCGTTAGAACACTACGCCTTATTTAAAAACGGTGGCATTACAGACGTTGTACGACTACCGTAAGGTAATCTGGGTTCAAGCTGGCGCAGATATTTCAAGCTAAAAATGACTCCTATGGCCGCATTTTGTCAATGTCCACCTGAGCCTTCGTTTTCCGTTATGCACTAGTTGCGACTCGTGACGTCATGATTTTCAGGTAAACAAGCAATTCACGTGACTCGATAGCTTGGGTATTCAAGGCAGAGCTGAGTAATGAGAAGAGGGAAAGATATGGAGTATACAAAACAATTCACAGGGGTGCCTAATTCTCTTATGTATTGGCAATGCGATAGTCTTGGTGATGGTGAAGAAACTTTATTTCCGCCAGAAGAAGACCCGTGCCCCTCCGGGTCCGCACGCAGGCGTCCGGGGAGGGGCAGCGTCGCAGCTGGAAGACTAGCAACGGTATAGTCGCGCAGCTTCTGCTGCCAGGCGGGTAGCGTATCGTTGTATGCTAAGGTCGGCACTTCTGAGTATGGTCTCCCATTCCTCTGCATTATTGATTCTGCCATATCCTGGGGCACTGGGGCATCTCCATAGTATGTGTTCGAGTGTAGCGGTATGCCCGCAGAACTCGCACACCTCCGCATCCTCCCTCGTGTCACCTCCTGTCCAGCTCCTCCAGAGCGGGGATGCGAAGTTTCTAGCCTGGAGTCTTCTCCAGTCATAGGCCTCAGCCGAGCTAAGCGATCTATCCGGAGGAGGATAGATCCTTTTGTTCTTTTATGCGAAGCATATTACTAGAGCTACACTACAGCCCGTCGAGCGCGGCGGTGGAGCTACCATTGACCTTTAGCGTGACCACGTGACACCACGTGGCAACATGACGTCACAGCAGAGGAGAGATGGGCTGCCGGCTCGCGCGGTCGGCCGCGGCGGTGGAGGCTCCACATCAGAGGCGCGGCGGCTGACAACGTGACAACATGACGTCACAGCAGAGGAGAGATGGGCTGCCGGCTCGCGCGGTCGGCCGCGGCGGTGGAGGCTCCACATCAGAGGCGCTGCAGCTGACTACGTGACGCTACAGCAGCGGTATAAAGCTGAACTTGCCTCGCTCTCCGGGCACTTACGAGGCGGCCAGGTGTTGGGATGCCGCCTAGAAGCAGGGCTTATTTGAACGAGAAGCGAAAGCTTCAGCGTGCCACAGAGACCGATGAAGAGCGGGATGAACGTCTGGCTAAGCGGCGTGCTCAATATACGGCTCGGCGACAGCGTTCTACAACAACTGAAGAACAAAGCGAGGAACTTTACCAAGCCTACCCATCAATATGCTTCGCATCTGACTAGGCTTAACCTTAGCTAAGCCTCAGCCATTTTTTTTCTGGTTGTCTGTGATGCTATTAAAGGTGTTGGTTTTCTCTTTAGTGCTGAATTCGTATGGGGAGTCCAGGGCTCCCCGGGGTAAAGAGGAGCGGGCGACCCTGTGGGCGGCCTCGCTTCCAACCAGACCCAAGTGGGCTGGGGTCCAGATGATTAGAATATTGTGGGCTGGGATATAATCTTTTAGTTATTTAGCCGCCATTTCGGGGATGTGTCCCTTGCTGTAATTTCTAATTGCGGCTTTGCAGTCGCTTAGTACGTATTTGGTACCTGGCTGAGTTAGAGCGATCGCTATTGCAACCTCCTCCGCCACAGGGGGTTTTAAGTCAAGGTGTCTTACAACGCCTAACGTTCTGCCTGTGTCCCCGACGGCTACGGAGACGGTGTCTCCTAGCGTGCCTACCGCGGCATCAGTGTAGGCCACGGTTCCTAGTGGCATCTTGCCTAGCTTAGCAGCCAGCTGTGCGACCCTGCTTTCCCTTCTGCCTTTGTCGTGGATGGGATGCATGTTTCTGGGTATGGGAGCGATACTAAGATGCTCTCTTATTTCTCTTCCCAGATCTGTTCTGGTGTTCACTGTGTTATCTACGGTTACCCATTTCGCTAGCTCTAGGTATTTCCTTCCTGCGGGTGTGGATGTTAGCCTTTGGATTTGCGATGTTCTAACCGCTTCAGTCAGTTATCTCCAATTGTTATGCAGGCTCATTTTCTCCAGTATATCATTGGACGTAGAAATGGGCAGCCCTAGCGCTCGTTTGACACATTTTCTGATGATTGTGTCTAATGCCTTTTCTTCGGTTTTGTTTATTTTCAGGAATGGGGTTGCGTAGCATATCCTGCTAACGATGAAGGCCTGCGTGAGTCTTAGTTTGCTGGACTCTGAGAGTCCTTCCCCCCTTCTAGATACCTTTCTAAAGGCTCTGACGACAAGTTCAGCTTGCGCTTTGAGCTTGTCCAGCGTACTTTTGTTTTTCCCTTTTCTGTTAATATACATGCCTAGGATTCTTATTTCCTCGACAATTGGTATCGTTCTATTTTCAAGTGTAACCTCGATATCCGGTATCCTTTGACTGCGCTTGCTCATTGCTACAAATAGATCCGACTTTTGCGGAGAGAAGCTGAGACCCACGCATTTCGCATGCTCGTTAATGATATCCGCTGCCTTCTGCAGCTTTTCTTTCATTTCTGATTCGCTCTTGATGCCTTTACCGGCAGTGACGTCACATCTGATCTGGGGACATCTACTCCGGTATGATGACATCTCCTCCTTCCAGCCAGTGGAAATACTCCTGTCTGTTGACGTCACTGTCCTCCAGCCAATGGGAATGCTGCGGTCCGTTGCCGTCACTTTTCTCCGACCAATGGGTGAATTTTATGACCGGCGAAGCATTCTGGTCCCCATGCGGCTTCTAATGCTTTCACATTAAATCAATCCTTACAAAATACGGTTTCTGGTCGGATTTCTCCTCTGGACAAGTCAGTCACCATAGCCAGTGATACGATGGCTGAAAGGGTACGACAAGCCTCAAACAAAACAGTCAATAGTGTTTTTTTTTAGGGGGGGGGGGGGGGGGGGGTTTAAAGAGCGACGCGCGATTTTCCAGATCCATTGACTAGGCTAGGGGCAGTCTCTAGGTTTCCCCATTTGTGGATTGAACAAATCCCAGAGCATACTGCGGTTCATCACGAAATCCTCCATGCCTTCCTTTTATTCGATTCCATTGATCCCCGATATTTTCGCGGCGCGCCGGAAGACCATTTTCATGTCACCTCCGTCCCGCCAACCATGCAGAGTGCGCCTTACGCCGTTTGCATACAGCGTTCGAAGCGCCTCAGGGGGCGGAAGCGAGGCGCATCTCTCCACACAAGCAACGCGTGCCCTCTAAGTGAATCCTGTAGAAGCCGCGGCGCAAAACGAACAACACAAGCAGGAGGGTACGTGAACCACATGCGTGCTCTCCAGGAAGGAAGGAACCCAACGCACATGATTTATGGGGTGCGCAGGAGAAAAAAGGAAGGTAGGGAGCGTTACAGTGAGTTGCGCATTCTGTCTTCTTAAAAGCGTGCACTGTTGTGGAAGCTATAGAGCTTGTGTTCGCTACTCCAGCGCTTAATTCGGCAAAGAATGGTTGGCGATGTAGTTCGCGCTTTTGCTATCTACTCGCTAGTTATAGTAATTGTCTTCTACCTTAAAGTACAAAATTATGCGAAGGGGAGAGCGGACCAGCCGGTGATTGCATAGGGACACAGGAAGCAATGAAACACCTGCGACGGGAAAACGAAGACCCAGTGCTCTAAACCTTCATTTAGTTGCGAGAGTCAACTGGGGGACTTTCAAACAAATTGGGATTTTCTTGCCTGAGTTCTGATCCTGTCGGCTACGCCAGTTATGTCAAAATTCAGAGTCGATGAAGTAACCGCTCGCAGCGCTGAAACACCTGCGCCGGGAAAACGAAGACCCAGTGTTCTAAACCTTCATTTAGTTGCGAGAATCGACTTTGGGACTTTCAAACAAATTGCGATTTTCTTGCCTGAGTTCTGACCCTGTCGGCTGCGCCAGTTATGTCAAGATTCCGAGTTGGCGAAGTAACCGCTCGCAGCGCCCTTGGTAGGCAGCACAACATACCTTTTATTCTAATGATGGGTGGCTTATATAAAGATGCTTTTTAGATTAAGACCCCTTATAAAATAATAGTGCTTGCTAAGTCGGAGGCATAGGAGCTAGCTGAACTGTAGTTGGCACTGTATGCAATGTGGGTTTTGCGGAATTTTGAGGGGACGTCAGCTATCCCGCATCCTGAACACTGCTCCCTTTTAGGGGGATGCGTAGCATAGCTGTATACGTGTGGGAAAGCCCGTTCCACCCTCCTTTTAGCACCGAAGCTCATCCATCTTGGAGCATTATCAATGTCAGCGCGCGAGCGCTTTCCTTTCTGGCCGTCGCGGCGGGCGTCAGGTTTTGCCGCCGCCGCTCGCCTGAGAAATGCGACAGATGCGACGGTGTGCGCCTAGTAAACCGAAAAGAAGGTGTCGGTAGAATAGATAGATTACAAAATGTACGGCCATCCTTCTTTTCCGTGAGAACCGTACAGCGTTGCAGAAGGTGCGGGGCTGGTCTGTGCTATCAGCAGCCGGCTTTAACAAAGCTGTCAACACGCACTGAACACGTGCGCACTGTCCGGCGTCTTGACTGGCATGTTCGAGCTACTGACTGGTACATGCCAGTCATGAAATGTTTATTATTCGTGAGTGAGTTCCTCGCGGAATTCGGACGATTGACTAGCTGACCCTCTACTACCAGCTTTTCTCAATGCTGTACTGTATTTCGTGAGATAAGCGCAAAGTATTTTTCATCCTACCAACCTCACTGCTTTCCATAGACGGGACAAAGGCTGTATCACGGCTTTGCCCCAAGGCCGTGAGAGGCGATGAGGCAAATATTTTAGAAATTTTCAATCGTTTTCTTTCTTTCTTTTTTCGTCTTCTGCCGCATACAACGTCGCTTTTCAGGGGTATATAAGATGCGCCGCTTTTGAGCCGTTTAGAGCTTCCTGGAAGATCCGCTTATGCATCTTTACTTGTAAGCCTAAAAGAGTACCTCCAGAATCCTTAGGCATATATTGAAAGCACTTCCGTCAGGCCTGCCTTGAAAACAGCTGTTGCCGGAGTGGCTCCTTTTATTAGTATTGTATTGCTATGAAATATGGTGGAGGGTGAAAGGGGATTTTGATATTAATGAGTTCAGTTTTATACTAAGAGGTCCGTGAGCTCCTTTACATATTCCAGCGAAAGTGGGATGAAACTGGAAAGCTACTAAGAATTTCAGTCACCTCTGACGCTTTCAATCGCGCAGGTAATTTCGCTTATAGCGGCTATGCGATCGTCACTTATTATTAATTATGTATCCTTTATAAAAATGGTATATAGACAGTCTATAGACCTCTTACAGGCTCTATTGCCTTCCTATTGATATTTCTCTTTGTCTATTCATAGTCTATGAAAAAAATTTACTAAAAGGGTATGGCCATAAATCTATAGATTTTCTATAGAATGCCTATAGAGTTTGTATCGCCTGTAGACTGTTCTCTAGGATTTGTATATAGAGAGTGTATAGTCTTTCTATAGACTGATGTCTATGGACAGTTTATAGACTGTCTAGAGAAATTTTTGTAAGGTACAGCTCAAAGCGCCAGTATCTGTGCATTGTGCACTGTGCAGTGACAGTCGCCTTGATTCTTCTTTAACGCAGCCGCACAAGTAACACAAAATTTTTCTTTCGTTTCAACTACAGCTGGCATGAAAAAGCACTGCTCCATTAAGCGAGCTCACATAATCAACTGAAAGAAAACTTTCTCTAGGCTTCGCCATACGTGCACATCAGTGCATGCGACAATCTGTAAGATTTCCTGCAATCTCGAAAGAAGCTGCGCTTCGATACTATAGCCACCGAGCGTCCTAAAAAAGATGAGACGCTGTAGTGGCCAAGACAGCGTAAGGATTGTATGTGCGGCTGGTTTCGGCTTCGCTACCCTATATTTCTTTTTCTTCAAATCGCCTTCCTTGCTTCCTCTCCGCCAGAACTCCAGCAAAATAGAGTGAGAACAGGAGAAAATATCAGAGAGTGTATGAGAGCGAGAGGAAAGGGCGCTGCAACATATACACGCGGCGAGCTGTGCTTGCGGCCGGGTCCCATTCACGAAGCGAGGAGCGTCGTAAATCACCGCGCGGGGGCGCTTTTGTTGCTGGCTCGGCGTTTTCAACCCCTCCGAGAAACGGCGAAATGGTTTGATGTAGAAAGCGTGTCATCACCGACGAATATCTTTATTCCCGCCGCGTCTCTGGGGCCGCGCACTTTATTGGCTGCTTATTTCCTTTCGTCCATCCTTCGTTCACTTCACTGCGGCTGTAAAAGCGGAATAAGGAGCTCTACATAAAGCGCATACGACGCGGCATCTGCGTTCCTCGTCGCAAGGGAGAAGGAGTCGAATGGGCACCGAAGCAACGCGGGTTTTTCCCTTTCTTCCCTGTCCTTGTGCGTCCGCTTCGGCGATCGTTACTAAGCCGCAACCGCGTACAACACGCTGTGTAGAAAATGCTTCGCTGAGCCTTGTACGTACATTCTTTCGGCCATTCTTCGAAATGAATTCGCTAGCGCATTCTGCCCATGAATGTGGTTTCGAACCAGTGTTAAGAAAGCCGTCGGGAAGAAATGACGGGAGTGTCTCTCCCTCTATATCCCTTTTTTTATGTTCGGATTCGGGAAAAAGGAACCCATGCTCGGAAAATTCGAGGAAGCGACAAGCTTTAAATCGTTGCGCTGCTCTCCAGGCGCGGATTCTGCTTTTAAAATTTCGAATCAATGCGAATGAGGCATTGAAAAGACTCCAGTGTCGGCCCGCATTCCTTCTTTCTTTCTTGTTCCACAGCTGTGACTTGCAGACGAGCGAATGGGTTTCGAACCTAACGGAACTCATTGTCGGGGGACTTGGTGGGCTACACACGTACGCTGACCCATTTTCTTCTCTCGTACAACAATGCGTACGTGCATGCGTACGCGCGTGCGTGTATGTGTGTGCGTGTGTATGTAAGCACGCGCGGGTAAGCGCAGTCAAAGGACAGAAGTCATTGCATCAGAGAAGAAAAGGAATTGGCGTTCTTGCCAGCCTCTTTTTGTTCCGGTATTCCGGTTATAATATCATACTATTATTTGCATTGTTCATCTAGTTCTGCAGTTACATTCTCGTCGACGACCTCCTTCATGTGCTGTCTGACTGAATAACTAAATTGATCAATTCGTTTATTGATGCCCTTCGACAAGCCTGCAGTGCATATCAGAGGGCAACGTCTGATTAATGAATCCTTCCATGCACATTGACTCACTGAATGTGTTCAATTGCTGACTTTTCCTGGATTGTAGGGTTGATTTCATTAAACCAATTATTTCTGTCCGTTGCTCATATCCGTTAAACCTTGACCAAGTTAGCTGTTGTCTTGTTGATATATAAACCTTTTCACGAACCTGAGAAAAATCTTTTTTCTTATGGAATGTGGGGACGGCATGGGGGAGCTTAATCTTCAAATCTTCCCGTACTGCGAGCAGTCCAGTTTCCAGTATGGCGGCACTCCGCGACCTGTTAATGAAACGGTCTGTATATAGTTGATTGATTGATTGATTGATTGACGGAGAAGTCAGTCGGTCAATAGATACGCAGGCGAGTGAACGAACGAATGCACAAATGAGCGAGGAAACAGATACCTGAATCAGTTGGGCGACTGAGCGGATGCTTGATTTAATGTGCTAACGAGAGCATGCATCAGCGACCGGATGTCTGAATGCTTAACCGAGGGTACATGACAGTGCTTAAGTGGATGAGTGAGTCAGCGGAAGCCTGAATGCTGTGCATGACAACTAATAAATTACTGAGCCTGTTAACAAGCGAGTAAAAGGATGAGTGAGTGAGTGAGTGAGTGAGTGAGTGAGTGAGTGAGTGAGTGAGTGAGTGAGTGAGTGAGTGAGTGAGTGAGTGAGTGAGTGAGTGTATGAATGAGTGACTAAGTGAGTGAGTGACTGAGTGAGTATGAGTGATTGAGTGACTAGATGAATGAGTGAGTGAGTGTATGAATGAGTTAGTGAGTGCATGAATGAGTGACTGAGTGAGTAGTTGAGTGACTGAGTGAGTAGATGAGTGACTAAGTGAGTGAGGGAGTAGATGAGTATGTGAGTTAGTATATGAGTGAGTAAGTGAGTGAGGGAGTAGATGATTGAGTAAGTGAGTGAGGGAGTAGATGATTGAGTATGGAGTGAGAGAGTGAATGTATGAGTGAGTGAGTGGGTGGGTGGATGTGTTAGCGAGTGAGTGTGTCGATAAGTGAGTTACTCAGTGGATGACTGAGCAGATGATTGTGTGAGGGAGCCACATCGCCCTCCCCTCTAATTGGTTACCATCGTCACCCTCTCCCCCGGGGCCGCAGTGAGTGGCGGCCACACGGCTGAGATCCTCCTCCTGGGCAACGTGGAGCACCCGTACAGCCTGGTCGAGTACCGCGGCCTGTCGGTCAGCGAGTGCGGCGAGTCGTGCCTGCGCAACGCCCTGTTCCCGTGCCGCTCGTTCCTGTTCGGTCGCCGCGCCCAGCAGCAGACGTACTGCGGACTCACGCACCAGAACCGCGCAGGCCTGCTGCAGAACCCGGGAAGCTTCGAGCCGTCTCACAGCGTCAACTACTACGAGATCGCGCGAAACCTCGACGGTAAGAAACCTCGTCGCGACGATGGCGGTCCCATACACGCGAAGATCTCTATTTTTCTGGTACTTCGTTTTGTGCGATCCTCCAAAGGTTTAGCGCCAAAATTACTCACTCAAACCAGGTCTTCACTATATTTAGGAAAAAACTGGCATGAGAATAACGTGATGAAACTGATAAAACCACACCGAAGATTGTTCTGTGTGTCGATATCTTGTGTCATTACTCTGTTCTGTGTGTGAACATAGCGTGAGTCTAGCGCAAATTTGATCTTGAATGTAGTTATCAGGACTCACTCATCCAACTGCTTGTCGCAGTTTAAAAATTAAACTGTTTTAATCTAACGCGAGACGTTAAACGTGGACACGCAATTAATGCCCCGATTCAGTGCATATCGAAACAGAACAAACATTTATATTTCGTGCATGATAACGAAACTTTGCTTCATATCGAACTTGCAGATGTGGCTAATATGGTGCTCTTTTCTGTGTGTCCTTGTGAGCTCGCCGACCGACCTACAAAGAACGATCACGAGCATGCCGTTATATTTTAGAAGGTATAGCTCAGATCATGAATAGCAGTTTACCAATATCCCTCAAGGAAAAATTAAACAACAGCTGTATCTTACCGGTACTAACCTATGGGGCAGAAACGTGGAGGCTAGCAAAGAGGGTTCAGGTTAAGTTAAGGACAACACAGCGAGCTATGGAAATAAAAATGATAGGTATAGCGATAAGACACCGGAAGCGGGCGTAGTAGTTGAGGGAACAAACGCGGGTTAATGTCATCCTAGTCAAAATCATGAAGAAGAAATGAGTTTGGGCAGGGCATGTAGTGCGAAGGCAGGATAACCGCTGGTCCTTAAGGGTAACTGAGTGGATTACAAGGGAAGGCAAGCGTAGCAGGGCGCGGCAGAAAGTTAGGTGGGCGGATGAGGTTAAGAAGTTTGCGGGGATACGGTGGCCGCAGCGGTCAAAGTAGAGGGTTAATTGTTTAGGCATTGGAGGGGCGTCTTTCCTGTAGTTGGCGTAGTCAGGCTGATGATGATGATGATGAGAGCTTTAAACAGGTTTGTCCACGAGTTCCGAGCTGCTTTATTTGGTAAAACATTCTTTCGCTCCAGTTGTTTGTTTGTTTTTTCTCTCTCCCAGCGTGCGACGAAGAGGACGTCAAGTTCGAGCTGGTGTCGGGCCGCTACATGACAGACCGGCCTCTACGCAGCTCGCCCGTGTCTTCGGCGCACGAATGCCTGTCGCTGTGCCGAGGGGACGCCAGGTGTCGCTCGGTGTCGTACGACTACCGGCGCCGCCTTTGCCACGCCCACTCAGACACGCTTCGCACGGGCGCCGACTCAAACGTCAAACGGAACCCGCAGATGAACTACTTCGAGAAGGTCTGCATCTCCGGTGAGTCCGTCGGAGAGCGCGAAGGGGTATTGGAGCCACGTCACTGGAATCGTGAGCGGCTGAGTACAAACAGAAAGCGCCCCCTTGTTTTTAGAGGGCACCCTGCGTCAACCACTGAAAGAAGTATGACAATATGAAAACACAAACACGATACCATTAGCGTCCAGCGGGGTCCACTAACACTTTCATTAAAAGGATTTCGCGACTTCGAAGTGAAAGTCAACTTTGTTAGTCTTGGTTGCATTCATGACATAAAGTTGAAACGCTCAACCAGACGAGGACGATGAAAGAGGTGAGAGACAAACGAGCGCCCAAACAACCACTTTGTTGCATTCGTACTCCCTAAATGAAAATTTTACTTCGCTGTTAGCGTTTCAGAGACCTGTGGATGTAATGCTGCTGTCGGCTATTGATATTCATGGCGAAAGATGAATACGATATTTGAGGTCACAGAACGAAGACGCTTTTTGTGTACCTATAACTGCACGTGCACGACGGATACTAACCCATGTAGTAATGTGCAGCCATTTTAAAACCAATTCCTCTTCCGGCAGCGGGATAGCAGGCGGCTTATGACTCAACGTCAGTGTTCGCTGGATCGCAAAATTACAGGACGCATCTCCAGAGCATACCCACTACTTTTAGGAGCCATCCCGCTTAAATTTTGACCCTCTATTTCAAAGACCATGGATATTTCTCAATTTCCTTTCTGCAGCTATGTTCTGCATGCTTTTCTCGTGTATTTCCCTCCAGAAATCTCCTTTGTAACCTAAAGTAAGGTGTCTGCAGTTTTTCCGTCAATTGACCAATCAATTTGCTAATCAATCAATAAGTCAATCAGGCTTTATTTCATATTAGAGATGGGAGGTTCCCATGAAAAAACCCTTGATACAAGGTTGCCGTAGGTCCGCGACCTCTACAGTAGCTTCTTCATGCACAAGCCTCAAAGTAGACAACGCTACATCCTACAGCCCTCAGCATTCAAACCGACGTGTTGATTACAGATTAACAGCTTTTTTTCTTTTACGCTGCATATATGCTCACAAACACTCTTTAAAACTTCAATATTTTCATTATAGAGCTCTCTTTCCCTCTATTTCTGTGTCGCGGAAGCAGTCACATCGTACACGCAGAGCTCCGAAATTGCCCTTTTCAAAAGCGTTCTGCCCCATTTAACTTCCTCATGCACTTACAAGACCACGCCGCCGCCGTGGCTTAGTAGTTAGGGCGCTGGGCTGCTGAACCGAAAGGTGCAGGTTCGATCCGGGCAGCAGAGGTCGTATTTAGATGGACGCTAAATTCTAGAGGCCCGTGTGCTATGCGATGTCAGTGCACGTTAAAGAACCCCAGGTGGTCGAAATTTCCGGAGCCCTTCACTACGGCATCCCTCATAGCCCGAGTCGCTTTGGTACGTTAAACCCCAATAAACCAAGCTTACCCGACCTCTGAGAGTATTCTAAATGCCTGCGAGGAGTTGTTCAACTGCCCAAACGCTTCTTGAACTGACCTTAACTTCGCCTCCCTCTGTCACCGCAGCCGGCAGCGTGTGCGACAAGCACTGGGCCTTCGAGCGCGTTCCGGGCAAGGAGCTGGTGATGGGCGGCGGCTCGGGTGCCTCGTACAAGGTGAGCGTCGAGGCCAACACCCGCGAGGAGTGCCAGGCGGCGTGCCTGGCGCACCGCGACTTCGCCTGCCACTCGGCCGAGTTCAACTACCAGCTCAGCGAGTGCCGGCTGAGCCCTCACTCTCGCTTCACCGCCACCGGCGGCGAGGGCAAGCTGGAGGACTCCAAGTTCGTCGTGGACTACTTCGAGAACAACTGCGTCCGCGGTGAGACCCGTTCTCGTACGGTACCACTGGTGCGCGTTGTGCGAACACTGATTGAAGTTTGTTACGGCTTTAACGAATGCGAGGTTGCAAAAATAATCACCTGTTGAAAACTGCTTGAAACTGCTTGAAAACCGCTTGAAAAACCTTGAAAGCGCATGCACGTCAACACCGCAGGCGAGATCCTTTCCCGCGAGGCGCCAACAGCGCATGCGTGATGGCAGGTTGCGCTCGCAGCTGCCGCTTGCGCCCGTCTACAACACCAACTGTGCATGCGCCGTACCACCTGGCGGTTTGTTTTCGAGGAGTGGCGCACGGGAGAGGGCAGCGGAGGGAGATGCGCAGAACGGTGGTGTGAAGAAGACTAATCAATGCACAGCCTTTGCCAGTAATATACAGCCCACCACAGAGGCTTCTGGAACATGCTGTATGGCTCGTTTTACTTCTACGGCATCCCTGACCTCTCAAAGGTTGAATTCCTCGTCTTCAAACCTCCGGTTCATAGAACTTGCGCAAGTGCTCAAGCAGCCTAACTGCATGACTTGGAAGCAAGCGCTTTCGACTGTCTACTTTCCACAAAGCCTGTACAGAAAAAAGGCGCCGTTGACTGCTGGCGGATCCTGCTGAATAGCGCATTGACTGGCGGCAGGACAGACAGTTCTTGATAACTGGAAACGGAAAGTCCGTCCGTGGGCACTTTCGCCTGTTCTGAAGTTAATATATTGGATTGACTCTTACTGCAAGATAGCGTGTAAAGATTCTCGCTTGCTCACATGACTTGAATTACCTCTTTGAATGGCGAACTTCACCTCTTAGCAAAAGTGACGAAGACGACGATTAAAATGAGCGATTAAGACTTAGAATTCTGCCATTGCACTTTTTTGCGCACTCATGGATGCTTACTGCCGCGTTGGCTCAGTGGTTATGGCGCTCGGCTGCTGACCCAAAAGATCAACAGAATGGAAAGCTGGGCTATTTGTAGGTTGTTAATGATGGAATTTGTGGGCGCGAACAAACAAAACGCAGAGAAGATACCACAGGACAGGCGTCTGTCGTGTGGTATCTTCTCTGTGTTTTGTTTGTTCGCGCCCACAAATTCTATCATGACCCAAAAGACCCGGGTTCGATCCCGGCTGGGACGGTCGCATTGCCTATCTTTCCAAGCACCAAAAACCTTATGACGTCATCGAAATATCCGAAACTTGGCTCAGAAAAGGCGAAAATGTTCTCATTCCTGATTACCTAACGCATTCATATCCACGTGATTCACTTTCGCGTGGTGGTGGCGTAGCGCTTTTTGTTCACAATAGTCGCACCTACTCAGCATTGCCAAACGTTTCTTGCAGCACACCTTATATCGAAGCATTATTTATCAGACTGGAGAACTCTGTTATCGTGGGTGTCGTGTATAGGCCCCCCCAATTCAGCTGTAGCCTTATTTCTTCAAAAACTTGAATCAGTACTTTTCATCCTCATGTCAGAACACAAATACCCGGTTATAATTAGCGGAGACATTAACATAGATACCCGTAACGTACACCATAATGACTATGCGCATCTGCTGAATTCCTTTAATTTTCGGAACTTGATTACCATCCCCACTAGAATAACCAGCACATCTGCAACGGTCATTGATCATATCTTAACAAATATAACTTCGAATATAAGTGCAGGGGTATGCAACCAACGTATTTCTGATCACCTACCTACCTATATAACGGTTCAAAACGTCATTTAACCGAAATCAATAGCCACCAAGGTAATTACGAGAATCGATTACACTTTGCTCAGATCCAAAATTCAGTGTATTGACACTAGTACCATATACCATGAAGACGTTGAAACTGAATTGTCCAATCTTATTCACACTCTTACGTGCGCTACAACAAACAGCAGTACGAAGTTATCTGCTCGCTCGTATAAGCAGCCTATTTCGCCCTGGATGACAAAACAAATTTTAGCAGTGCTACAACAGAAGGATTTCTGGTATCACAAATGGAAACAGCATAAGGATAACAACTATTACTTGGGTCAGTACAAAAAAATGCGCAATACATCTGTTGCAGCTATGCGCACACGGAAAAAGGAATGTTACACACGCCTCATTGAACATAGCGCTGGGAACTCCAAAAAACTGTGGGGAATTGTGAACAGTGTTGTTGGTAAACCGCGCCAACAGACGCTTCCAGCAGTTATTGATCAGAACGTTGTCGACCACTTTAATTCATATTTTACTTCAGTAGGGATTTCTTCAGCCACCTCTCCAAATAACACAGATGTAAACTCTTCGTTACCCAGTCCACTACCAAATACCTTTTTTCTAGACGACATTGAACTTAGCGAAATACATTCTACATTGGCAACTATGGCTAGCAATAAAGCCACTGGATTGGATGGAATAACTGTACGTATGTTAAAAGACAACATTGATATTCTCGGTCCTATATTATGCCACGTTCTAAATCACTCACTGCAAACCGCCAAGTACCCAACGCAGCTAAAAACCGCCCGAGTAGTTCCAATATACAAGGATGGAGACAGTTCAAACCCTTCTAGTTATCGACCTATATCAGTGCTCAGTGCTGTTAATATCCTTTTCGAAAAAATTCTTGCAAATCGAATCAATAGATTTCTAGAAAAATACCATATAATTTGCCCACAGCAACACGGCTTTCGGCAGCATCATTCAACATCAACTGCAGTCCAGTTATTAGCCGAAAAAATAAACTGTGCTTTAAATAACAACGAACTTGTGGCTGTGGTCTTTCTTGACTTAAGAAAGGCTTTCGATACCGTTGACCATTCCATCCTTTTGCACAAGCTAAAACACTACGGCTTTAGAGAACGAATTTTCGAGCTGTTTTCTAGGTACTTCGATCAACGTCATCAGGTAGTCGTACTGAATAATGTATCATCGTCACCACAACGTATACACACGGGCGTACCCCAAGGGTCTGTTTTGGGACCCCTGCTTTTTTCCTTATATGTTTCCGATCTTCCACGTGCACTACATTTCGGAGATATGCTGATGTCCGCCGATGACACCGCTATAATTATTACAGGAAACAACATCGAGGAAATTGAGTCCAAAACGAACTTAGATTTAGCAAGCATCTCTTACTGGTTTTCAGCTAACAAGCTGTCTGTTAATGTTGACAAAACAAAATATACTGTATTTCACTCCCGTAGTAAACAAGTAGATATTAACTGTATGAACATTTCCATTAACAACTCTGTACTGCAACATACACCTTCTTTTAAATATCATGGCGTAATATTTGATAGGCACCTGCACTGGCAAAATCACATATCTGCAGTGGGGGCGAAACTGGCATCCGGGTGCTATCAACTGCTACAGGCACGTGACTTCTTTGACACAAATATTTTACGCATTTTATATTTCTCCTTTATCCATAGTCACCTTTCTTACTGCCTAGATTCTTGGGGATGGACCTACAACAGTTATATCGAGCCAATCCGAAGATTACAGAAACGGTCATTAAGAGTCATAACTCATTCTAAACCGGATCATCCCAGCAAATCATTATTCGAAGACTTACAGATACTATCCTTCGATTCACTACGCCTACTGAAAACAGCTACTACCGTAAACAGCATCGTAAGATACAACCATCCTTTCCATATATCCCTATTTCACACCTCATCACGTCCCACCAGGAATGTAACGCTTGGAAACTTTAATCTGCCACCCACTCACAACGTATATGGAGAACGACAGCTCGCTTTTATTGGTGCAAAAATATGGAATACCCTTCCCCACGAAGTAAAATACGCTCAAAATTTCACTCCTACAGCAAAAAAATTCTTTCGGCACATACATACTAAGAACTAACACTTACTCAACCTGTTGCGCGTATTCGTTTTTATTATTATTATTATTATTATTTCTTTTTTGGACATAGACTATGTTTTTCGTAGTATAGAGTTGTTCCGTGTAATGTTTTTTTTCTTCCCATTTCTGCACTTGTATTCATACACATGTATCTACCCCGCTGTTACAAGTTCTAATTGCATTGTACTGGAGTGTCTGTATGATTGTATTTCATTTTTTGGACCCATGACTAGCCTACGGCTACGGGTCCAGACAGTGTTGGACACATCTTTGTGTATTTTTAAATGTAAATAAAGAATTTGAATTTGAATTTGAATTTCGATGCAGGCGAAATGCTACAGACCCGTGTCCTGTGCGATGTCAGTGCACTTAAAAGAACCCCAGCGTCCCTCGTAGCCTGAGTCGCTTTGGGATGTTAACCCCCATAGACCGAGCTAAACCATGGATGCTAAGAGTCTAACGTGTCACCTTCGGCCTGACTTCCAGCTAATTGTTATGCGTACCAGCATCACCACGTATACACCCGGTGTTGATGTTAACATGGGCCATATTTTAGCCTGAGCCGACCAAAAAAACTTTGTGTCTGGCGTTCATGAGCTTCAGATGCCCTTGCGCCAAAAAAAAAAAAAAATCGATCATCATCATCATCAGCTTCACTACGCAGCTGACTGTGAAAGCTTCACGCCATGCACTAAATACTTCCGAGAGTCTAGACTGATGCTTGATTCTTCGATGCCCGCTTCACTTTGCAGAGGTGCGGGGCTTCTGCAGCACTAAAAAGTACCGAGACCAGGAGCTGGTGCTCGCGGACCTGGTGATCGGCACCATGTCTCAGGACGACTGTCTGCAGCGCTGCCTCAACAGCGTCGACTTCGTGTGCCGCTCGTTCAGCTTCGAGCGGGACACGCAGACCTGCTTCCTCAGCCACCACACCCGAAAGTCGGCGCCCAAGGGAGCCACGCTCCGGCTCCCGGGTACCGACCTCGTCGAACTGGGCGCTTGCTTCGATGGTGAGTTCACCTGGTTCCAAACTATTCAACGTCATGAAATTTGTGCTTAGCGCTGGAGCGCCGAGGTAACGAAAACGTCTTAGAAAAATTATGGCCATCCAGAATTCCGTCACTCGTGGTCGCTACACTAAAGAAATTTTGAAAACAACAGGAGGCTATACGCCGCAGCAGACACAGGACAGCGGGAGCTGACGACGCAGGGCGACGACATCGCCCTTTGTCGTCACCTCCCGCTGTCCTGTGTCTGCTGCGGTGTATAGCCTCCTGATGGCTCACCAACTGGCGTACACGTCTATCCTCCTAATTTAAGGACAAACTGGACGATTCAGTAAAGAAAATTCGATTGTGGCATAAATAAAATCAGCGAATTGTGATAATTTTTCATTTTTTGAGAAGCATGAAACAATGCTCAAATATTCAGATGCACGCAACGTAGCAATAGCGGGATTCAAATCTGTTCAGTACATCACAAGGTCAGAATCGGAAGCTCTCAAGTACGTTCACGTCGTGTTTGGCTTGTTTGGACGACCAGTCAAGCTGTTTCGTTTTCACTCGAGCCGTCGAATTGACTGCTGCTCAGGTGCAGGTTTTTGGGGATCTGAAATTACAGGAGGTTTTTTTTTTTCTCTTTTTCATCACGCGTACAGTTGCTGCACACAAGAAACCATTTGTAGGCGGTCTACACGAAGTTTTGCAGCGCAGGGGTCGATTAACATCATGCTTGAGCAACTCTTCTCTGAGCTAAGATTGGCGCTACGACGCTCGCTTTTGACGCGACAGCAGAAATGATCGCATGACAAACTGCTAGATAACGCATGTGTGATACACATGCAAGTTCCGGTATACATAAACCTTCCTTCATATAAAACACGTACGCATTTTTATTCCACGTACTGGGAGACTCTAAAACCGGCTTCGACTCTCATCGCAGAACGTTCTCAGCTCTGCATTGTACTGAAGCGGAAAGAAGCGAGCACGAACGTGGAACGTCTATAGTGACTCCATGGGCATCAAAAGCATTATTGAACAAAGGGAAGATTTATTATTCACTCGCCATTACAATAGAAGGTGAACACAAACAAGAAAATCCGAGCATGACTATACCAACCGACATCGGAAACTGGATTCCGCTCATGTATGTAGACAAGTAAATAAAAGAGAAAAAACAAAAGAATGCAGACCGTCATCGACGAACTTCGCAGGTCTCCCACACAAGGGTGAGACATGCCGGAACACTCACTATACACGTCACGGTTATCTTGCACTGGGCACGTTGGCGAACACGGCGCACACAGTTGAACCTCCTCGCAATATAAGGGTTGTAAAGAAACTTCAACCTCAGCTTGCCAGTTTTGGGTTCGTGACTGAAAATATTCCATCACCGTTCTCGCGTGCCTTTCTTAACCCTAGCAACAGTGTAATCACCGTGATGGTTGTGCGCCGCTGGAAGGAAATAAACTATACTGAAACTATAACTTCGAAGAGGAGATGCATAACTCGCAGCTATCTTCTCACTTATCCGCTGAAGTTGAGGTACGCCGTTTTATATTTGAGTCGACAACTTTTCGTCGTGAAACAGCGCGCGCAAACTGTTCTTCTCGCCTCGTATTCTGAAGGTCGGTGGTTCGAACCCCGCGGCCGCCGGCCTACTAAGTCTGTCAGTCCAGTGGGAACACGCGAACCGCGCGTTACTGAACTGATAAGTTTTCTTCGGATGTTTTTTGTCTGGTTCTATTTCGAGTGTTGAGCTATCTAGCGCTCACAAATGTACCAATGGCTGCATTATACCGGACAGCCACGTTATAAAGACGAACGCCGCATGCTGTCAACAAAAACATATTGGCAAGAGACCCGGGAACACTATGCATAGTCTTCATTCCGACTCAAGAATTATTAAATATTCTTTTTAGTTTGACTGCTTGAGCATTTCATCAATTTTCTTGCAAGACTCAACGAGAACTCCAAGGGGGTGGTGGTGGTGGTGGTGAAAACATTTATTACGAATGAGCAGGAGGTATGTTTGGATCAGCCCGTAAGGGACCGATCCTTACAAACACTAGGTGGAGGTCCCTAGTATGGGACCCCAGTGGCGGTTGCCGCGCCCGACTAAGGCTTGTTGGGCCTGTAAGTCGTGGCAGCCGAGCAGGGTCGCCTCCCAGTCCTCCCGGGTTGGGTTGGGGATGGGGGGAATAGCGGGGTTGGAGGGGCAGGCCCACACCATGTGATAAGTGTCAGAAGACACTGCACTACAGTGTGGGCAGCTGCCGCTAAAGGAGGGGTCAAAATGTTTTAGCGCTGCCGGGCACAACAATGTATTGGTGAGAAGGCGGAGAAGGAGCCGCTCATCCGCCTTCTTAAGGCCTTTACATGGGCTAGGGTAAAGGCGATGACAATTTTGATAATATGTTGTAATATCTTTGAATGTATAGACCGGATTAAAATCGGGTTCCTGATCGGACCGGGAGAAGAAAACAGCCCGGTGAGAGAGCGCGCGGGCGGCTGCGTCTGCTGCCTCGTTTCCTGCCAACCCCTGATGAGCAGGGGCCCATATGAGGTAACGGTGTGCGGGGTCCGTATCCCGTATGCAATTTTTGGTATATTCGATAGGCTAGGAAGGGAGTCCAGCCTTGTTCGACGTTCCGACAGGCCCCTCGCGAGTCGGTGATTATGTATTTTGAATTGGAATGTGAGGCCGCGAGAGCAATCGCGACCTCTTCTGCTTGTGTTGCACTGCGGGCTCTGAAAGTTAGGCCGTTAACTGTGTTGCTGTTGTCAACTACCGCGGCCGTGTACCATCCCCCGTGGTGAGGGCCGGAGGCGTCCACGTAGTATACACCTGTTTTGTTGCCATAATATCGGGCTAGCGCTTCCGCTCGTGCCAGGCGCCGACCATTATGGTCTTCATGTGACATGTTTGCTGGAAGAGGCCGCACGTGGAGGGCACGTCTCCACAGTTCCGGGATGCGAAACCTGTCTTCCATTTAAGGGGTGTGTTGGATATGGAGTCGAGCAAGAAGGCGGCGACCCGACTCCGTTAGCGACAAGCGCGTGTACTGGTTTGTAAGGTGCGCCTCCCGGAGTTCCCGGAAAGTATTCACCACCCCAAGAGCCATAAGCCGGCTGTTTGAAGTAGTGATGGGGAGGTCAAGGGCACGTTTAACAATTTTGCGAAGGATGACCTCAAGGGCGTCCTCCTCTTGTTTCCGTAGGTGGAGATAAGGAGTCGAATAGAGAATTCGACTGGTTACAAAGGCGTTTGCCAGCCGCAAGGCATCCTTACTTCGTAACCCTCCGCGTTTGTTGGAAACCCGGCGGACCATGCGGCCCACCTGGTCCCCCACCTTACGGAGTTTGGCCAATGTAGTGTCTGGCCGCCTGTGTTTGTGGATGTAGAGTCCGAGTACCCGTATCTCATCACTTTCGCGTATGGGACCACTCTCAAGAGAGAGAGATATTTTAGTTGTGCACTTCTGTGAGGGGCGGAGGTGCACAAATTCCGATTTTTGAGGGGAACATTGAATACCGCAGCGGCGGGCGTAGCGGTCTACTATCGTCGCCGCTGTTTGCAGGCTGGTTTCAATGTCTCCTGTGCTGCCCTGCGTGGCCCACAGAGTGATGTCATCGGCGTACAGGGCGTGCTGCACGCCGGCGACACCACTCAGCTAGGCCGGCAGGTGCATCATGGCCAGATTGAAGAGCAGCGGGGAAAGTACCGCGCCTTGAGGTGTTCCCCGCGTGCCGAGTAGGTAAGGGCCATGGTCTCTATCTTGAATTCGAATGTAGGAATGACGATCTATTAAAAATTGGCTTATGTATTGGAATGTATTGAGGCCACAGTCGGTGTGACTTAGGTTAGTGAGTATGATCTCATGTGTTACATTGTCAAATGCCCCTTTAAGATCCAAGGCGAGTACTACCCGGTCATTATGGGGGCATTCGAGGGGGTCAAGGACTTCCCGATTGAGTTGCAGGAGGACATCCTGTGCGGATCTGTGTGGGCGGAATCCGAACATGGTGCTCGCAAAGACTTGTTTGTTTTCAAGATATGTAGATAACCGATCCCGCACCATCGTCTCCATTAGTTTGCCCACACATGAGGTGAGAGAGATGGGGCGGAGGTTATCTGCGTCAATTGGTTTGCCAGCTTTAGGAATAAAAGTGACCAAAGCCGTTTTCCATTCGATTGGCAGGGTGGTGTCCCCGCGCCAAATCGCATTGACGTATTCCAGGAGGGACTGGTATGCCAAGTCGGGCAGGTTCGTCAAAAGCTTGACGGTGACCTTATCCCGTCCTGGCGCAGTGCCCCGTTTCATTTTGGCGAGAGCCGCCCGCAGATCATGGAGCTGGAAAGGTTGATCCAGCTCCGTGTTCTCTCTGCCTGCATAAGAGTACGCAGATCCACGGGGGTCTTGGGCTGTACACAGATACTGGTCCCGAAGTTTCTGTGCCAGTTGAGTCGTGTTGCCAGAAAAAGCGTGCAGGGCTCGGTGCAAATGTTTTTGTGTTTCGGTTCGTGTTTGTGTTGGGTCGATTAGGGCTCGAAAGAGACGCCACGTGTTTCGGCTGGACATTTGTCGCGCGGCCGTGTTGCATCTATCTACCCAGTTGGAGTCGGCATGTCGCCCTGAACTCAACTTTAATAAGCAGTGTTCAAATATCTGAAGTTCCCACATTGGAACTGTACGAAAAAGAAGATGGTTTTCTCAGATTACGCTATGAAGAAACAAGAATAACTGGTGCATTACAACGTGTCGCACATAGAGCTTGAAAATTGCAGGCTTTAAATTTTTGTTTGCATGAGGACAGCTGCAATATTTCGCTTTAAGGAAAAAAAGTGACGCCCAGTTTTCTTTCTTGCTTGGTTGTGAGCAAGTAAACTTAATTTTCTTCCCTTCGAAAGCTGAAAGTCACGGCTGTCCAATTTTCGAAATGAACCGCGAAGTGCGCGGAAGACAAGTTTGGGCTGCCCCGCTTTTGTCGGCGAATTTCCTCTCGGTATTTATATCCTATTCACGTCGTTCCCGCTATTTGTTTTATGAGAGGGCGGCCCTCATTTTTCTTGAGAATGGCGCGTGTCCGATTGCATTCGCAGTGAAAAGGGGACTGCAATTAACTGAATGGAGTTTGCCTCGAGATGCAATTCTTGCTCTTCTCATGTTATTGAAGAAACGAGAGGACGTCCGACGAAAGGGATTACGGGTTTCGTGAAAAATGGTAAAGGAGTGCGGAGAGGTCATTGCCCTCGAACTGGCGGGCCAAAAACAAAAAAAAATATACTTCGACTCGAGTTGAAGATTTCCGCGCGGTTATTTTCTCCATTTGGGAAATTACAGCTTGGGGAAGTGCTCTTGTATGGTACAGAAAGCTGCTCTTACGACAGGCACTAGGAAGTGTCTAGGGATTCATTTAAGTTGATTTACTGCTGATTTTCTGACTGGAGAACCTAAAGTATTAAGGATACATCTTTGTACGAAATTTCGAAGGATGTTATTAGTGAGCAATTTTTGGATTTTCAGTGGAGCAGTCAAAGAAGTTGGAGGGCTTGGGCTGACGCGAAATTTGAAATTGAGAGTGCGACTCCTATCCTATCCGTCACCCCATGGACAAGGGAGACAAAGCGACACATGTCTTTTTTGGTGGGGATTAAAGCTACCTACCATTTAGGTATGCTTCCTTTGAAAACAACTATTGCGTCATTGGTTCGCAGTGAGTAGACAAGAGCCGGTGGCAGGCGTTGGGAATAACGCGGTCTAGTTGCTTGATAGTTGTGCTTTTTCGGTACTCTGCGCTCTCTGAAACAAAAATGTAAGCAACGAAACGTTCAGTAATTGCACTCGGTCAAGATTATTCGCGCTTAATAATTGGCTTATGGATTAATACATCAATCTCGGTATTGCGGTTGATGATTGGATCGCGCGGCAAATCACTCAGCTTGTTGTTCACTGGGAAATTCTCTCGTTCATCCAAGTAATCGATCTGTCACAGCATGGAGGACTCTGAAGTATAGTCAACCGTATTATCAGCCCTAGGTCAGCCGATTAATCTATCAAGTTGTGCCTGACAATAAAAGCCTGATCCCGCACAGCAGGCTAAACTGTGCATGAAAGCGAGACTAGATAGGACACAGTTCTTTTCGGGGATTTTTTGCGTACTATTCTCTGACTTTCACCCAATGATCATTTATCCGACTTTCCCATCTCCTCTGTTGGCCCTATAACCAACTGAACTCTCCTGAAGCCAGCTAGACATCCATTCTTACGCCCTATCTCACATTATATTTTGCGTGGTTTCTTTTACTTCTTTATTACTACAACGTTTAAATTCTTACATCAATTGCTAGCCAAACATTATTACCTTTGACCCGCCTCACCGCCCTCGCCGGAAAAAGCCGATAAAGTAGCCACGACACTCGTCTCTACAGAACCTTCCTCCCGTAACTACCCGTGTTCTTAGGCAAACGTACCTCACAACGTCCCAAACTTTTGCGGTTTCATTCCCCCTTGGATTCTTTTCCGCACCCATTTGCCTTTTTTATCCCTTATTACTCATTCTGTATTCCGGCAAATTACCTGTTACCCGTTCGAAACCCCTGACGTCGCTCCAAAGTTGAAGTCGCTTTATATTCCTCGAAATAAGGTTTCGTAATGCCTCAGCTTTTTTTCATCTTCCTTTAGAAAAGAACAAACGACTCTTGCGATTTCTTAAAGCTCTTACGCTGCGCTTCTCGAGTGATACAGCGCATTCGTGCTTTCTCAGACCTGTGGTACATCCAAAACTTGCTGCCTGTAATTTTCTGCGACCTTCCCAGCGCTTCGCCATACACTGAGCACAAGCCTGTCTGAAGAGGCTCTTTACGAGTGTCGCAAGTTCGCACAGCAAAAGCACCATCAGCGAAGCAAACTTCGGCGATTAGTCGAAAGTACCCGGTACGGCTGAGCTGAGAGAAGAGAACGACAGGAAGGAAAAGAACTTCGCGCTAAGAAGCGCGCGGGAAATCTAAAAATGATGATGTGACATTTCGCGCGCTTTACAACGAACCAACGATCCAGAGAGAATGGCGCCTGTCGGGCCCCGTCTTAAGCGCCCTCGCAACAAAAGCAAGAGGGAACTTGCGCCAGCACCGCGAGACCCTCACTGAAATTGTCTCTTGATACGGGGCGAAGGGGTCCGGAGGAGACGGCTGTT
Source organism: Amblyomma mixtum (assembly GCF_055824585.1). NCBI lineage: Eukaryota > Metazoa > Arthropoda > Arachnida > Ixodida > Ixodidae > Amblyomma > Amblyomma mixtum. The sequence goes on along the minus strand of NC_143012.1, from coordinate 32,657,110 downwards.
CCATCATGCCGAGATTTATACCGGCATCGAAAACAGTTGCGAACAAAAGAGGGGAAAAGGAAAAGGTGGAAAAGGAACTCGCCCTCTGTGTCACTTCTTTCTTTCAATCTTCCTCAATAGTTTCGGCTTTTCTGTTTTTCTCTTTCTTTTGCAACGCTGGAGAGAGAGCAGGCCATGAAGCTTTGGCGGCCCCGCAGCTCTGATAGTCTCAGATGGTGGCAAGAAAGGGAAAAGAAACTAAGGTTGCTTGGAGCGCCATAGGAAAGAGGGCTTTGATGGACGCCTCCGCGGGAAAACGAGGCGGAAAATGCAGGTACGGAGTCGAACGAGCGCATTCCGCTCGAAGCCAAGAATTATGACAGGGAAGGAACGACACCTCGTCCCTCCTGCTTAACGGTTTGGAAGGGTTCCCTTCCTATGACTCTGCGCTCACGTGTGCGTGGTTCACTGGCTTCCTTCGACGTATTTCGCCCCTTTTGCGACCGGTACTTCTTTTGCGATCGCTTCTTTTCTCGATCGTTGCGTTGCTGTCGCCCCTTATGTGCAAGCAGATCCTTGTTTGAACTGTCAGCAAAAGAAAGATCCCGCGCAAGGTGCCACGTCCTTTATTATTTCTCCTTTTTAAGGCGGAAGCCTTTAATGCCTCATCGTTGTAAGCAGGAGCTGTCGACAAGAAATGTCACGCTTTTCAGTTGGTCGAAACGGTCGTAACGTCACGGGGCCAATTGTACTCTGGCTACTAACCATGCAACCGATTAAAGGGATCGTATAGTGATGCTCCAAGTAAGTTTGAGTTTAGTTAATTGCTTACTTCACCAATTAGTCCAATTAACCTTTCTAGTCAGACCAGATAAATAAATAAAACCGAGTAAGAAATTGGCCGAGTTTGGGAATCGAACCCCGGTCTCCGGTGTGCGAGTCGAGCACGCTACCACTCGGCCATGCCAGCTCGATGATTTGGAATGAACAAAGGTGCGTCTAGTGAATACGGTGTCTTCGTTCACTCCCATCTTCCTCCCTTCCGGTTACGGCGAGTTTCAGGAGTGCACCGAGATATGCGAGACAGATACATTTCCTTTCCCCAAAAAACAATTTACTGACGAGCAAGGCGTATTTGTCCGCGTTTCAGATTGGTCCAAATTGTCGTGATGTCACCACGCGCGAATTTTGACGGGTGTCCACCGAAATATGTGAGACAGTTACTGCGCAACTTTCTTTAGTCAAATACAATTTTCGACTAGTGTCTACTGAGATATGCGAGACAGTTAATGCGTAATTTCCTTTCCTCAAATACAATTTTCATTTTCTTCACTACGGCCCCTCTTTCTTCTTTCACTCCACTTCCTCCCTTCCTGTACAGTGTGGCTCAGGTGTCACCGAGACGACAGAGAATTACTGCGCCATTTACTTTCCTTAAAAAGCGTTGCGTTCAAAGGGCAAGGCGTCGCGCCGAACGGGTGGTGGCGTTCAATGGACTCAGTGGCAGCGCTACAACACGCTTTCGCGTTCCACTCCTAAAGGCGAAGCTTAAGCGTCATTAATTGGCAGTTAATTAATGCACCAACAAAATGTGAAGTGAACAATCGCGTAGCAGAATGCAGCACTCAGGCTTTCGCCTTTCAGCACTTTAGCCGCTAAAGTTCCTCGTAATTTTCTAATTCATCACATATTATATATGTCTACTTTATGTTTTCTTATACATCCTCTATTGCTAACATCAATGTGCCATAGATCTCTAGGCTAATCTTTTATTTATACAAGTTTCCGATGAATAATTTCAGCTTTTGTGGCGGCAGGGGCTTATGATATTTAGCTTTTAATGCTAAGCTCAATTTAATTATCATATAATGCTCATTAATGCTCATTGTGCAAAAACCCATCAGAAGCCTGTGGCTGAAACGGGGCACGCAAATTACCTCATCGGTTGAGGTGTCCACTGACCCAAGGAGCCAGTTATACGCCTGTCTTTTCCTCCAAATCAACGGAGTCTAAACGTTCAGTTGGCTTTGAGATAGGAAAGGTGCATAACTTCATCAATTTGTAGGTGGGCGTCACCGCCTACTCAAAGCGTGGTTGAGCTGTCCACTGACCCAGTGAGCCAGTTACACTTGCTCTCGCATTTACACATCAGAACAATTGCTTAGGCGCCCCCATAATTGTTTTTTTTCTGTTGCATACACTCTGGTGCTCTAATCAACCAAATAATTTATTACTGATAAATTAGAGCCTTCGTTTTTGAACTTAGATTTTTATTCTTGCTCTGGAAATCAAAAACTGTGCCGGCTGTGTTTTCTTGATAGCATGAGGCGCTATTTTTTAATGACCGGGCCCACTACAATCACACTCTGCTTCATTTTACTGATAAATTAATTTACATCGCTTGATCTCATGCCACTTTAGTTAAACATCCCAGATGCATTTCCAGGTTTAATTAGTATTAATTTCTTTCTCGATGACGCAACTAGTCGTCGAGGGTATATCATGAAAGCGAAACGTGCCTTCGCTCTTCGTTCGTTTTACATAACCACCTTTAACCCTCAGTGTTAAGCGATTCTCATTGAATGGTCACATGCAGTCACCGCAATCCGGTCCAAGTTTGCACGAAAAGCAATTAATTAGTCCGTGTGAAGCGGGCAAATAGTAAAAATAATCATAAAATTGGTGGGGTAAATTTTTGAGAAAGGAAAACTGGCCTTCCTTCATTAAGGAGGATAAATTAAGTTTCTTAACATTCAATTATCAACTCGCCCCTCAACGCTGTCGGAATGTGTTTAAAGATGATGGAACAATGCGGCCGGCCTGTCGCCTAGAGCGCTCAAGAAAGGACCTTCCGACCGTCGAGTTGAAAGCCCTTTCGAGGGCCACCGGTCCTCATTTTGTCGCGGAAAATGGTCCCTCGTTCCTTTTGTCTCAAGAGCACCACCGACCGAAATAAGCGGCGAAGCAACGGAAGCACTCGTCGATCCATTGTTAGGAAATCTTCAACTGCGTTTCCTATTGTAGTCGGGCACGAGAACGTTGTTTTTTTATTTTTATTTTTCCTTTCCCGCTCATTCGTAACAAAAGATATTCGAAGTGGACAGATATGAATGCCCTTTGAACGGAAGCATACTCCATTTCGTTGCCCGATTGAGAAATAATAAAGCTGCTTCTTTCTTCCCGCTCTCCGACATGTGCGTTCATGCACACGTTATTATTAATAGTTAATCTTTTTTATTTAAAGGCGTAGTGCTAGGGGAGCCTGAAACATTTGCTTTTTGCTCTTTCCAATGCTGCATTTCTTTCTTTCTTTGGTCTGAAGGGCTCTCTCGAGCATTGTTGCAATGCAGTGCGACAGTATTATACTTGGTAAATTAACTTGAAAGACATTAAAATATGAAACTGCTCAGCGTTGGATACATCGAAACAGAGAGCACAAGAGAATGCCTTCAAGGCACAAAGGCGATGGACAAAGGATTCCAATGCTTTCACGTGTGCGGCTTTTTATATTTTTTTATGTTATATTTATTTGCGCTTCCGAACGATTTCGGTACGAACTGGTTTTAAAAAGCGCTTTCTTTTCTGAATTGTTGTGGAAATTAAAAGAAAGCTACAGTTAATGAAACTGGCATTCTAAATGAATAACACTGACTGATCGATATTGATCGTCATTTGTTCAGTATGTTCCAATGGTTCACGAGTTCATTCGATGAATTATGATTTGTCCCAGCGATGAATTTATCAAAAAATGACTTTGAGCCGGTTCAGGCTAAGAAGTATTCAGCTCTGAAAAGAGGACCGCGTGCTCGTTTAGTTTCAGTTTAGCTTCTGTTGATAAATGTTTAGTAATAGCTAACAAAATATTTCTTTGTTTGCTACAGAGTTATTAAAACAGACCAATAATGTAAATTATGGCACGTCAGATAATTAAACTGTAGTCAGAAATATGTTTTAACGTAGTATATGCGTCAATATGCCTGGAAAAATATCCCGACTTCAAAAGCGGTGCTCTATAGCTATTATAGGCTTTTATTTCACAAAATTTGCGTTTAATAAAGCGATCTATTACGAAATTCTTGTAATTGGGCTTGATTAAACTCCATTTTTATGGTAGCTGTGCTGCTTACACTGTCACGGGCGCAGGTATCGAAGACAGATAGGAACGGTTAAGCGATAAAATAATATGTATATTTACCCAGTTCATCAAAGCCAGAGTTGACCTCGTCATAGAGCTAAGTGAGGTATGTGGTCCCTTAGCTTGCGGAGCGCTGATAATGGCCACTGTATCACAGAAGCTCGTGTTAAACGTTTGTTACGTACAGTCGTGAGAAATATTAGAGGGAACAAACTGTGATCATTCAGTTATTGATTACTCCGTAATTATATGCGTGACAGGCGTAGTTTTCTCTTGTTTTCTAACTAGTTTTCCTGTTTGCTTATATTGTCCATAAGTCATTGCTAAATTTAGTATATAAATAACTATAAAACTCGCAATTTTGTGCAAATAGATTCGAATGTTGTGAAAATAGTTTGTTCCGTCTCATATTTCTCACGAATGTACGTGTACGTCCCCCTATAGCTCAACAATCGGCCTTCAGCCGCTACTTTCCCACCATACCCCTAAGAACGCGTATGGCAAGCCACAACGTTTTTATCATTGCAGCATTCGCGACCGAACATTTTCTCTCAAACCTCTCAATAATTTCAGTGCTGGTATTCGTCTCCCAGGAGCGCTGACGGTTTTTTTTTTATTATTTCTTCCCCAATATTGTCGTTTTCATGCGTGGCGAAATCAGCGAATTTAAGTTACTTTACCTTGTTCTCATAAGTTTCATTTACGCTTGTTAACTGCGCTGTTTTGTTTTTGTGTGTGTGTTTCCTTTTGCGGCACACCTCTGAATGCTCCCCCAATCGGTCATACGGTTGAAGTTGAAGTTGAAAATTTATTAAGGAATCCAAACGAATTTAAAAGCGTATAGAGCGAGAGATCCCATCGTACTATACCGCGGACGAAAGCCGCTACTGAAATCTGTGTCTGACGGTCTCTGCTAAGTGCGGAAAGCTAGGTGGTGCAGTCTTAAGTATCGATGCCCTGATGCCCGAGTCGTACGAGGCATTCACTGCAAGGTCTATGCACCGGCATTGAGCAGACAAGGGAAGGGAAAAAGAGTGGCTCATTAAGACATGCATGACGGAGGTCAACACTCACCGCACCTAGGAGCACAGGGGATTGTTTTTATCAATTTTGTGGTGTGGGTCATTTGATCATTAATAGTGTAATTAATTGGTAATGAGTTTGAAAGCAGGTGAAAAATAACCACATGCTGCCGGTGGGATCCGAACCCACGCCATCCGAATTGCGCGTCCGGTGCTCTTCCAACGGACATACGGGGACGGCTGTCGAATCTACTGCTTTCAAGAGTGTTTATGTGTAGTGTAAGCGATCATTGAGAGTGTTCACCAGCGCCACCCTCGTCCATAGCGGTGGACATGGTACCTCCTCTATTACCGCGAGCACCACGTAAGAACGTGGTCGAACGGTGAGGGCGGAAGCTGTGCGAGAACCCTCTTATGCTGCCTATGGTACGAAGACTGCCAGAAGGGAGACCTTGTGGTTTTTAATGAGTTATCAGTGAATTATACTATTAAGCTCGTATTGATCAACACCGAAAAATTAAAAGAGAAACATCCCCTATGCTTCTCCCCCTCTCCTCTCCTATCATCCCTATGCCGTCATGCACCGGCATGTTATCTCAAATTTCTCTTTCAATTTTGATTTGGAAAATAAAAATGCGATAAAAAGATAAAGAAAATTATTTTATTTCCGTTTTGAGAGAGAGATTATATTCATTTTTCAATCTTAGTACGGGTCGCCGTCTTAAGTGAGAGAGACGAAGCCCATATCTTCCATCGCGTGGGCGATATAGAGCGCGACAGGAGGTGGGGCTCAACCCTTCCAAGTATAGGGTACCTGGGTCAGGAGGAATCTGTGTAGGTAGTGCGATGAGTGTGTGGCGCGTGGGCAGGTCCAATATGTGTGTGTTGTCAGCGTAGGCGCCACATATCTGACAAGCAGGGGTAAAAGGGGTCAAATGTAGAAGGTTCGCTACGTTCGCTTACAGTGAGCAAAGCACGAATGAAAACTTTTTTTTAAGCTTTCTAAAACTGGTTTGAGTCCACATGTTTTTACGTTGCTGGTAACGGTTGGCACAAATTAAGTACTTCTCTAAGTGCAAGGAGGGCTGGAGCTAATTGAGGGATAAAGATATCGTATTCCTTGAGGTGTTTGCTATTTCAAATAGGCATACTTGCGATAGGGAAAATAATCGACCACTGTTGAAGCAATTACTGATCTATATCTCTTACCTGCTAGACGAGAGATGCATGCCGATTAGCGGATTGCGTCGAAGACTCAACCCGTGGAGGAGTGTGAAACAAGACACATTAAAATGCGCAATCAGGTTTAAGGCTTAGCTCAGAGCTCCTGCAAGACCTACGAGCGCAAATTGACACGCACGTAAAAGCAAAATTCCGAAGGAAGCAGAAAACACTAAAGAAAGAAAATGGAGAGTGAACAGTGTGCTTGTATGCTCATAGCTCTTGTCTGCCCTAGTTCCCATCTGTTTGAGTCAATTTATGACGTGTTTACTGTTTGCGGTGAATTTCGCTTCAGTCTTTCTTTTTTTTCACAACTCATCCTCATGCACCTTGTTTTGTTTTGTTTCTTTTGTACGCGCACTCTTTCTATTTCACAGCGAGCATCAATTAAAAGTTTATCGCGTCTTCGTTCCGCATTGATTTGAAGAGCAGAAAGTTCTTCTCTTTAAAAGAAACCTACGACCTTTTTTTTTTCTCATATATTTTACTGGAACAATCAACCAGAAAGAGGACATGCTAATTCGTTTTCTGATACCGGCACATTGTCCTTAGCCTCTTTTGAAAGTTTCGTTGGTATTGAATCCTGCTTTCATGTTTCGCTCTCCCAGCAAACTTACCATTCCGTCTCATTGCTAACAAAGGGCGAGGGGCTGTAATTTTCTATCGGCTTCCAAAGCGAGTTGTTCTTTTGTGAACGAAACTTTTGTCCCGCCTTCTTTTACCTTCCATTGTCTCACAGCAACTGCTATCTTCTTTTGCTCAGTTGCTTGAGTTTTTTTTTGCAGATTTTTTTCTCCAACTTCTGTTACCGAAAAGAGCCGCATTACAGGGTATTTTCCCTCCAAGTGCTTTTGCTCCTGTAGGTACGCGTCGCCAAGTCGTTTACATTTGGACTCAAGCATACCGGCTAAAAATTTTTCCGCGGTGTTCCTTTCCGCGCAAATTGGTTTCTCGTTCACGCTTTAAGCTGTGCTCGCTGCTTAGGGGCACAGTGTTTTTACAAGCGCTTTCTTCCTTTCTTTCCAGCTCCTCAGCCTCACGTTCTACTGCGGGTAATCATGGGTGCCTTCGGGTGCCAAGGGCCCCGTGAGGGGCGCGCTTTTATGCGAATTATACGATAGGGCGACTGCAGCGTTCGAACACTTCGGAGGAATGCGAGCAAGCTCGGGCGAAATGGAAGCTGTTTGGAGGGCCACCTCTGTTCGAATACATTAGAGGACTCGTACGCGCTTGCCCTGCTCGGGCCCTTTGTGTACACCGTAGAGTCCCCCTTAGCCTTCTCGATTAGAGTGCGAATATTTGCCAATGCGTGTCAGAGGGAAGTGGAATTTGCATTTCGCCTGTTTCTCCGTCGAAGTAACGCAGTTTAATGGATTCGTCAGTTCGGAGACAGAGAGAGAGAGAGAAAAAAAAAAGACAGCAGACGACAGGATGTGCCTGCGAAGTGTGCCGGTAATTTCCATCTACCGTACGGAGTCGCGCCTGCAGGGAAGTTTGCAGCGCTTGGTGACCTAGCAAACATTTTAAGTGCGAACGAAAGTTGTACTACAAATGGAGGTTGTACTGCGCTAGAGCTTGCAAGAAGAACTCAGTGGACTTTCGTATTCCAGATCGCGGTCAAAGGTGGCGAGAATGTTCAGTTTTTACGGGCTGCTTCTGTGTTCCATGAACATTTGCTGCGGACTGTATCTAATTGCTTAGATTGCTCAGATTTCTTACATTACATTAGATTCTAACATTATTAGATCAGATTCGGTGCTAACATTAGATTCTCATTCGTGCTCAATCGGTTGTTCACTGTACTGTCGGTGTTTCTCAGATATCCAATCTGTGTTGTCGGCAGGTGTGTGTCTTGAGACACAGTGTCGTCTGCAGGTGTTTGTATCGAGACACAGCACATGTGATCAAAAAATCTCGAGGACCATGCCAGCACAACAGCTCCTGTACTGTGTGTTATGTTCACAGATGCATGATGTAAATGACATCACTGCGGCGAAGAGCATTTCCTTAAGTCTCTGAAGGGTCGCTCTTACTTTAGAACCGGAGTCCTAATAAGCGCAAAAGGATTGAACGTTCCATTACTTAGGTTTCTGGTTAGGTAATCAAATTTTTCCTGTTATGCATCGCAATTCTGGGCGCTCTACATGACAACACACCCGATGTCCATCTTGGTTGGTGCCTAACCACAACATGTCATCAGTCAGATAGTAAAAGTAGATATTTTAATCGCTGCGTCACTAAAGTGTTTCAAGAACGTCTCTCGATCAGAGCACAAATGTTTCCCAGTTTCCGAAACTACCTCCGCTTGAGAAGGATCGCCTTCTCAGTGTTCGTGGGTGAGTCTTTGCCAAGGACATTTCCTCACTCAGCTCCCTGCTTCTTTGCTCCCTTTGTTAGTGTAACAATAACGCTGTTATAAGAAAGTCAGCTCTTTAAAATGAAGCCGCTTTGTTTGGGGCCGTACACGTATTGTTCTCGCTCCGACGTGCGGCGACTAGCTAAGCCTACTCAGCGAGTAATGCGAACCAGTGAGCGCGGTTAGTAAACAATGCATACTCATGCGTAACGTGTGGCCTAATTAGATTGCAACGCAAATGCATCACACACGTTTGGTGTGCACGTAAACGATGTCTATTTCTTCGCATCGCCCACCCATCTGCAATCAAGAGAAATTCAATGTTCTATTTTATTTCCTCTGAATCTTACTGAGGCGTTAACGCTAAGTATGCTCAGCAGGGTACTGCGCAAAATACGATCTTCACCAGTTGTCGATGTGTTCGCATTCATTCACGTGAAATGCTGCTTGCTAAGCTCGAGGCTTGAGAGACTTCGTAAAGCATACATGACTGGCAACAGGCCTACGAGATCACGACGCGAGAAGAGTTAGTTCATCACCAAGACCTGAGGCGTAGATGTCACTGTCAGAAACTACAAAAAAAAAACAGAAAACGGAAAAGCGAGCATCTGGCTTCGAAGCGAATTTCTGCAAGCCATATATAGATATTACGACACAACGTTTCAAAAGAAATACTATCTTTTTCACTTTTCGCACCGGCAAAGACTTCGACAGCTGTTTGGTCCCCAATCCTGGGCGCCATTCGTATTGGTAGCAGGCAGTGGTAGTGATGTACAGCCTCCCGCGATGGAAAATCTATCCGTGAGGGGCCGAAATACACCTTGACCCCATTTTTTCGTTGAGGGACCCTTTGCCAGGTATTTCACCCCTGATAAGCCAAGCAACAGGTCTGTCCAAATCTTGTGCCCATTAGAAAACCAGTGGTTATCCGGTGGCGAAAATGATCATTTTCGTGCGGACACGCTCTGCCGACAGGTCTTGTGCACACCACTCATAAGATAAGAAATGATTTCGCATTAAAAATCTGTCGTTCTCACAGGATGACAGTACTTCGCAAATTTCGGGACCGATTTTGTCGTATTCTTCTACTTTGAACTATGCGATATGAGATCATGTTGTTTCTGAAGTGACTGATCTGAGTACAGCGCATTGGTGGTTCAGCTATGACGTATAGGCAGGCCTCGTGCGATCCAAGTGTGTGCTACAAGAGTGATCCAAGTGTGTACATGACAGCGAACAGATGACGTGGCAAGCTTTCCGCTCGCGACACGTCATGGCGCCAACTAACAATTGCATGATGAACTCCGGCAAGTGTTTCAGATACAGCTGTGGCTAGGAAACAACAGAGTGTAAATATGTTAACACCGGCAAGTTACAAAGTCTGTATTCACACTTTTCCGCCTCTATTGCGTGCAGTGTCGGTGGAGTGCGAGCCGCATGTGATGCGTGCCCGTGTACGGAGCAACATGGTCTTCAAGGGCAAGGTGTACACCCGTGGGCGGCCTTCCACATGCTCCCAGGACATCAGCAGCAGCATGGATTTCACGCTGCCCATCCAGCTGGCTGGCTCCGACTGCGGCACCGTCAGCAAGGTGCGTACATAACTGATACACGCAAGCACGATATGGGACCTAGCAGGCCGGTACACTCTGAACAGGAAGGAGTAAAGTTGTCCTCTAGCGCACACCCTTTAAAAAGGAGTGCTCTGGAGGACAACTTTACTTCCTTTTTACTCCCATACAGGTGTATTTGCGTTCAGAGCGTACGGCCTTCACGCGCACTTGCGGATTGGAGAATACAGGGAAGGAAACGTTGTGAAAGATTGCTTTCTTAGCATCGTCGCTGATATCACTGTAAGCTCCTCCCCACTTTGGTAAGCGGTCCGCCGCTTTACACGTGTGAGTTGCGAATTAGGGTGTCATAATACTACTGCAAGACACCAGCAAGTCGCCTTCAGTATAAAAATGTGCATGCGGCTCTCGCAGTGTTCCCCTGTTCGCCTTGTAAGGAACCTGTTGGCTGCCGTTTTACGCCGTGCGTTTCGTTCAGTGGAACACTATATACATATGTGCAGCCAACCATACACCTAACCAGAACGCTGAACTCCTACGGGTTTTATACGCCTTATTTCCATTCTATAAATCAACCCCTAGTGTCTTCGGCAAGAAAGCTAGCCGAGAACCATGTTTTTGGAGTTTTCTTTTACCAGCTTAACTTTTTGCCTCTTTTCTAACGGATGGCCCTGAATTTATATATTCTCATCGTTTGCCTGTACGAAGGTCAGTTCCTGTTGTTTGTTTTTATTGCGAAAGCAATACTACTTGCACTTTCACGCCTTTGCCGTGCCGCGGCCGTGACCACCATCGTGCCGCTGCCGTGACCACCATTGACCTTCATTTGACCTTGATTGCATTACATTGGATTAGATTGGATTAGATTAGATTGGACTGGACTGGACTAGATTGGATTGGATTAGATTAGATTAGATTAGATTACATTGGATTGGATTGGATTGGAGTGGATTGGATTGGATTACATTGCATTGCATTGGATTGAATTGGATTGTATAACCGATGCATCACCACAAGTCTAACCACAAGAACCACCACCAGCTACACTACCAGCTGTACCTTTGCGTAGGTACGAATATTGCTTTCGCAATTACTGGTCTTAACCAAGCTAAGCTACAGCGAATTTTTTGTTGTTGTTTTTTGTCCAGAATAATCTGTTGCTGCAATTGGTTTAAGCCTGTTGTTGTGGTGCAGGCTAAACTATAATATTCTACATAGTTTTAGCGCTGCCTTCACGTGACGAGTGTAATCGAAAAATGCACTACATTTGTCTGAAGAATGAATAGAAGGGCACAAAAATATGTCAGAGGCGAGTCTTTCAGCCAAGCTGTTTAGCTTTCAAAGCAGTACCAATTCCCATTCTTCTTCAGCATCCAGCCACTTCTCCCCTTTTCTTCTCAGCCAAAGCCCACTAGTTCGGCCTGAACCAGAACCCCAGTCTATTTTAGCTTCCTTTTACCAACATATTTCTCCTCCCTCTGAAGCAACTGCTCACAGCGAAAGCTTCGGCATTTTCCCACAAACAAAAGCCAGCGCCTGGCTTTCACACCACAGGCGCACAAAAGAATCGAAAGTGCGCCTTCGAATGCTCTCTAGGCCTTCTCCGACGTGCATGACAGATGTCTTGTGAAGCAGGCTGGCTACGAACCTATTTGCCCGGCGATTCGTGGCTTCGCGTAATGTTCTCTCCTATACGTGCTGTCCTTGCGTACGCAGAACTCGCGTTTTCGAAGAAGCGAAGTTGCGAAGACTCTTCGTGTTTATCAAACCGAATGCCCGAAGAGAACTGAATGCCTTGGATCGCAAGCATCGTATAGAAAGGAAGAAGGGGCCGATTTGGGAAGAGGGAAAGATGGAACACACAGTGGCCGAGTCGAAACGCATGCGTGGGTAATCCTCACTGGCCATGACTCGATAGTCCTTCCTGCGCTCACATATAGCAGAAAGGGAAAGGCAGAAAGAGAGAGAAAGAGTGAGAGTGAGAAAGACACGAATCAGCGAGTCAGCGCCGCCTCTCTTCAACACGTCGGTGCGAGTATGGAGCGCAGGAATGCCGTTATGTCTCAAGCTGGCTTGTTTCCTTTGCTTTACGCGTCACGGAGCGCGCAAATTGCATCTGGCCGTATAGTCATCCATCACAACTTCCAAAACTCTGGAAGAACGTCTGGACAGCGGCGGGCTGGCTGTCCGCTTATTCCACTGTGCCTGCGTTTCTTTTTTCTTTGCTGTTTCTTCCCCCCCCCCCCCCCCCCCCCCCGTTGCTGTAGCACTCGTCGAATTCTGTATAGGTATAGATGCGATTCTGAACCGCGAGCTTCTCCTTTTTTTGTTGTTGTTGTTGTCCTGCGAGGCTATGTAGCTGTTCGCGCAATCTGCGTGCCCGAAAAACATCGACTCTGTTCTCCTCCAGCTCCTGATTCCTATCGAGATTTGTAGCTGTACTTTTCGGCACGCAGGGCAAGCTGCATTCGGGGCCTTCCTGCGGGTTTCTTCGGGCTTTCGTTTTTTTCGCGTGCCTTCAGTTCGACGCTTTTGGGGTTCCTGTGCCTCGATGCGTAGTGCTTATGTGTTCAAGAAATCGGTAGTTTGTGTTTCTTTCTAGCATTTCTTTTTAACCTACTAGCATTCGCATTGCTCTATTTATTTGAAAGTGTAGGAGAAGGCGTTGGCGAGCGCGTGGGTGGAAAGGTGCGGCCAGAAGGGGAAAAGGGGGGGGGGGGGATGTAACGTGAGTTTCTCGCTGTTTTCTCACGCGCCTGGGAGTGTTGTGACGTGAGCTGCTTGGTATTCAAACGAAGACGGATCTTTCCGGGGTCCGCCGCCCCCTGTTCCTCGGCGCAGAATTCATTCTGGTTTCCTGTGGAAACGCCCTGACCTTTATCCACTTATTTTTTCCTGTTTTTGTTTTCTTTATGATGATTTTTTTTTTTTTGGTCCAAGGGTGTCCTGGACTCCTCCGCCACGCTTATGAGGCGAGGAACTCACAAAGTACTGTAGACGAAAAAAAAATGGTCAGAACTTTTCTGACGAACGGAGGTCCACGTCTGCTCCAAACATTGACGGACGAGAGCTTTGCTAGAGTCACGAAGACCCGCGGGTTATTTTGTTTTTGTTTTGTTTCCTCCCGCAAAATAAAATCTCCCGATGCTTGTTTATATTCTTTTTTGTTCTCCTTATACTGCGTAAAACGCGGCTCTAACTGTCCCGAAAAAATGAGCGATGGTGCGGACTTTCCGTTTCCAGAAGGTTACTGTGAAACAAAATTTTCGTCAACAGCCAGGGAAACTCATGATGTCCAAATGATAAACGGCGATGTATTCGACGGCATGTTTTTCGAAACTTGCAAATGTAACTGACAAAAGCTAAATACCCAGTTTTAGATTCATAGTTTTCGTGTTCAAAATCGCATTACTGATCGAATTTCGGCTTTGTATACTGACATATTCGGTTTCTTAGCAACCAGTTTCAATTCATAAGCCTTCAATCCTTTCCGGTTGATGTATGGTGTTAACTAGTGTTAAGCTCAAAACATTTGCATGTATTAATTGGTTTATGGGGTTTAGCGTCCCAAAGCATCTCAGGCTATGAGGGACGCCTTAGTGAAGGCCAGCGCAAAATTTCGACCACCTGGGGTTCTTTAACGGGCACCGACATCGCACTGTACTCGGTCCCCTAGGATTTCGCCTCCATCGAAATTCGATCACCCCGACCAGGATTTGCATGGATTTATTAACAGTTACGTCTCTACTCATCTGGCAAAGATACCAGAATAATATCTAATTCTATGATTGCATTGAGCCAGTTAAAAATAAAAAAGAACTTCCACAGCTGCGAAAGGCAGCAAGCAACAAAAGGCTACAAAACATGTTTCATTATCGTTGCTGCTCTATGCGAATGTGCCCTTCAAGAAATGGTTGATGAGACTACACTGGAATCCCATTGCGCCCTTTTCATGCAATAGACACAAAATGGCCGCCTTACACTGCATCTCTCCTCGCAGGCGGAGGGCCACTTCGCCAACGTGCTGGTCATCCAGAGCAACGACCAAGTTGTGACGGCGATGGACAAGGCCATAGGCGTCTCGTGCACATTCGATGTCGGCAACAAGACCGAATTTGCGACAGCAAAGGTCTCGTAAGTGTCTGCGTTGGATCGTTCACACTTTCATTCTTTCGACGCATTAACGCAGTTTCTAAAGCTTAAGACATGTGTCGGTAGAGATGTGTCAAGACAAAAAATGTGCGACTCCAGAGGTGAGGATTGTAGTGCTGCATATGGAAGCCGCACATGTGCTCAATCGAATCCCTCAAGTTACTACAGGAAGAGATGGCATGAGGAGTATATTCGGTGTATAGACAGATACAAGAACAAAGCAGCTTTTCCCCTTCAAAGGACCTCCTTCCAGCCAATAGCGTCGGCTGATTCTCATGACCCTACTAGCGGGACAATGCAGGAAGTGGCAGATGATGGGGGATTGTTCCCTCCTTCCACGGTTGTTCCCTCCCCCCCCCCTCCTTCTGCATTGTCACGCTAGGCAGGTCATAAGGATCGGCCGATGCCATTGGCTGGAACAGGGTCCCCTGACAAGGAAAAGCCGCTCTATTCTTGTGTTTTATCCGAATATAGTAGCATTCTTTTTCTTTGTTTAACTATGGATACCTCTGTCGTTATCAATGAAAATAAACTCTGATCGTTATCTCTAATCGGCCTGCATGTTGTGCTGGGCTTGTATCACAATAGTTCATCGCCACGAGTACATAGTGGGAATGTTGTAAAGAGGGAGATTTGTTTCCTTTATTTACATTTGCTACTAGTTTCTGTTGGAGTTGATCCAGAATGGTAGCCAGTTTGTGATGACAGTTTTGAATCTGAGTACATCGAGATTCTTTTTCGATGTGATAGCATTAAATGCCTCGTCGGGCAACAAATGAGTCGTTGGTTAATATTCACCCATTGGCTGGAGATCAGTGACGTCACTTCCGATAAAGGCAATCAGAAGCTTCTAATGCTATTGCATTACCAACCCATAAGGTAATTTGATTTCCCTATGAACTTCTATTCCTCTTTTCCATATATGGAATCAGTGTTGTTTAGGCAGTGCATCTGTTTCCACCTGCTTCATATATTATTTTATAGGCTGTAAATTAAGGGGAAACCTCGCACAAGACGCCAGGAGATGCTGACGCGAGCTTCCTGCACTCTTCGCCGCCGTCCAAACAACAAGTGTTTTTGACACCTGTGTGCACACAATGAAAATACGCCAGGACCAAGGTGGCGAGTTCGATTGCCAGCCGCGGCGGCCGCATTTCGGTGGAGACTGAATTTAAAAGAACAAGTACACGAGCATACAGACACCTATTAAAAGGGCCTCAAGTTGTAGAACTTAATCCGTAGTTTTCCACAGAGTCATCTCTAATATCTCAGAACGCTGCTTCCACGCCGTAAAGTCGACACATCATAATAGAAGAGTTTATAATTTGCTCGTTGTTTTCTGCGCATGTTTACAGATCTGGTATCGTGTGTCGTGCGACATATAGTGGCTAAATTATGTGAGGTTTTGGGCTATTTGTCCTTGAGGCCCGTGTACTGTGCGTGTCAGTGCGCGTTAAAGAACCCCAGGTGGTCGAAATTTCCGGAGCCCTCCATTACGGCGTCCCTCATAGCCTGAGTCGCTTTGGGACGTTAAAACCCCATAAACCAATCTTTGCCCTGTGTATTCGTGTTAACGCTGTCCACCCCTTTTACGCGCGTCGTCACCGCCCAGGGACCCGAGGCAGACCGACCACAGCCGGGGAAAGCCGCCCCTGCCCGAACTGTCTCTGCACATCCTCGACATGCGGGGTAACGAACGGGAGTCGGTGTCGTTGGGCGAGCTGGTGCGTGTCCAGGTTCGCATGTCGGAAGAAGGTAAGCACGGCTGGTCGCGGAAAAAGCCGTCTTTCACTGACACAAGCAACGTCTGTGCTTGGTCGTGTTTTTTTTTAGTCTTGTGGTGGAATCTAGAAGCGTACTATTTCCCGCCAGAAAAATAGAGGAATTGCGGAGATTACCAGAAACATATCTTTTCAGGAGTGATCACACCTTTTATAGACGTCGACTTTCGTGATCTGGCAATCGTAGCCCGATTATTTACTTCCCTGACTAATAACTGGAGGCAACTACCGGTTCACGAGTAATGTGTGCCTAAAGGTTATGTAGAAACGTGACCAAGATTTGCTTTCTGGAACCGTTTTAATAGAAATGAAAACGAGTAAGCAACTTGCACTCTAATCGGTAAAAGAAATGGCATCTTTTACCAAATTTACCGCCTTCAAGCGATGTTTATGTTTTCTTGGAAGCAGTGACAAAAGCATTCATCCAACCTCCACCAGTGCGCTTTTTCTTTCCCGCTGAATTTTTTTTTTAATCCAGGGAGCAGTCGCATCAGTGGGCTGCTAGAGAGAAGTTTTTAAAGCTCGCCTTCTAAATATTGTGCAGTGGTTTTAAATGAAAATAAAATAAAATGAAAGAAGCATTTTGGAGAATGCATAGCCCGCAGCAAGTGATTTCAGGAAAAGACGACGTCGCTTGGACCTCGCAAAAATTAGCAGAACCCTTTTCCTAAGAGTGATTTCCTTGATAGTGTAAGCTCAGAACTTATTGTGTCCGGAGCGTGAAACGCATTTTCCATTCACTGTAATAGTGCATTTGTGCAGTGGTATCATATTTTGTTTAAATCGCGAGTAAGCATGTTTGGTTTCCTTCGTTTCGGCATGCGGGACAAAACCATTGCCCAAGCAGCACAGATAGTTGGCCCATTATTGGGAACGTATTGACAAAGGCTGGTCCGATAAAGGACGCAGAGTGAAACTATCCATTTGCAGTATTGGCCTGATTAGCTGTGCTGCTTAGAAACATGGTTTGGAGCTTCAGCTCAGAAGTAAAGTTTGTCATGGCACAAAGCTTAAGCAGCTGCAAAGGCTCAAGAGTTACCTGACTATATTTAGAGGTGGCAACAAGGAAGAAAGGACTGTCGTGGCAATTCTACTGTCGCTTTTCCGAGCACATGGATGCGTTACGGCCAAACTTAGCTGCAGCCAGCGAGTAATTAAATAGCGGTAATTTTTTCACTCCTACAATGAATTCCTTCGAGCAGAGTATATATTAATGACACGTTTTTGGGACATCGGTTCCCGCGAAATATGCTAAGAAAACTGAACAAAGAAGGCGGTGATCTCGCGGACGAATAACTCAACATTTTATTTACTTTCATTTCTGCAAAATATTGGACGGCGGTTTAGCATTGCTAAGCACGAAATATTGTACGGAAACGTTTTCTTTTTCCCGATAAATTGGCAACAATCAGCCAGTCCTTTCAGTTGCGTAACGGTGGTGTCCACTTGCAGAAACTGTGCTTCCGTACAATATTTCGTGCTTAGCAATGCTAAACCGCCATCCAACCTTTCGCAGAAATGAAAGTAAATAAAATGTTGAGTTATTCGTCCGCAAGATCAGCGCCTTCTTTGCTCAGTTTTCTTAGCATATTTCGCGGGAACCGATGTCCCAAAAACATGTCATTAAAACTTGGCGAAGTGAGAAGTCCCACTTCTTAAGCACACATTTAAGAAAGGTCAGAAAAACCTTGATTAGAGCGTTTTCAGGAATACGAATGTTGTACCTTAAACCTACTCGTTTTGGTTTATGGTATAAACGGTCTTCCTGGTGACGAAATACCTTATGCTCAGATTATAAGGTATATTAACCCACCTACAAAAACTGTGCTTCCGCGCAATATTTCGTGCTTAGCAATGCTAAAGCCCCAGCCAGTATTTTGCAGTAATAAAAGTAAATAAAATGTTAACAGTTATTCGTCCGTGAGATCAGCGCCTTCTTTGTTCAGTTTTCCTAGCATATTTTGCAGGAACTGATGTCACAAAAACATGTCATTGAAACTTGGCGAAGTGAGTAGTTCCATTTTTTAAGCACTGCATTTTAAAGAGGTTAGAAAAACCTTAATTAGAGCGTTTTAAGGAACAAGAATCTCGTACTCTTTTTGGTTTATTGTATGAAACCGTTTTCCTGGCGACGAAAGTACCTTGTGCTCAGATTAGAAAACCTAGATTACTGGGGCAGGTTGCGTTCGCGTTTTTGATGAGCTTTATCCTGAATCTGGTACTCGCTCAAGAAACAACATCGCTGGCGACTGCTTTCCACGATTTCGTTAAAACTTAAACAGCGATGCCAGCTCTCGAGTTGTCGTGCATCTCTAGCGACGCTCTAAAACTTTCTATAACTCTTTTCATTTTCCTTATTAACTTACTCTGTACTCCTTATTCGCATTTCGCACAAGGGGACAATCTCCCGCGTTCATTAATTCATGATGGCCCACTTTTGCGCTATCTTGTAGCAGAGTTTCTTACTGCTTTTTCGTCTTGGTTTTAGTTCATTGAAAGCAGAGTAAACAGAAGAGCTCGTGTGAAAAATGACATTGCTCCAGAAGCTCAGAACGGAGATAAATGTTGCATACTTCAAGACGCGTCTTGCCACTACGCTTGGCTTTTTTCGAGCCTGGCACTGCTCAAACAATTTGGGTAATGTATCTTGCATACGTACTGCAGCGCGCATGACCGAAAACACTGAATCTATCTTTGTAAAAAGCAGCCTATGATACATAGCAGATGTGGATAAAAGACCATTTGTCTGAGTTATGTGGTGCATTGTGCGCCATAAAGTGCCGAGCAGAAATTCTGAACGCAACCTGCACCCGCTAGAGAGTACTGAGAAAAAGAACTAAGCGCGCTCACGTGCGACTGAGATGCCGCAGCTCGCCCAGCAAAAACCTGAGCTTAGTGTTTTCTAAGAACATTACACTTGACTGGAAACACGGAATGTGATGCGATCGCTGTTACGTTCTTCTTGCCGCAGACACTTATGGCATCTTCATCAAGAACCTGATCGCCCGGGACGGAACTGGGTCGACGAACCTCACACTGATTGACAAAACAGGGTGAGTCTACTACAGGCTTCCCGCTGTGCGCTTGTTTTTAACGACTTTTCCTTTGAAAATAATTAGGGCCGCTGCGGTGGTACAGTGGTTATGGCGGTCGGCTGCTGAGCGGAAAGATGCGGATTCGATCCCGGCCGTTGTGATCGAATTTTGATGGGGGCGAAATTCTAGAGGCCCGTGTGCCGTGCTGTGTCTCTGCATATTAAAAAAAAAAAAACAGGTGGTCAAAATTTCCGGAGCCCTTTACTACGGCGTCCCTCATAGCCTGATTGGTTTGTTGGAGTTTAACGTCCCAACGCTACTCTGGCTATGAGGGACGCCGTAGTGGACTGCTCCGGGTAATTTCGACCACCTGGGGTTCCTTAACGTGGATTGACATCGCACAGCACACGGGCCTCTAGAATTTTTCTTGCATCGAAATACACCGCCGCGGCCGGGATACCGTAAATGGGCTCTGAAAGGGGCTCTCAATAAAGGCGCGGTATTCCTAGGATGATTACAAGGACGACGCTGAACGAATGTCCTTCAACAACAATTTTTATTTTAATGCGTTTTGTAGAACCTCAAATATCTGTACAGAAAATTTGTATTTCAGCGTCTTCCCTCCTTTACCTGTCCTTTCGTCACGTTTTGCACGCTCAAAGGTCGGCGCTCCTCCGCCCCACGGCGGGAATTCCCGCTGGGGGAGAGGGGGGGGGGGATCTTTTTGACCTAGCGTAGCGACGCTCCTGACTGAACGCGGCCGTGGTAATTGCCTGGAGCCTGAAATAATCTGAACAGAATTGCGCAGAATCGTACTAAGGAGGAGAACGCAAGCGTTAAAAAGGGGTCGAAAGGACTCGCCAACCTTCGTGCTAGATTGTGTGTTGTCTGCTGCTTGTAAAAGTATATTATTCGGCACAGGTTTCCATGAGGAGAGAATGCAGTGATTGAGGGTTTTTATTTCCTCTCCTCAGAAGGCGTTTCAGAGCCCCTTTAATACCTTTCATAATAGCAAAGATCAGAAGAGGTGAGGGGCTCGCCGCGACTTCGCACGATGCTGATTTGAACATCGTGTATTATTTCTTTCACCTCGCGGTCTTGTACGCTGTTTCTTTAGCATTGACAGTTTCCAGCCAACTCAACTTCAGGCTTTGATGGTAGCCGCCCTGTGTGTCTGGATGGTCTTGCTTTGACCAGCGGCGCAGCAGCACATCACGTTTTTCTTGTCCGAACTGCCTAGTTTCTGCCCTGCCTAGCTTCACCCCGAGCAGCAAGGTCGGTCCATTTAGCTAAAAAATCAGCTGCATACTCCCGATACGGTGCTGCCGTTGGCTGCTTGTTGTGTTTTCAGTGAAATTAAAAGCCTGACACGCATGCGAAAATACAGGAAGGTGACACGGAGGGCTGTCAGTCAGCACTGTGTGCTCGTTGTCCTTATCTGTTTTGAGCGTTCACGACTTCAGGTATATCGGTCCCCATCCGTACTGCACTACCGGCAGCAAAGTTGTCGGGGTGCGAATGTGCGTAAAAGGATTCATTCCGGCGCAGTGGTGATATCCGCCACCCTGTAATGTCACATGACGTGAGAGGCCGTACAGTGAAGAGTGTGGAGTGAACAATGTTTCAGCATTCGCTCAGTAATTACTTCACATTTTTAAGTGAAAAGCACGTGTTTCTTTACCTAATTGTTTTTCTTTGACATGTACAATCCAAAAGTAATTCACAGCTTTAGTAAAGAAATAATCAGAAAATTCGCAAATTTGAACAAGAAGTTTGCTCCTTCTCAAATTGCTCAACACTGTACATTCTAAACAGAAAGGTATAAAAAGAGAGTAAGCTGTATTTTAGCCTACTCCTTTTTATGAAAGATAATACGCTAAAGGACTGCTTACTCTATTATTAGTACTTGGACTCTTAGAGGGTACATGCTCTACCTCCTTGCAAACTACGAGTGGACTGGGTTGTGAGGCAGAGCTACAATAAACTTTTTTTTTTCTTTCGAGCATACGCACCCCGTAGACTTTCGCTGCCGATAGTACACTGACCAAAGCTGTTGAGACACAGTAGTTATTCAGGAACTAACCCCAATGAGTAAATCTCGTGACCAGTGGCTGTGTCTAGTTCAACTAGCGTTGTTAGATCTCAGTTCACTGTATACGCGCCCGGTCCGGCACATCTGAGGTGAGAATTTGGCCTGAAGTCGTCAGAACTTAAAAGCATCTATAGCTGGTATTGCAAAAAACACTTTGTGCGTCGACGCAGGTGTCCGGTGGAGGCGAAGATGATGCGCGAGATCCGCACCATCGACTCGCACAGCAAGTCCCTGGAGAGCTACCTGGAGGCGTTCGCATTCACCGGCAGCAGCACGCTGGAGCTGGAGGCCGAGGTGGTCACCTGTCTCGAGCGATGCAAGCCGGTGAGATCCTCGGTTGGGGTCGACAACGCTGCAGAAAACACTTCGCTTCTTGTTTTGAGTACCTAATGAAGTTTGTCAATTTCCTGTACTGGGCGCAGTATTTCGCTTTGGAATATCCGGGAAAAAGTTTTTAACATCCAGAAAAAATCATTTTACATAGTTTTATGAACAATTACCCAAACAGCGCAGGTAATGTGTCCAATATTGCAAATCGATGGTTTCACCCTGGTCCTTTGTAAGACCGGCCTTTTTCAATACGTTTCCAATATTGGGTCAGTTACGGGGGCTACTTTCATTCCTTTTTTTCAAGACGAAAATATCTTAACAGCTTGACACTGTCAGCTGGTAGCCAGAAAAATCAGAATGTGTTAGACGCATGCTAGCCCAGATTGCTTATGCGGCAATGAATGCTGTAATATCGGCGAGCCTCGCCGCATGGCCGCTAAGCCTAACAAGTCAAAGGACAGCGTTGACTCTTAGCCGGCTGTCCGGAAGAGGTTCCTGTCTTTAGTTGCTTCGCTTTAGATGAATTGAGCTCACTTCCTCTGCACTACTAGCCGCTTGTTTCCCTGCATTATCTAGATTTCATTTTTTTCCGCTCATGTATGCGAGGCGCCCTGATAATCTGTATCGTGAACCATGCCACGTAGAATGCGTTATCTAGATTTCCTTTTTCCGCTCGTGTATGCAAGACGCCGTTATAATCAACATCGTGAACCACGCCAAGTAAAATTATCTTCTCTTTGAAAGAAGCAATGCACAGTTTTCTTATTTTTTTATTTTTAGGAATTTCTTTTCGCTGCACGCAGCAGTTTTTCATGGTCTATATTTATTCACTCTTTTCGGATGGTAGATGAAAAGGCGCCGACCTTTTCGAAAAAGAATATCCGAGTCTTCATTCGCAAGCAAGCGATATTTTTTATGCTCTCTCTTTTAGTCGCGCTTCTTTGATGACACAGCGTCTAAAAGATTCCTAAATTATGTCCTAAAAAATCGTGTCGAGCAACGCCGAAAAACCAGAGAAGCATCCTATGTAGTACGGTACCTGTATGATAAGCTTGCCTACTCATTTGCATACTTTTGCCGCTCGGCATGATACAGCGAAAAACCGCAATTTCTGCACATAGTCCGCGGGCTGTACATGTTTAAAATTCGAAATTTTGGGCTTTGCGCACTATATGTAGATGCTGACTACAGGACATTTTCGTTTTCATAATCGCTGAGTGTGTCATCAAATTCCAAGTGCCTATTCTATTACGAGGTTTTCTGGCTGTTGTTCTGGGAATGCGCATAGTTTTTTTTGCACGAGTTGCTCTACCGTTTCCTGCTGGCCATCCACCGGTTGCGGAAAATCTAGCGGAAAAAAAAAGATATTTTAAGCAAGAACTGAGCCGCGCGGACTGCGCACTGGCTGCAGACTGTATACCGGAAACTACGTTAGTCGGAACATTATTCTCTTCATCGGGGCAAAACATTTCAGCCTTGGAATGAAAAAAAAAAGGCCTTAAGAAATCCCCAAGATTTCGAGCTGGTCCCATGCGTTATATATCTCAATCTCGGTGCTCCCTAAACCGTACTTCTGAGCAAATCGACTTCTTTAATTAATACCACCTGTACTAACTTACCTTTGCAATGAAAACGACTATGCATTGGTAAGCTCTCAAAAGGTTCAGCAAAGCTTACAGATTTTATCTCTCGAATGACGCTACAAATTCTGCGAATTTAAGTGCTATTTTTGTTCGCTGAAAGAAGAAATCGATTAAGAATGCGATGCTTCTAATCAACGTTTGAAGCGCGTGGTTCAATGGAAGCCTGTTAGCGTCCCTCAACGAAGGAAAGGCTCCAAAGGCAGAACGACAGCCGCTATTCTTGTTAACATAATTGGAAAAAGTCAAAAAAAAAATTAGTTCCAAAAAAAAGGGGGGCTCTAAAAAAAAAGAAAAGCTTTGAAGGTATGTATGGCAGAGAGCGACTGTCGTTAAGAAAAAGCGAACCAGTACACCGGTGTGCGCTTCGAAGCGCCTTAATCGTTATAACGTAATTACCCAGCTCTGAGTAAAATGAAACGCAGCGAAAAGCTCTGCGGACCATTCTCGTAGCGACGTTAAATGAGGGGGAGTGACAGACTTCACAATCACAAAAAAAAAAGGCAAGCGCTGAAGAGGAAGTGGAAAGGTGTTTAAAGGGAGAAAAAAAAATCCCCATGCTATTGTGCCTGTTATTAAAGGGCTGCGCCTGAGAGGGGAGTCTCAAAGGATCGAAGATTGGGGTCGCACCGCCTTTAGCTTACAACATGTAAAGGTGCGAAAATGAGAAAAATGAAACTAAAACCTCAAAGTGCTCATTACGGTTGGTTGCCTCTGTGAAGAGGTGGAGCTTGAAGGAAGCTTCGAAAGGAGAAGGGGAACTCTGAATTTAAAGTAATCGGGCGACCTGGCGTTGATGAGCCTTGTAAGGATGGAGTAAAGTGATATAAAAATATATGTACGGGGTTATAGATAGGCCCAGGAACTGGAAAATGGTGGGACGCACCGTGGAGGTCAGAGGTTGTGGCAGTCATTGCTTAGGGTCGTTCATCTCGGGTCGCCGCTTTCGATGATTGACGGTGCAGAATGGGAAGAGTAACAATTGCGGTGTCTTTCAATGCGGAAGCTTTGTATTATGCTTTCTTTTTCTTTGTACTGCAAATGATAGGAATTATGAGTCTTGTGAGCGAAAGAGTGACAAAACTTAAAAGAAAGAAGAGCTTTTCTTTGCTCAAATAGTGGGAGAAATTCGACTGACTTGTACTTTGTAATGACTCAGTTCCTGTTTCTTCTCTTTCCCCGCGGTGGCTCAGTGGTTATGGCACTCGGCTGGTGACCCGAAAGACGCGGGTTCGATCCCGGCCGTGGCGGTCGAATTTCGGTGGAGGTAAAATTCTAGAGGCCCGTGTGCTGTGCGATGTCGGGCACGTTAAAGAACTCCAGGTGGTCAAAATTTCCGGAGCCCTTCAGTACGGCGTCCCTCATAGCCCGAGTCGTTTTGGGACGTGAAATCTACATAAACCAGTAAACCAAACCTGTGTTATCATTGGCTGTTGCGTTAGGTGTCGTCAACAAGCAATTTTGGTTGTAAGCGTTCGTGTATCGAAGTATGGGTTGACCAATGGCTCACAGGCAAGAGTTTGGCTCGCGAAAAGAATCACTACGAAATACAGTCACTGGTGTCCATAAAATTCCAAACGCTCAGTCGAAAAGAAATGTAGGGAGAAGATATGTAAGGAGCAGTCTTTGTCTGATGGTTCGGAGATTTCAGAGCTTCCGTGAAGCGCCCTCCGCACTGACTCAGTAATAGTGAGGCAGTTCTGCTGGACTTGAGGTCCTGGGTGCGATGCCCAGCTGTAACTGCCGCAATTCAAAGAATATAAATGTAAAAGTGTTCCTAAGCTGAAATTTCGTCGCATGTTACAAGAATTAGAGGAGATCAGAAGTTGTTCACAGGCCTCCATTGCGACATCTGTCGTACTACGGGGAGAAGTGTGCAGCTTTGAGACGTTGAAGTGCACAATTTTTTTTAGCATTCCATAAAGTTCCAAGTTCAATGGACAAGGCAAAAAACGCGAGAGCAGTGATTAAATTACAAGTTTTAGTTCGCACGTTGTTACGTTACAATTCATCAAGCTCTGAGTTACGCCGAGTAATATACTGGGACTTTTATTGAAGAACTGAAAAAAAACTTTCGTAATTTTGTCTTCTTGACGTCCTTTAAATGAAAGCGAAAGATTCGTCCCCGAAAACTTTACTCTTCGTGCAGTTCTGCAAGTGGCAAAGATAAATCGCTTCCATTAAAGAAATCCTCTAAAGCTTTTCCTCGATACTGATCCTCTCGGCAGAAATAACCTTTCGAAAGGGCCAGCATTTGGGGAAACGAGGAAGGAGTAATTTGTTCTGCTTTTTGTTCTTTACTGCATCGAACCAGTGGAGGGGGATAGTAGATTCATTTGCTGAGTCAATGGACCGGTGTACTTCTGACGTAAGCGAAGTTAATGAAAGGCTTATATTCTGAGGTGTGTCTTTTATATCCTTTATTTCGTCAATACTTTTCTATTTTTGCAAGTAGTCCGTAGGGCATTAAGCTTTTTTCGGCTGTAGGTACTTTTCTGAGCTCCTGAGAGGCTTTATGCGTCTTTGAACTGATGTTCTCGAGAAAAAAAACCTTATTTTGAGACCTCAATCTCAATGACGTTGTTACCCTTAATGACAGTCATATTATTATCCTTATTTTCATCCCAAAAAATCGATGTTAATTAAGGCTTCCCATTTTATCGGTATTACCCTGCGAGATATATGAGCCAGCGTTTCTCTTCACCGCGCATATAGCGCGGTGTGGCTGAAATTATAAAGTTGTAATTTTTCACCGCGTAATCTATCTGTTGTGTCCCCTTATTGCTTTTGTGTGTGTGCGCCCCCGCGTCCTCCTCCTAACGACAGTTCGCATCCTCCTCCTAACGACCACTCAATCCTCCTCCTAACGACCACTCGCATCCTCCTCCTAACGACCGCTTGCCCCTCGTCGCACGCTGTCGCCGGATGCCCCCCCACGGTGCGCCCCCGCACCCTCCTCCTGTTCTGGGAAGCCACTCCCTGCCGTGGACGCTTCTCCACTCCCTCCTTTCTTCGGGCGGCCAGTTCGGCTCCTGCCTCGGTCGACGCTGGTCGCACCCTCATCGGCTTTAAATAAACGAAGTCTTAAAGTACCGTGTGCGTCTTTCGCTGCATTCAACACAGCGACCGGACACGACAGTGGCGACGAGAAAGTGGATTCGACCCGCGCTACGCAACGCTATTGACAAGCCATGGCTACGCGAGGGTTTCCCAATCAGATACCAGAATTCAACGGCTCATCGTGGTCATCGTGGGTTGGACGTCTTCAGTTCTACTTTGAAGCTAACAACATCACAGACCCAGCCTTGAAGAGGGCCAACCTGCTGACGCTGTGCGGGGAGCAGACCTACGATACTGTCTGCGCCCTTATTCAGCCAAGCACACCAGCGGCAGTGTCTTACGACGACATCGTAAAAGCGCTGCAAAAGCACTACGACCCAAGGCCATCCGAGGTCTACAGCCGGGCTCGCTTCCAACGACGAGATCAACTGGGAGGAGAAACTGTGAGCGCCTACGTAGCCGCGCTCAAGAAGCTCGCTGCCGACTGCAATTTTGGAACGCTGTCGACAACAGCTACCGGGCAGGAGGGAGACGCAGCTTCTTCTGCTAACACCACCATGCTTCCCTTGGACGTGATGTTACGCGACAGATTTGTGTGCGGACTGAGTGACGAGTCACTGCAGCAGCGCCTGTTCGCTGAGAAGGACCTCACATTCAGCAAAGCTTACGACATCGCCGTTCGAGCGGAGAGCGCCGGTCACCATCAGAGAGGGATTCGCCGGAACACCGAGCCGGTACACCAGACAAGCAACCAGGTGCGCAAGCCTTCTGTTGTTGTAAAATCGGTCAAAAAGGCACAACGCTGCTGGCGGTGTGACGACCAACACAACCCCCAGGGATGTCGATTCCAGTCAGCCACGTGTAATTTTTGCCACAAGCGAGGGCATATCGAAAGAGCATGCATTACGAAACGGAGACTTGCCAAGCTAAAGTCACCTTCCCAGCCTAATCACAGCGTCAACGCCTCAGAGAATACGCCGCTATCTGATCTCCATGGAACAACATCAGCAACACCATCTGTGTTGTACGACCTGAACACCATGAATCTCGGCACGCGACCGAAGATTTTTACAGAAGTAAGCGTACATCACCAGCTGATTAAGTTCGAGGTGGACTCCGGCGCAGCCTGTACTCTGATCAGTGAGGACACGTTCCGAACTTCATGGCCATCTGACGCACCCGCCCTGCAACAAGACGACACGCACCTGCGAACGTGGTCAGGACAGAATCTGCCACTATTGGGCTCTGCCAACGTGCAGGTTAACTACAACGGCCAGACCCATACGCTACCTCTGCTTGTTGTGAAGGGCACAGGATCAAGCCTTCTAGGGAGAAATTGGTTTTCTCCACTAGGCGTGATGATATGCGGCAAACATCAAAACGCCGATGCGCTAAGCCGTCTGCCACTAGACGCAACTGTTGACGAACCATTTCCACCAGGAGACGTTCTGATGTTCGAAGCACTGCCAGAACCTCCGCTTACAGCAGGCACAGTTACAGCATCTACGCAGAAGTGCGCAGCTCTCCGGCTAGTTTACACAGCTGTTCAACAAGGCAACGTGCATAAACTCAAAGGGGACAACTTCGACGCTTACCGCAGGCGAGCTACAGAGTTGAGCACCCATCGCGGCTGCATCATATTTGGGTCCCGAGTTGTGATGCCGAGAGAACTACGCGCACAAGCTATGTCTCTCATCCACGCCGGACATCGGGGCATCGTTGCAATGAAAAAGTGTGCCAGAAGCTACATGTGGTGGCCTGGCATTGACAACGACATCGAAACAGTGGTGCGAGAATGCAAGCCTTGCCAGAGCAGCCGGAGCGCCCCGCCGAAAGCTCCTGTCCCAGAATGGGAAAAGCCAGACACACCATGGCACACACTGCACATTGATTTTGCAGGACCAATTGAGGGCTGCACTTTCCTTGTGGTCGTAGATGCCTACACAAAGTGGCTTGAGATAAGGCAAATGGGACAGACGACTTCGGCAGCAGTCATTGACAACCTCCGATCACTATTTGCAACGTTCGGCCTGCCGCGCAAGGTAGTGTCGGACAACGGAACACCGTTTGTGTCTGCGGAGATCCTCAAGTTTTATCGCGACAACGGGATCTCATCAGTTACATCGGCCCCCTACCACCCAGCGACAAACGGACAAGCCGAGCGCTACGTAGCCGAGCTAAAACGCGCCCTTGAAAGAGATCAGACAGGCTCGCTGCAGCGCCGCCTTGCGCGCTTTCTCTTCAAGCAGCACACGACGGTTCAGAGCACAACAGGCGAGACCCCCTCGAAAATGATGTTCGAGCGTGAAATGCGAACCCAGCTCACAGCCATCCTCCCCGAGCCAAAGGCAGAGACGTTCCGGGAAGAAAAAGCAATTCCGCGCTGCGGCACGCTTAATGAGGGGCAGCGCGTCCTCGCCCGACAGTTTCTGAAAAAGCCACGCTGGGAGGAAGCTACAATTGTCAGACGCATAGGCCTGCGCTCTTGGCTCGTCAACATACATGGCACAGTAGCACGCCGACATCTCAACCAGCTGCGTAGATTTACGACGCCGTCTGAGAGCTGTCCGCCAGCGGAGAGAACACGTGCACCATCTTCCCACATAGCCTGGCACCTCTTCCCGGAAGAAGAGACTTCGCCCAGGACAGACCTAGGAGACACAGCGAACAACAGCCAGCCTACAAGTGTTTCTCCCCCGAGCGCACAAAGCCAGCGCGCCTCCACGCGTGAGCGCCGACCCCCTGCACGATACCAGGCAACTTTCTAAGGGGGAAGGAAGTGTTGTGTCCCCTTATTGCTTTTGTGTGTGTGCGCCCCCGCGTCCTCCTCCTAACGACAGTTCGCATCCTCCTCCTAACGACCACTCAATCCTCCTCCTAACGACCACTCGCATCCTCCTCCTAACGACCGCTTGCCCCTCGTCGCACGCTGTCGCCGGATGCCCCCCCACGGTGCGCCCCCGCACCCTCCTCCTGTTCTGGGAAGCCACTCCCTGCCGTGGACGCTTCTCCACTCCCTCCTTTCTTCGGGCGGCCAGTTCGGCTCCTGCCTCGGTCGACGCTGGTCGCACCCTCATCGGCTTTAAATAAACGAAGTCTTAAAGTACCGTGTGCGTCTTTCGCTGCATTCAACACAGCGACCGGACACGACACTATCATTTCCAAGTTTACTTTTCCTTAACCTGAGAATGCTTCTTTATTGTCACATTATGGGCGACAGTCTTCCGAAGCAATCAACTCCGCAAGCTCCGTGTTCTCTCTTTTATATCGTTTAATTTTCCTGTTCCCATCTTTCCGATACCATTCATTACCTGGCCGCATAACGAAAGCAGCTCAGGTGCTTTCATATCACGGCTCTCTTTTTCTCGGCACGCAAACAATTTAATCAATCTACCGATCGATCCGCAGTGCCCCCCCCCTCGCGTTGTCCCGACGTTGTGCCGTTCTCCCATCCGGCTAATGGTTCACGTGCGGACCCCCAAGCAACGCCGTTACTGGAGCGCAAAGCCAATTTATAAATTGGGCGAACCAAGGATCACCTTGCCACACACTTTCCCTCTCTCTCTCTCTCTCCGTTCGGTGCGGTGCGTCTTAATTGGTCTTCGCTTAATTAGGCTATTGCTTTTGGCGGCACCCATGATCTTCGCTGTTTCGTTTTCTCTGCGTGTGTGTTCTTGTGCGAATCGCTTTATCTCGTCCACCTTTTCCGCGTGGCTCGCCACCGCGGCTTTCTACGCAACCTCTTCGTTGTTCGCCTCTTTTCACTTATCTCGTTTTGCTTATCTTGTCTTTATCTTTCTTCTTGATATCGCCAGCTCATGCCTCTGTCTGGGAGGTCGCTCAGGTGACGATTAATTTCTTTAACTCGCTCTCGGCGATCATTTCCCAAACATCCTCTCGCTGGATGATTGAGGAGGGACGCACGCAAAGCACCGTGCGTTTTCTTTCTTTCTTTCTTGCTTTCTTTCTTTCTTTCTTTCTTTCTTTCTTTCTTCCTTTCTTTCTTTCTTTCTTTCTTCCTTTCTTTCTTTCTTTCCTTTTTTCTTTCTTCTTTTCTTTCTTCCTTTATTTCTTCCCTTCATTTTTCCTTTCTTTCTTCCTTTCTTGCTTTCCTTCTTTCGTTCTTTTTCTTATACCACAGCGATAAAATTCTTGTTGCTCACAAAAGGCCATTTCTCTTTCCCGTTTACCAAGGCTCCGTTTCCCCGTTTATAATCATTACTTAGGCGCGGTTCCTGAAAACCACTGCGCGAATTTTACCCGCTAAGCCGATAATAACGTAAGCCTCTTAATTAGACTCGTCTCTTTTCCATTTTTCTCGCCTTTTTCTTCGGCGATTCCTTACCCGAGCTGAAGTTGCTGATTCTAGAAGGAAAATTATGGTACCCTTGAACCCGCATAAAACACGCCTCTCTGCCTGAGTCGTTAAGGGAATAAGTTTACCGTAAAATTAGCGTAAACCATCAGCCCGACTATTATAGTAACCTCGCTTCGGAAAGAGAATGCCTTTGATCGTTGCGCAGGTCACAAATGAACCTTGGCCTCTGCGTCTAGAAGAAGTAGTAAACGGCTGGAGTGGTATTTGGCGGGATTATGTGGGAGTATAATTAAACGCCCGGGTCTTTAAGCAGGCAGTGGTGGCTAAGTGGGGCAGACGCGGTATTTTGCTGCTGGCTTTCAACTCGCACTTTCTGTCTGCTGGCCTCGGCTTGGAGTCTGCGGGGCGGCGCAGTCAAAGGCGTCGTGTGCTGAGACTCAGGGACACATTAAAGAACTCCAGGTGGTCGAGATTAATCTTGATGTCTCCAACAGGAATGTCCCAGAGCCCGTCAACTTCGTAAACAATAACGAATAAGTAATGAATGTTTTTAATAAAGGAGTAAATAAATCATGATTTTTTAAATAATTAAATTGTGAATTTCTTTTTCTGCCAGCTGGACGTATGAAAAAGCAGCCGGTACACAAAGCTTTTCAGTTAAGCTTTGTGAACAGGCTTTGTGAACGCTTTCAGTTAAGCTCCTGAAATGAGTGAGACTGCAGTGTTAAGCACTGCGAAAGTTATGTTTTTGTTTATCCTTGCGGCTGATTAGTTCAGGCATACAGTGCGACGGAGGCTTTTTTGAACTAAGGGCGCAACAACATTAGTGTCAAGGGAAGCACTGACTTCGAAATGCTTTCGTGAGGCTCCAGCAATATTCTTCACGGCCCGTTCCTGTAGTTTCTTTCAGTCGCTCGCGATTCATTGCTCGTAAATTAAGTTTTGAACGTCTAAATTTAGAAACCAAAAATCAACAATGACCGCTTCAAGTTGAAGCGTTGTTATGATATGCGTCTGATGTTCCTGTTTTGACCTTTTTGTGTTTATTCCTGGTGCTGGTCATCTTTATTCCATTGGCGTTGTCTTTGGGAACCGTCTCTTTCCTGAAGAGCTCATCTTTCATGCATTATGATCCCATTTCTCTGTTGTCTATATACATATTTATTATTGGAATGCGCGTGCCGTGATTCGCGAATTGTGCGAGGAGCTTCCTTGAGACTCCGTTCCCTGCTCGTCTCAACTCGCTCGATTCACTTCTACACTCTAAGTCGATTTATTTCCGAACCATTGATTGCGGCACACTCGCGGTGTGTGCCTTGCCCGCCATACTTAGCGCTAACAAAACAACAGAAATTTTCGCACCCTTTAGCAGTACTTCGCTTCCTACTATCTCGACTTGTGCTTCCGAGCAGGTGCTTCTTTCTCACGAAGCAACAGAATAGGAGAACAAAAATGCTCGAGCCACATAGGATGCTGGGGAGCGATTAGGTGCAGCTGTCGGAACGTGTCTGAGTGGAGACTGACTCCGCTTTTTTTTTTTCGCAGCCTTGCAGCTAAGCAAGCGATTGCGTGGTGTCTTAACTTCCTGAGATTAAAACAACGGCAGCTGCAAAGGCATATGCGCGACGAAACACAACTTTCTTGCAAGGCATCAAGCCATTCTCTGTGGAAACACAGAAACGACCGAGACATCACCACGAGGGCAGAGGTGGTTAAAAGAATACTGAACACAGGAGCGTGCCGAGAAAACGGTTTTGCATGTTCAAGAAAAAATAAAAACAACCAGACGCTGTTCGCGTGTAGCTGGGGAGCAAACAATAATGTGTGCTTCAGGCCGGAGAGATAAAATGGCTCCAACATTCAGGCTCGCTCTCTACGCTGCCCTCCGACCTCATTCTTCTGATTTCATGTTCAAAACGCCAAAACTAGGTGTCTGCAGTCAGGGTACGCCAAACGGCTGGTGATTTGCGTAAGAGCCGTACTTTGCTGCTCGCTTATTATTTATACAGAAAAGCACTCTTGGTGAGAGCGCCTGGAATAGAGCTTCATTTATTACTCTCTCGTGGTATTCACTTCCTGGCTTTCTCAATCTCTGGAAGCTTTTCTTTTTTGTTTCCCTGTATATTTGTTATTCTTCTAATGGACTCATTTGTTCGCGGTTCACGACTTTTTGTACCGATACAGCGCTTGAAACCTTTCCGGTTTTAACTCACTGCGTATTGTGCTGCTTTCCCGGGCTTGAAGATGAAAAACATGAATGCTTGTATCACCACGCGTGCTATACTTCCATGATTTTGCATACTTTTCACACACAAAAAAAGCGCGTATAAAAGGTCCGCAGAATCCGTGCTTGTACTAACATAGAGCGGATGACTTTGTGCTTAAATCATCGCATATTATACAGCGCTGGGTATCGCGAGAAAGTGGACTTGTGATTAAGTGGCCTTTGTTTAAAAGATACAATTCAGCATCGGTTATTTTAGATAATGGGCGCAGTTAACACCTCCAGAATTGCGAATGTGAAAAAATTGGCACCCACGGCCACGGAGTTTGGGCAACCGCTTGTATTGGGCCGCTTGATTTAGTTTTCGATATTTTCTGTATTGGAATAGGTTCGTCAGGGTATATGAACCTTCGATAAAGAAGCGGGAGGGGGAGGGGGGCTATATTCTTTGTTAATAATAAACTAGCAGCGGCAGCGATCTTTGGTTTCAGTTACTGTTGGCCCCTTTCGGTCATTTAAGTGACGACTCCTTTATGTTCTTAGTTGTGAGACCATCCTGTTCGGAGAAATCAGCGAGAGACCCAAGGTGTGCACTTCTTGTATGCCGCGACCGCTGAATGACGTCATAAGCACCATCACTCAAATTACTACATCCGCTGCAACACAAAGATTTCTAAGTCAAGGTCAAAGTCAGGGTATGCTGCTCAAGTCCTAGGGTAGATTTCCAGCACTAAAAATACGGAATACTTACGGTTGGCAACGGAAGAAGATTCCCTCTTCAAAACATTCGAGGCTCTGTCAGTTTCGAAGATTTTAACCGAGGTTTCAATCTCTTGTATTTACGAGCCTTAAGACATCCGGCGCCACATTTAAAAAGCCACCTCCCTTGAGCAAGTGCATAAAGTTGCTGTGCTTTGTAGTGGGAATACGCCCCCCTTGCCAATAGCAAGCATTCCATACATTTAGGGAAATAAATCTGTTCCTCGACTTGGGCCGCATAGCCCTCTAAAAGGATGCGAGCTAGACGACACCTTACTCCTTTTTTCTTCCTATATAGGCTAATTTATGTTTTATAGTGTATTTATCACTCAATTACCAACGTAGAGCGATCAAGATGAGCATATTTCCCGAGATTGTGCGCCCTGAAAGCAGGAAGTCTGACTAGAATCGAGCAGCGCTAAGAATAGTAGACAACGGGCTGTATTGAAACGGCAATGGGGCGTGGGCTTGTCAGCTTCACGTATGCCAGGCCACAATGCCTGATTGACTTCCGTGCGTCATTTTCATCACTGAGATCGCAGTCCGCGTCCTTACGACTGCGTTGCTCTGTTTCAAGACCGCGAACCCACTTAGCTCGTATTGACCACGTGCCCGGGCTGCTCTGATATGACGGAATACTAACAACTATATACTCTTTAGACCTCGCGAAGATTATGACTGAAATCCTCACTTTTGTAGCGTTTGCTTTTTAAGCGGGTCATTTCTGCAGCATAACTGCTATTTAAAGCCAGAATGTACTCAGTGTGTTCTCACGTCGTGACCTTTTGAAGAACTATGCAGAAGTAGAACGCTCTGAGCAGCCTTCAAGTTGCTTGCTTTGTCTAAATCGCCTTCCTGCTCCTGGCGGCCAAATAACTCCTTAGTTTATCGCTCCTCATCATGAACTTCTTTGTAACTTCCGATCATTTGTAATAAGACGTTGTTGCATGTTTATAAAGGCATAAATACCCATAGCTCAGAGCGCAGAGGAAAGAGTGAGAAAACCGTTGCACCTGCGGCTACAAATGTTTTGTGTACGCTCGTGGGAACACGGAGACTTCGGAAGTGTTGTTTGATTATACTCTGACAGATGGATCGTTTGTTTAGGTCTGAAGAAGTAGTTAGAGCGCGTACTGACGCTAGTACTGTAGTCACCCCCCCTCCCCCTCTTTCCGCAGGTGTTGTGCCAGATCCCCACTGGTCGCCGCGAGGACGACATCGAGACGGTGACGTCGTTCGGCCGGCGCCGGCGCAGCGCCGACGGCGAGCCGCTGTCCGAGGACGAACTGCGCCGCACCACGCTCACCAAGAAGCTGTCCGTGGTGGCCAGCGAGTTCGGCGTGGGCCAGCAGACGCAGGACGTCAGCTACGCCTTCCCCGTGACGGCGCCCACCACGTCAGGTATGCGCGCTTCCGCTGCGTCCATTACTTTCAATGAGTTTTTTTTTTTTTTTTCATAGTGTTGCTAGTGTTAGCCTACAGTTCTCCCTATTTGCACCGTCGGTGTCGTCGTCAGCCAGCATGCTCCATCCGTAGCACAAAGACAACAATATAGGCATGTACAGTCTCTGTCGAAAATATACAGCCCAAGGGGTTTGCTTCAGACATAACTTCACCAGTTGCTGACTTAAAAAGTTTGCTCACTTAAAAAAGAGCTTCATAAAACATTTCACACCTTTTTCCGCGGGACAGTCTTTCTCCCTCTCTGACTACTATTTTAATGCGAGACCATTAAAAGCCTGAAAGAGGAGAGAAAAGGCGTCGTTGGTCATAAAATTTGCTGATTGGCTGGAGGGACACGATTTTAACAGACCAGATATATCCTGTTGGCTGGAGAGAGGTGGCATCAGAGGACCAGAAGTGACGTCACTTCCGGTGGAGGCATTACCACCTTTTAATGCAATCGCATTGCCAACACACATGTATTTTAAGTCCCTGTGAATTCTAGTGCGAATGCACTCATTCACGAGGTCAAACCGGCTCACCCGTTTTTGTGATGTTTGACCTTGACGGTGACCTTGACGGTTTGACTGTGACATTGCTGAAACTGTAAATATTTCCTCGACCACTAAGCTATCGCCGCAGCCGATCACTCTCGCGCTGTGCATTGCACATCGCCTTCTTCATCAACTTATGCTACTATCAAACTAATGTTCGCGCTTTGAGCCATGGGACGGCAGTTACAGAGAGAAGTGCGCTGCATGTGTTGGCGTTGGTAACACTGCTGCAGTATTGCGGCACAGGAGCATAGGACGCCGGCATACATTGGGTAAATTAGCACTGATGATGAACAAGTTGAAGAAGCGGATAACTAGCTCCCTGAGTCAGTGGACACCTCAATCGCGCTTTCGGGCACGTCACGGTGCTGTCAGCCTGAAAAAAACTGTGTTTTCGCGGAATATTTCGTGCTTAGCAATGCTAAGCCACCAGCCATTTTTTTTTGTTTGTGAGTGGGCCAGAAGAAAGAGTATGCCAAATAACTTTCTGAAATCTACGAAGTTGAGGAAGAAACAATAAAACAACTTTTCACCACTATTCCTGCGACGTCAACTATTTTAAAGCAAAGGAAACTGCCCTGATCCCACTGCACCTTCAAGTTTTCACGCGCGAACTCCTTCTACTTTGTCCATTCTTTCTTTGTCCTTTCTAGACAATGTTACGAAGTAGAGGAATAAAGAACGAAAGACGCAGCGTTAAAGTTTCAAACCCGAAACTATACTCGGCGGAGCGCCGCTTTCGGCGCTACGAGGCATGCATATAAGGTTTCGCTTTTGCCCGGCACAACGACTCCGAGTAAAGTTATTTTCCGAAGAAGGCATCGAAACCGCCATCCCACTCTTCTTTCATCCCTCCGTCCCCGCTATAAAACTTTTATCTTTTTTTCCCCCTCCGCCTCAGGTCAGAGCACACTGGTGCTGCTGACATCGGGCCGCTTTGTGCCCGTCGAGAGCGGAACACCGGAATACCAATGGCCGTAAATATGTTCGCCCGCAGCAGCTCAGACCGCATGGAGCTGCATACGCACTGCTTCCGATATAGATGCGGTCATCCCGCCATATAGGAGGCGCGGAATTTGCATGCTATGCATACCGGCGCACTGTCAACCTCGTTCTTGGAGACGGGATCTCGCGTCGACGTGCAAACCGCATTCGCGTTCCTTCTGTTTTGTTTTCTTTGATCCCGTGACATTCCGTTGAAAGTAAGAGGAAACACCGGAGCAGGAACGCGTGAATTGAAAGTTGAGAAGGGAATTCGAATACCCCAGTCCCTACCGACGTCCGCTCGGAAATTCAAAACCACTGTCTAGCGCGGTATACCGCTGTGGGTCGTGTTTCTTATTTCTGCACTCTAAACACAAATACACCTATATGGGAGTAAAAAAGAGCAAGCTTTCCTCTAGCATTCTCCCTTTTATAAAAGGGAGTGCGTTAAAGAACAGCTTACTCATTTTTTACTCCTTTTTGTTTAGAGTGTATGTGTGCGTTTGGTGCAGCAGCCAGCCTGTCCAGTTTCAGGCTAAGTTCGGCGGTCCACGCCTCCAGGGGGCGACAGCGTCGTTAGTTGACGGTGAACATCCCATTCGTGTTTGGTATGTGTCGGAGCATGGATGCAAAATTGAATACTGGAATCGAGATAGACGCCCAAGAAAGAATACGTACTTAAGTCTAGCTCGCCTTATACGCCGATCTTTGCTCACGGTAGCTGAATATTTTGAATGAATTCGGACATCCTGTTCATTCAAAGCATATTGAGGCGGACTTTGCTTACTGGTAGTTCAAGGACTCGACGTCAATTTCAAGAGCACAAACCTCTGGGCTAGTTGGTCCATAGCAGACACGTACAAGTGCAAAAACTTCCAACTGAAGATTTATTGACAGACAAGCACAATTATATACACCTTGCTGCATGACGTCAAACTGATAGCCTGCCGACATCACGTGGCCGCTCCCAAAAACATTATTTCCTTTTTGGTCAGTGTGACAGATGGTGCGCTGACGCAGGATGGACCGGCTTTCCTAATCAAATCTATATAATTCCTATATAATTGTGCTTGTGTGTCAATAAACCTTCAGTTGGCAGTAAGCGCTCGTGTTGTCCAAGTCTCTCTGTCCGTGTTTTTTGCGCTTGTACGTGTCTGTCAATTTCAAGCATTTTTTTTTCTTCAATGCAAGTTTCTGCGGTGTTATTTTTAAGGACAGATGCTTCTGTTATGCGTAGCATTTGTAATCATAACTGAACATAATAGAAAGTACATTTGCTTGCTCATACATTGACTAAACAAGCGTATAAATTATGAAACGGGAGCCATGGAACTACACATCATTTGTTGAAGGGTTCTCCATTTCACACAACAGTATTCACTCTCAGTGACTCGAGAAGAAAGTGACTCGACATAACTTTTGACAAGTCTTTATCAAAAGTTACCGCCCACGTGGTTTGCAGTAGAGCCGCGTAGGGGAATATCTACAGTATCCCTGACGCTAGAGAGATCCACAGGGTTAAGAGGAGAGGTCTGCCCACCTTTTTGCGATTCGCAGCTGCAGTTGTGACGTCAGTTGACTGGTGCACGACTCGACAGTAAACCTTGTGGGCCGGACACTTTTGAAAAATATTTTACGTCTTTAAAGCCACCAATTTGGTGGATTAAGACAGTTTATAAATGATACCACAAGTGCGTTTAGCCTTCGTACAAGATTAGACAAATAATGGCATTGAAAAAGACACACAATGGTTTAGCTAGAGTGGTAGTAAGAGAAAATGCCTCGAAGCGAGTTCCTGCATACTGTAGAGGTAATCATTATCACAAAGATATATTGTGTTATTTGTGGCGTGTGTTTTTGTACCGTGATGTTAAAACATTCATTGATGATACTGAACTAGGTGAAAGAGGGGCAATGTGTTTAATACTAAGTAAGCAGCTATTGCAGAGCACGCCCGATGGTTATACTTGAGTGCTCGTAACACCTTGCACCCTGCGGCATCGGTCATCTTTTAAGGTGTTCGATAAGTTAACCCATGAAGAGAAATGTCATGTGTCATTGAACTCTTCTACATAAAGAATAATAAATACTAGGCGCGTTTTCATGCGGAATGGTCGTAGTTTAAAGAGAACGAACACGTTTTTGTATTTATTCTTCCGTACATCCTGATATGCCTTGCAAAGTGTTAATAAATATTTATGAAAAAAAATTGTTCGTCTAACATTTTGTGTGGCGGCACCACTGAAAAACGGGAGATAAAAATGGTGACAATTCATACGTTCTTGATTCTTTTTGCGCATAACGTCATCAAACTGATCTTTGAAAGTTTTGCATCTGATCTATTCATAAAAAGAAATAATTAGGCCTCATTTATATATAATGTTAACAGTCGGAAGTTATAAGAACGCTTGTATTGTTTGCATAAACCATACATTCTTGTTGCATACGTGGCAGCAGAATCCTTATGAGAGCTATTTACAAGAGCAGGTTTCAAACATACTTTTGAGCTACGCCAATATTACTTTTTTTTTCTGCTTTAACGTTGAATGCCAGTCTCATGATTTCAGAGGATTTCCTGTTTGTAAAGTAGCTGTCTAAAAGTTTATTCGCAGTATCCCAGACAAAACCATAGCGTCAGGAAATGTATGCACTAACCAGCTTTCACCCATTATAATTATTTTTAGTCTCATCTTCTCTGTTCTTGGCGGAGCAGTGGTGGGACTTGTCGTGTCGTGTGAGCGGTGGAAGAAACTACCACGCTTCTCAACGCGTTTTTTTTTTTTTTTTGCTGCCCTCAAAGAGTTAGCCTGCCTGCAGTTAAGCGTTAATTTGCTCAAGACGCTCTGTTCTTGTCTCCTGCGCTCTAACAGCACGACATGCCACGAGTGTCTTGCAGTGTGTAAGGTGATGCTTCTTTCGCCACCTTATCCGTCTGCGCTATAAAAGTGATGGCGGAGCTCTACGTACTAGTCATACACACACAAAAAAAGAAAATAGAATTCATGTCTGGCTGCTCACGCCTCTCGGAATGCCAGGAAAGAAACACGAGCATCTTTCGCGGTAGTTATTCTGATCGCATAGTGCGCGGGACACACTTTTCTTTTGAGCGACGTGTTGCGGTGAGCCGCTCTGGTGCGCGCTGCGCATAGCGTCATGAGAGACCGGAGACCGGAGACCGAGACCGCATTGTGCATTCTGAGCGGGGTGCATCCTTTCGTCGGGTGTGTACCTTTCTAGAGAGCGCGTTGCTGAAGGGGCGAGAAAGCTTGCATGAATGTAAAACCGCGACAGGAATTCCTGACGCGCAGCGTATGTGTACCGAGCTATTGTGAAAAAAAAAAAGACAAAAGAAAAACAGGAAGCGACAGAATGCTAGCGCAGAGTGTTTCGTGGGTGCTTATGCAGTCTCGCACGTGCCTCTTCTACATACAGAGTGTACAGCAGAGAAAACAGCTGTGTTGTAAGGGAACGACGCCAGATGGCGGTGGTGTTGTTTCAAGAGACGTCTCTCGACGTTAGCTATGCAAATTACCGTCAGCGTCCTCTCTTGTTCGCTCTTGCTACTCTTACTGTTCGCTCCAGCCGTCGCCTTTGTTTGCTTGAGCCTGGAGGAAAAGTATTCACCATTCGGTGTCAGGAATATGATGACGGCAGTAATGACAAACCGAAGATAGCTGTCGTTGATATGTCAAGAATGCGGAAACTGAAACATTCGTTTCATACGTGATCGTCTGCTTAGAAAATGGCGTAGTGATTAAGCCGTGTCTGTTTACGGCTATCAGTGAGTACAAGTGAATGGAGCACACTTCTCTGTCGTGAGCCTGTTCTAGCCTGTTTCTGAAAAAAAAGGGGGTTAATTCCACATATTTAGTGATCTAAATCTACCCCGTGATTTGGACAGCATACCCTTCCCCTAAAAGGGAGTGAGCTAGAGGACAGCTCACTCTCTTTCTTACTCCCATATAGGCTAATTTGTGTGTAGAGTGCGGGGTCATAGTGTCTTCAGGGTGCGCAAGTGGCAGTCTCCGTGTGTTTCTTCCGTGTCTGTCAAAGATAGGCTGGTTCCACTGTCGTGCGCGAGACTACGCTAGTCCGGATTTCTCCTCCTAAGACGCTGTCTTGCGCCAGTGCTTCATTAAAAGGTGATGCGCCTCATCTGCCTCTCGCGCCTCGTGGAGGCCTCTGTCCTGATAGTACCTGTGAGCATTTCATACGTCATTTTGGACCCTGGTATTTTTTTTTTCAATAACTACCTAGATTTTCTCTGAGGCGCTTCATCCGCAATGTTGTTGGAGGATATCGAGCGAACTATGCTTTTTTTCAACTCCGGACTTCTGAATGGCAGGAAGTCTTGGCAGTGTGGGATACTCGCGTTTCTAAAACTGGGTCTAGAGCTGTACCACTTGCAGGGTCTTAAAACGCCATTTGTCAGCGTTACTGTTACCTCGTCTCTGCGTCTTCTTCGTGAAGCTCAAAGCGCTAAATGATACGCAGACGGAAGAAAGAACATGAGAAGAGAGCATACAGGCTCGAAACGATTAAAACTAAACCGCGCTTCACATTCAGGAATAATTTTCTCCAGCGCGCGAACTGTCGAAACTGTACGAGCAAAATTATCAGCAATGCTCGCTGAGCACAGCTACGACATAGCCCTTGCTCTACACCCTTGCAAAAAATTTTTATACAGTCTATAGACTGATCATAGATTTCTTTCTATAAAGTCTATAGACTCTCTATAGACAAATCCTAAAGAACAGTCTATGGGCAATACAAATGCTATACACAGTCTGTAGACAATGTATAGACTTATGGCCATACA
Organism: Amblyomma mixtum; assembly: GCF_055824585.1. Lineage (NCBI taxonomy): Eukaryota > Metazoa > Arthropoda > Arachnida > Ixodida > Ixodidae > Amblyomma > Amblyomma mixtum. The sequence goes on along the minus strand of NC_143012.1, from coordinate 32,615,635 downwards.
CTTTTAATAGACTTCTGTCTATAGACGGTCTATAGACTATGAACTGACAAAAGTAAATATCTATAGGAAGGCAATAGAGTCTATAAGAAGTCTATAGACTATGAACAGAGAAAAGAAAATACCTATAGGAAGGCAATACAGTTTATAAGAAGTCTATAGCGTGTCTATAGACCATTTTTGAAAGGTTAGAGCTGGATAAACAATGGACGACTCGGCTCTGCGTCAGGTTCGCTCGAAGCACAGCTCATAACACACGCGCGCAGTTATACCAGAACCTGCACTTGACGCAAAGCACCAGCCGACAGCGACAAGTTATGCCACCGCACAGGCCAGACCAGAGTCCCCTCGGGACTAGCCTCTCAGAGTGGCACTTTCAGAGGGCGGTGCGCAATGCGAAATGATCCCTTGGGGCCAGCGGTTGCGTCCGACGCTTTCTTTATTTTTACAGTCTGCGCTGGCGAAGTCCTGCTTTATTTTACTTTGAAATTGAACAGCATGCACACTGCGGAGGAGTAGAAGGAATGAGAGCTTTCCGAAGTTTGCGCGCAGTGTTTCTTTATTTTTTTCTGTTACATCTCCTCCGACTCCACTCACTCTGGTAAGACCGCGCGCGCGGCAACTGCTCAATCTCGAAACGAAAGTCTCCGCCACTGCAGCATCGATTCTGACTCTCGCGCGGCCGCCCAGGAAACCGAAATAGCCACCGCGCCTGCGAGATGGACGCCTTTCATCCCCTTTCTCTTCCCGTTTCGGGACGGCGGCCGAGGGAAGAAGCTTCCTTTGTCTTCGCCCTGGGTGAAGCCCCGGGCAGTCCCTCACTTTTTTGTGGGCATTAGTCGCGAAGCGCGCGCCTGAGAAGAAGGTGGCCGTCGCATTTCGGCCTGCTTTTGTCTCGAGAATGAAGCCACTCGATCTAAGAATATATATACCTAGACACACTCCAGGTCCAAGGAAAACCCGATTCAGTCGTATACTACCCTTTTATTCCCCCTCTTTTTTTTCCTTCCTCGCTATGCTTCGAGTTAAACGAGCAGTCCGGTGGCCAAGCCGACCCGTGTTCCGCGTCCAACTTTTCGTCCAACTCTCGTTATTTATGGGCGACGTTTCTTTTTTTTTTTCTCTCCCCCTTCCTGTGTTCTTACTCTTGCCTCTCGTAAAAATTGATGGCTCTCCAAGTAAGGACTCCCCGTGTGGAGAGTCTCAACGGGCGGTTGGGTCGCTAGGCAGGCCTTTCTGCGTTTTGTTGTTTTGTGTGTGTATGCGTGTGTGTCTATGTCCGCTTTTATTCTTTAGACACGCGGGCCTCCTTAGCGAGTGGCCCGCATTGAGGTCTTCTGGTGAAGTTGGACAGTAACGCACCAGGAAAGGCAGTGCGGGTCCCTCCTGACCTGTACGGGGGTACTGTGGATGCCGGGGCGAAGCTTCGATAAAAAGCGTTTTATGACCTCAAGCACACTCCTGTATACATAGCATAGTTAAGGATACAGCGGCCCGTCTGCCGGCTGTATACCTTTTATAGCAATGATGAGGCTTCCGGTTTAACCTTGAAAAACGCGTCTACTTCTTGATGGGCAGGCATAACTTTTTGAATGGGGCCACTATTGACTTTGTTCTTGAAGGATGCTGCGCTGGTTATGTCGAAAGCGTCCGCAAGTACATTTTATTTTAATTTGATAAGTTGGGCACTGATATGACAGTTGTGTTCTTAATTGCTCAATGTACACATGCAAAATAACTGCTATGGGCTTTCTTTTTTTGCCTGGGCGATATATATATTTCAGTGTGGCCAGTGAGAAGAGTTAGAGGGTAACTTAGGCGAGGACATCGCCTAGTATTTAGTTTAAGCGTACTCACTTGCATGAAATGATTAATGTCATTGCAAATGTCGCTGATTAATGTCGCTGCAAAATTTTTGACTTCACGTTTGCCATTGCGAATTAGATAATGTTAAACTTGGAAAGTTGATCAAGAAGGAAATCCTAGCCAATACATTCAGGATAGTTGATGCACGTACGCCACTGACTTCAGCTTCATAGAAAGAATGAGAGACAACAAAAGGGCAAAAGACAGATGAATGCAACCCAATTGATTCCGTTGCATCTACCTTTTCTCAATTCTTAGTTCTTCACGCGGTTCCCGTTCTCTCAGAATAAACCTCAGGAGCCACCCGTGCACAGCTCGAACTAAATCACGTCAACGTTAACACACTCCCAAGGAAAACTAGAAGCGCTTGCTCTTTAAGCCGTCAAGTGCATATCGCTTCACCCGAAAAGACTACACCGCTAGAGGCGTCGGGTATTACGTAACCTTTCCCGAGTGGTAACACGGCACAGCATGGTTCATACTGGACTTTTCTTTGGCCGCTTTGTGTCGGCTGGGGTGTGGTAGCCGTAGTGGGAGCTCTGCAGGTCCATTGAGCCCCTAGTAACAGGGCTGACATCTGTGCGCGACACTCCAAGAGAAGCTGGCTTCCCAATACCAAGAAACAGTGGTTTCTCTGGGATTGGTAGGGTTGCATAGCACCTAACTTGCTTAAACTATCGCTCTGACTCTTCCTTTCTTTAGTATTGATTGGTACGTTCGCTCATTTATTATACACACAACACTGCAGTGAATAGCAGTTTCAGTTACCTGTGCCGTGGCCTGGTGGTTAGGACCGCGTGGGAAAAATGCACAAAGGAAGCAACGAAATATTAAAAAAAAAAGAATAAAGAGCTGCTTTCGAAGACAAATCACTTCAGTCAGACCTCCTCCCCTTTTCCCCTGCAGCGCCGGCCTATTTCGCTTTTACTTTTGTTAATCTTCTTTTGGCGCCTCATTGAGTTCGGAGACTCTCAATATACTGTTGCTGACTGGAGCCACAAGAGGGATTTTTATTTTTTTTTACTGTTAGTACACTGCTCCTGAAAAAGAGTATTCGAAGAAAGTGAATAGAGAGAACGGGAAAACATAAAAGATATATGGAAGAGATTCTTTGAGCGAGCAGCTTTGTTCAGATTTTTTTTTTTCTGCATGGGACGCCTGTTTCGGTTTCTTAAAGGCACACTTGCACTCTAAATAGGAAAATAATAAAAAGAAAGTAAGCTGTCGCCTAGCGCACTCCCATGGGAGTGCTCTGGTGGACGGCTTACTCAATTTTGCTCCAATGTAGGCTCATTCATGTTTAGAGTATAGGATAGATAGAAGTTGGCCTGTTTCAATACGGTGCCGCGTTCTAATCACCAATAGACCACTCTCCCCGAAAACGGAGCAGTTTTGCGGGCTAGATAAGACTGAGAAGGAATTAGTTACGGGCTTCGCTATCACTGGCCTACTTAGCTAGTAAAATACGTCGTCGACACCGAATTTAAGCTCGGATTCCGGATCTGTATATGCAAGGGCTGAGGAGCAAAGAATGCGACTAAGGAATGTACTTGGCGGTCCACTTGCGAGTTTATTTAACTGTAACGATGGCAGCTGAATGCTTCACACGGCCCATTCATATGACCAATTAGTGACCCTTTTTGTCGTTTGAACCTCAGGCCATGTGACCTATGATAATGAGTCATATGACATTTCTGTGTAATATGATTATCATGCAATCCTTTCCCTTCCCTATTTCCTCTCTCTTTCTCTCAATGTACAGGGCGACCGGCTAGCATGGAGGACCTGATCGCCGAGCAGCTGGGCGTGATGTGCTTCGAGCCAACCGCCTCGGCCGTCGTCGGGGGCCTGGCGCTCTTCCTCGAGGTGTTCGGCTTCGGCACCTGCCTCGTGTTCGCGCTCCGCCGCCGCAAGGGCGGCGCTGCCGACGAACCCATCTGCTACGACAACTCCGTCGAGGGCTCCACGGACTTCGCGTGCTCCGCCCCTTACTGAGAGGGGTCGCAACGGGCGCGCGTCCAGGCGTCCTTCTCGGCGTCTTGCGTGGCCGGAATGCCACCGGGGCTGGTCGTACTGCGCTGTGTCCACAGATTAAGCGCCGAAGTACCACACGCTATTGTTTAACCACAGCACCTCTTCCCCACTTCGATGTGCCTTTGGCATGACCCGGTGATATACTCCACACAAACCAAGGCACGTGAGGCTGGGTAGAAGGAAAGGCGACATCACGGAAGCGAATATTGGAGTCGGATTTTTTTTTAACCGGTCTTTTCCTTATTCATTGTTTGGTCCCTGTCTCATTCGCCACCACTGCAGTTGGTGACGTCACCTAGGCAGCTAGCACGGACATTCGTCGGCTCCAATATCCAATTCAACAATCACCAATCGAAAAGAAAGAAAATAGTAATTGGGGAGAAGAAGGGTTGCAGAATATGGCTCCTGCTGATCTGAGCTTTTTTCTGGGCGTCTTTCATCGCATTTCTCCCACGACACTGCAGCTGGCAAGGTTCCAGGTTGACGCCTGTACGTTATTGCTGGAGCGAAAGAGGAGACTTAGGGAAAGACGAGCTTGAGGCATGTAGTGGGCACTAGGCAAGTATTGGTCACTGTTTGTCTTGTGGACTTTCTTTCCAGCTTCCGGCCTGTAACGCTGATGGACGGGTCGGAGCACCGACTGGCGCGATGTCGACCTTTAGCTTTTCAGGCCTTGTGATGATCATGCAGGAGCTCGAACAATGGCTCAACGGCGGAATCTTACCCATCCCCAAGACCTCAACGTCTGTATCGCGGGAACCCCGTCAAGGTCCTAGTATCTTCTCAACTAAAGGAAGCAGTAAAACATAGCACATGAGTCGTCACCTGAAAACAAGGGAGGATACTGTCCGATCATAGATGAATATTCTTCGGCCATATTCACTGGAGTCGTGAAGAGAGTAGCGGAATCTTCACCTGACGGTCACTAGGTCTAGTTAAACATTAGTGTCAAGTTCACACTGCATTCCATCGGTGACGTTGGCGTTTCTTATCAAGAAGGTCACCATGGTCAGCCCTGGCCTGGCATTTCGGCTAGCCTGCCTACTCACGCTACTCGCGAACACACAACAGAAAAAGAGGCCTGTGTCTATTTGTTCCTATGATCAACCGATGTCATTTCTAGGGATACAGGTTCGCCTGCAGCAAACTGGACGCACTAAACCTCGGTATCGCAGTAGTTCTTCGACTAACCGAGGATTTAGCACCTCTTCTGTAGCCCTGACGTCGTCGATGAACTCGTAGGACGCTTAATCGCTCAACGTGCGCAGTCTGGTGATCCTGACCGTCCGAATTGTTATCGCGTACTCCATTTTCTACTCCTCTGGCGTCCATCCTCCAGACGCATTCCCAAGGAAAGCGCTTTGTCCGGTACACGGCTAGCCCTAACGTTGGGTATTCTTGCTAAGCCGCTTAGTGCCCGTGTGTTGGCAGGTGCTGACCGAGGGACAGTACTGCGAACTTGAGACAGACTGTTCTGGGTGGTCGGGGTATCATGCGGGCTACATTGAAGGTTACAAGAACATCACAGCTGAATTTGAAGCAGAGGGCGAATTGTGGGTATTCGAAGTTGTACGTGTTGTGTGCACAAAGAACACAGTTGGTCATCCTCAGTTTTAATTTTCTTACCAGTGCCGTGATGACTCTTAACACCATAGGTAATTGTATTGTGTGCGTGCAGAGCACGTTATACGTACGAGCAGCGCAGGACGCCACAGCATTGCTTTTTCGCCAGCACTTGAATCCGCGGCAAATCGCACATCTTACTGGTCATTTTAATCACGTTTGCATACGGAGCACATACAGTATCTTTTTCTGTGTCAGCGCAATCAGAATAACCTTATCGAAGAAGCTCTTGAGTGGCCCGATAGATGCATTCGTTAAAATTAGATTTCTCGAGAACTTGACAGCTGCAACACTCGTGGAGTAATTTTGCTCTAAACAAAGCGCTCTGTGCTCTCTGTGCTTACCGTTACGATGTAGTGCAATTTTTTTTTTAAGCACCATCTGTTCGCTCTTCAAAGGCCCAGTCCTGCGGCTAAATGAGGAGAAATGTCCGGTCGCTTAAAATGAGTTTTTCTAGAGCAAGTATCAGTAGAAGGCAACTTTGTAACATCGCGTATTAGGCACATCACCCACTCCTAAAATCTTTAGCCTGTATTAGTCTGCAAAACGGCATTATCTCAAAGTGGCTCATGCAAACGAAACGACGATGCGTTGTTTTAAAATTTCAATCGAAGTTGCGAGAGAATTCAGCTTGTTAAAAATTTTATTCCAAACGCGTCGTTCGCTGGAATCGAACGGCCTCAGAAGAAGACTCTGCCAATTCGATATTACGACGCCTTTCAAGCCACCTGGGGTTTTTGTGAGATACGTCCTGACACGCTGAAGATGACTCGCATGGCATCAGTTTCTCATTACCCTTCGAGTTGCTGCCTCTGTTGTTGTACAGAAGCAGATTAGGCAATGTTCGGGACAAGTTTCAGTATTCAATTTTCTCCCCCGAGCGCTCGAAAGGTCAGGTAATTACGGAACGCCGACCGCTGAGTAACCGTTCTTATGCCTTGTAAAAAGCTGGTCAATTCTTTAAAAACAGTTTTTATAACAACACACTAGCGCTGTTTCTTCTCTTGTCCCTATGGATAGAAGAAGCAGTCGCTGCGTGAGCGAAAGTTCATTTTATTTTTTACTTTATTCCTCCTGCAGTTCCCCTACAGCTTTGCTTCTTGCAACGCTTTCATGATATGTGTGCAGCATTCTGTAAACTCTCACCACAGGTTTGTGCGGCTTCAGTTTCTATCTGGCATTTGGTGTTTGACTTTGTCGGCTCGATGCTTTTTCACACAATGTCCACGTAAGTAATGTATTGGCGGGGTCTTGTCTATTACTTCCTTTCTTCACCGCACATCCTTCCTTTGTCGCTGATGTTTTCGGAATCACTGTCCGCGCACACAAAGGAACGGAAACGAGGATCCTTACAACAGGGGCTCCTGCCCTCTGCGTTGGTTCGGGCTTCTCGCGGAATTGTGGAGAGGAAATTCGAAACGTCCCTTTTAAGAAAAGAAAGAGGCTGCAAGACGAGACGCGCACCCGAAATACCCGCGGACTGAGGGGGGTTATAGTGTGACATGCCCCGAAGGCCGCGAGGATTCGGGTCTGTGCTGGGACTTACATTTCAAAGCACACCGGCGGAGACACACACCAAGACGTGACACGAGGCACGGAGAAGGCTTTCTGGCGAATTGGCTCCCGTCTTCTTTTCGGCGACGTGCTTAGTCAACGTACTGCTCCGGTCTGGCCCCCGGGTGTTTTCTGCCTGTCTGCTCCGAAGGAAAGGTTTCAGACACCACGTAGCAACAGAGAGAGAGAGGGAAGAAAAAAAGAGAAAACTCGCAAACGACTCCGTCCAGACACACACACACTACTCCAAACTCGCCGTCGCGCTGAAAGAGCAATATATCCGTTCTTCTTCTCCTCCCTGTAGCCAACGCGAACGACAAAACCGTAGAGGAACACTCTTGCGCGCGGCGCGCGCCTGAAGAAACCGCGAGCAACGCTCTCAAAGGGTCGGCTGTTTTCTCCGGGTGAGGCGGATGGCGGTGGATGAATGTTTCCTAAATAAACGCTCCAAAGTGTCGCAGTTTGTTTGTGGACTCGCTTTCTTCACCTCCAGCTTTTCTCCTTCTTTAACTGTTCTCCTGTCCAACGTCTGGCGCCTGTCACTGCCGCCGAGGCGCACACTTTCTTAAAGCAAACATGTTTGTACAGTTGCATAAGTCTGCGGCAGTGTGTGTGCAAATGCGCGCGCACGCACGCATTTGTGTGTGTGTGTGTGTGTGTGTGTGTGTGTGTGTGTGTGTGTGTGTGTGTGTGTGTGTGTGTGTGTGTGTGTGTGTGTGTGTGTGTGTGTGTGTGTGTGTGTGTGTGTGTGTGTGTGTGTGTGTGTGTGCGCGCGCGCGCGTGCGTGCGCGTGCGGGTGTGCGTGCGGGTGTGCGCGTGCGTGTGTGCGTGTGTGTGCGTGTGTGTGTGTGTGTGTCAGGAAAGAATCTCAACGATGCTGTCCTTCGTTCCAGTGTACTGCGCAGCAGCAGCTGTCACCGGTCATGTATTGTGAGTAATGGCGCCGAAATTTTAGTCGCAACAGCGAGCACATGTATAAAGGAGGAGTTATGCAAAATATACATTAGAAGTGCGAAGATAAAATGGAGCATTAGAAATGCGAAGATACAACTTGATAAAGGACAAAAAAGTGTCACTGGAAACATAGTTACTGTATGAATACACAAAACCTCGCAACAAGATATTTAAATACACGTATGTCTGCGTTAAATCTACGTATCCAAGCAAAAGTCACACTATACAATGCGTCAAAACACGGCAAATAAACATGTTGCGCAATCACAGATAGTAAAGTTTACACACGGAAAGACAGACCATCCAGTCAGGAACAAAACTGATAGCAGAAGTCGTGATATGTACTTTTCCATGCTGCGGTTGGTGACAGTTCGAAAAAATTTCGGGGGGGGGGGGGGGGGGGGGGCTGAAGCCCCATAAGCCCCCCTCCCCTCCCGCGCGGCTACGCCCCTGGTTCTCATATCTTGAACTGTTCAAACACTGAACTGTCTCTATTCCACCGCTCAGAACTGCGACATACCAACCTGCGTCACACATACCCGGCAGAGCACTCCCTTAATCAATCAGGTACCTGTCCAAAAAACAATCCTGTTTCCGTTGACAGCGACATGTATAAGGTACAGTCGGGGACAAAAGTCTCTGCACCACGCGTTCCTCACACGAAGCCCGTAGCTACGCTATTAACCTGGTGAAGCTCAATATTTTGTTCTTTCATCTCCACAAATGTGGTCTCCAGCTGCCGTCTAATAGCAGAGCTATGGGCTTCGTTTGAGAAACACGTGTTCCAGAGACTTTTGTCCCCGACTGCACGTATGATATTAGCAGACTGGTTTAACACCCCAAAGCTGCATATGATCAGTGAGAGATGCTGTAGTGGAGAACTACTCATTTGTTTTGACCCCCAGCAGTTCTTTGTACACAGGGGCTTTTGCGTTACGCCTCCATCTGAACGCGGCTGCTTCCGCCGGGATTCGATCCCGCGTCCTTGGCGTCTGCAGCCGAACACCATAGCCACCGAGCTACCAACTGGCTGAAGAAACAGCCGGAAATAAAGAATTCCCGACCAGCATTTAAAGCGGTACCCCGTACCCCGCCGGCCGCGAGTGGAGTTGCCTTTCTCTTGTACAATGAAAGTTTTCACCACCACCACCACTGCTACTACTACTACAACTACTACTAATAATAATAATAATACCATGGTGTGTCCGTAGAGGTATACATATACTACGTATTCTTGAAATGATATCCCACCACATGTAAATATATGTTGCAGCAGTGGCACAAAAATTCATTGGCAAAGCTAATGCCTTGACCGTCGGCTTTCAGTTGATCTAGAAATACTCTACCAATCGAAACTTGCGGTGCCCATACTCCAAAAATGCAGCCTGCGTTGCCACTATGACCTCATATGACAGCGCAGTCCCTCGATCTGCTGGACTACGTGCACGTCAACTAAGCCCGCTGAGTTACCCTCGGTGAAAAGGTATTGTTGGTTGTTTGCATGTTGTACAAGTTCCCAAAAGTATCTCATCTTTGTTTGAACGTAACTAGGCGGGCAAAGGTTTCATATATTTCCCTCGGCCTATGAACCGCTTCTTGGCAGCTGTTCTAGAGGCAGTGGTGTGCAGGTGCAGTGCGGGCACTACGGGAATTCAGGAGGTCTCCTTCTAGGTCACCCTACCAGAGATCTAAAAACGCCAGAGGCCAACGGAATGCACACAAACTGAAAACTCGTTACAATTCAGAAGAAAGAAGAGCGAAGAGAGGTGCGAACGAATTCGCCACAATATAGCTTACTTCCGAACTTGATCAAACGCAACGAAGTAGCCTTAGTAGAGGAAGAGGAGCGCGAATATTCGAAATTTTCAAATAGCGAATCGTATATTCTCCTATTCGATTCGTCGGACGTAAGAGTTATTGCATGTTCAATAAGTTTTCAGATACGCCTTGAGCATTTGGTGCGAAGTTCGAATAAGGAAGGCTACAGTTTTCTTCGCCGACCAAAGCCTTACATACTAAATACGAACAGTGCATCGGAACAGTTTACGTAGATGCGGTAGAATACAGACATGAAAATGCCTTTGCAGTTGCAGCTGTGAACGAGAACGGTGACCACATCGTCTCGGCAGCCATCAAAACCAAATCCTCTGAAACGGCAGAAGAGGCAGCTATAGCCCTCGCCCTATACCCAAGAGAGCATCATTCTCAGCGGCTCTAAAATGGCCATTAATTATTTCTCAAAGGAACGAATTACAAATAACTCACTTAAAATCCCTAACGCCACCTAACTCGCAACAAATTACTCCAAACTCATATTGGTCCCAGCCCATTCCGGGAATACCCCGCCGCGGTGGCTCAGTGGTTACGGCGCTCGGCTGCTGACCCGAAGGACGCGGGTTCGATCCCGGCCGCGGTAGTCGAATTTCGATGGAGGCGAAATTCTAGAGATCCGTCTGCTGTGCGATGTCAGCGCACGGTAAAGAACCCCAGGCGGTCGAAATTTCCGGAGCCCTTCACTACGGTGTCCCTCATAGCCTGAGTTGCTTCGGGACGTTAAACCCCAATAAACCAAACCAAACCATTTGGGGAATCCGCGGAACGAGGCAACCCACAATAAAACCCGAGGCTTCGTTGGCAGTGGATGAGTCTGGCTCCCTGAATTTCACGAAGCCCTCCATGATCACATATCATGATGAAAAGTAATCATTTTAAATTACAGAGCAGAACTTTCCCCCCTCCGCACAAAAGCCTGACTAAAGAACAGGAGGTCACGTGGCGTTGACTACAGACGAGATCGATACGCACACCATCACTCCTCGCGCACATTTATTAATCAGCCCGAATTGTAAATACTGCAGCCAACGAGTCAACTACGATCACACCCTATGGGATTGCAAAAAAGAGCCACCCTCGGGTGACCTAGTTACCGATCTTTCTTTCGAGCGGTAGGATACCCTACCGGCTAGCTCCTGGCGACGACTTTATCTGCCACTCCAAGCTGACAAAGCTGGAAAGAGATCTGGCCGGCTGTATTCTCGACAACTTAACGCGATCGCTTAGCACCCAGCTCTTTCCGACGAATAAAATGTTTTACAATCAATCAATTAGGCGGCTGTTTGCAAAACAGGCCCCACATAGACGCTGTACAATATGCTGGCGCGAATGGTCAGCACAGTATGTAAGTCTAGGCAGGTTTAGCAAACTCTACCTTGATTCCCAGATCTCGGAGGTCATGGCTCATACGCAGCTCTCAACGCTCTCGTCCACTGAGATGCGGCGCTCATTTATTCCCGGTCGTTATCAATAGCAAAGGGGGACTTTCTCTGCATATAACGCGACAGCCGTGGAGTTAATATACTGACATCGTATTGCATTCTCGTAGTGGAAATCAGTGCTTCGCCCCTTTAAATCTATAGCTATAGCTCTACAGGTCACTGCGCACTCTAAACACGAATACACCCTTTTTACCCCTTTCAGTTTAGAGTGCACCGTATCGTAAAAACGCCGCTAACGCTCAGCTTTTTCGCAAGATTATTCGTTTTGCAGGAATATTCGCACAAGAAGCGAATTTTATAAAAATCTTCGATTCGTATTCGATTCGGTTCTATCACTATTAGACTCATGTTTGATTGTCTTTTTCCCGACACTATTCTTATTTTATTCGGTATTAAAATAGTACAGTTCACACATCCCTTAACTTTATCAAAAGAATATATATTATTACGAGTATTCGTGCGTACTCAGTAACGCTTACTTTATTTAATAGCTCGGTTGCCGGAAAAAAAAGATAGTGGTTCTTCAGTACACGAAATTTTCATCATGTCGCACACGGGTCAACTCAGCAGTTAATGGAATTCAAGGGCTCAAGCTTATTTAACGTTGACGAATTGAAGTCGAAGGAAGCTAGACATAATGGAATGCGCAACACCTTAAAAATTAAAACCAAAGGTATATGCAGCTAGAAGTAGGGCCGACGAATTCGCCAGAAAACAAGGTAGCTTTTTTTAGCGTTCTGGGCGATGAAATCAAATGTATTGTGTCAATATTGTTAAAAGAATAGCTAATGAGTTGTTTCCAGTATTCATGTCCATTAAGTGCTAGTATAGAGAGAAATAAACACTGCACCCTCCTGCTAGCGTGGCTCGCATCCACGCCAGCGATTCAAAGTAGTAAGGGCTCAGAAATATGGAAGACCATTGATGCCAGACGTGACTAGCCTCGCGCAAGCTTCTGAATAGATAGATCGTAGGACGGATGGATGGATGGATATATGGTTAGGAGCGCCCCCTTTGAAACGGGGTGGTGGCAATTGCCACCATGCTCAGCTTTTCTTTCTTTATTATTTTTTTGTTTACTGTGTTGGCAATTCTCATTAAGATTCGCCATCATCTTTACCTACGGTTTCCTACAATTCTACCCTTATGCCACATCTCTGCTTTTAAGCCATCAATCCTACAATCGCTTTCTGCTAACTTCCACTGCAGATTTATTTACCTAACCATTGTTATCTTTAAACCCTAGGGCCTCAGGAAGAGTGACTGTGCCTGCATCGACATCCGGATGGATGCCATCACATTTGATTATGAAGTGTTCAATTGTTTCCACAGATCTACCACACACTGCGCGTGTGTCGTCTTCTTCGTTAAATTTCTTTTTGTAGCTGTGCGTTCTAAGACAGCCTGACCTAGCTTCAAAAAGTAGGGCACTGCCTCTTGAGTTATCATACAAAAATTCTTTCCTGATCTGCCTTTTCCAGTACCGATATAGTTCTACACTGTGTTTCTTTTCCATTGAATCCATCCAATTTTTAACTTCCGCGTTTTTAACCTGTCGTTTAATGCTCTTTCTTTCTCCGTCCTCATGACCGGCATACTTACTGGCTAGTTTTCTAGTTCTTTTCCGCCACCTAGGGCAAGCTCGCGCCATCTGGCGGCCGACTCGCGAGTAAAGAACGCTTGCTGTTTTCGGACTGCGTCGCAGGTGGCGGCGTCGAAGCCGCGCAAGTTTTTGAACTCCATACTGAGAGCACCGACTCGTTGATATTTATTTATTTATTTCATATAACCTCAGGGCCATTGGCATTAGAGAGGGGAGTGGTTACAGGAAAAAGAAAAAAAACAATACAATGAACGAAATAGGGCTATTAGTTACAGATGTGTCTAATCATACAATGTTAGCTAAGGCGTTCTTGGAAAGGTGGCAATCGTTGATGGTTGCTGTTGGTGCAGGAAGGTGATTCCACTCTCCTACGGTTCGAGGTAAAAACGACTGAAAGAAAGCGTTAGTTCTGCAAAATGGGACACCGACTTTGTAGGCATGATCTAATCTTGATGACAGGTGATGCGGGATAGAGAATAATTCACGGCGCAGATGTGGATGATGAAACATCTTATGGAAAAGGCAGATACGAAATATTTTGCGACGTGAGGCTAAGGATGGCAGATTAAGGCTTGATTTCATTGAAGATATGCTAGCGGTCCTGTTATAGTTAAGTTTAGGCGTAAGTGCGGCATTGATGAAATAAATCAAGTCAAAATTTGATTTCATCTCTTAAGTTCAAAGAAACTTGGCATTGACAAAAAGAGATTTGGATGTAGGGTGGACATGCCGCAGAAATTGATGTCCGATGAGACTTTTGCCATACTGTCAGACTCTCTTCGTTTCTGATTTCGGTCGCGAGGCTGTCTTTTCAACAATAATATTCCCCATTCCTTTCAATTAGATGTCCGGACGCATCTTTTAGGTGCGGAATCGCTCAAGCACACATTCACGGAAAACGTCTTTTGTTGTACTGGTCCTCCGGTAAACAGGTGTTTGCCCCCTGCCATACGATGAGCAGGTTTTGATGACGTCACAAGGTCAGGCGACCTAAGTGACAGGTGTACCACCTGCTTTTGCGCTCACAACACCGGGGACACCGAATTTTCTGAAGAACGAGAGCCGTGAATGATATGCATGCATAGAACGACTGTAATAAACATTGTGTCCTGTATCTACTGTGCTTCATCCATGCCGCGCAAACACACAGAACAAACACTTGATTTACCACATCGATCACATCACAATCTCATGAATAACAAAGCATAACCACGATAAACGATGCACAACAAAGGCCACACACTGCTACCGCACATAATTCACATTTCGTTTAACTACACAAATCGTCTGTTATTTTCTTCCCACTTCTTTCTTACTTCTATAGATTGAAGACATTGAGAAGTGTCATGTCGATCACATGGCAGAAGATTTTTTTTATATAGAAACCCTTCTGCTGATCAAGCACAGATAGATAGTAGGAGAGCTACTGGTCTCATTATTCTGCTCCGCCTATTGCGGGGCTGTAATTGGATATACCGGGCGTTTCAGTGAGCACTTTTAAAAATTCATCAAAATAGACTTTTGGAGAAAAAAAGATCTCTACAGGAGAAAACTCTCAGCTGCGGCAGACATCAGTTTTTGTTAAAAACGAACAGATTACCTGAGTCTATAAAATTGACTGATTAACTTCTTCATTAACGACGTTTGGCGGTTACTGCCGATAACGAATTTCCAGCCACGGAGCAAAAAATGCCATACCAGTTTTTAAGGCAAAGAAACAGTCATTTTCTAAAGCCCTGCAGGGGGCAAGATCCGCGCTGAACAAACTCGGCTCATGAGGAGCGCCGGAAATCTAGGGCAAAAGCAATGTGCGCAAGCAACGCGTGGGGTATCTTTAAGTATCTGTTGTTTCAGCCGACGTTTTAGATTCGGCGGACGCGGTTATTGCGACGCGCGTCTCTTCTTCCACTCTTTCTTCTTATCTTTTAACTCTCCTCCTTCTGCACGTGGCAGCGGTGGTGGCTCGGCTCGAGCCAGTCGGCAGGCCCGTGCACTTTCCTTTTCAACCTTCTCTCAGTCACAACCAACCAACCAAGCAAGTAACACGTTGCAATGACTTCGGGCCAATTCTAAACGTGTGTTGTAACTTTGCCGACTAGGGGGCCTCAACGCTCAGCTCGCGGGCAGCGTTATCTTTAGCTTTGTCACTCGGCACAAGAAAAAAAGGCTAGTTCATAGTCGACTACGTGGCTGTCGATTTCGAGAGCCTTGATAGGCGCAGCAAAAAGTGTTCTTGCTTTTTCCTTGTCTCCGACACTTTTTATGCGACTGTTAGACGTGCTAGACGTGAGCCGTCATCATCCGTTCATTTAGCCACCAGGTTTAGCTACTAACAGTAATAACCGCTGCGTGTTTGGGAAAGCATCAGACGGATAACAGTTTCGTCCGCGAAGCAAGGAGAGCTTACGCGGCAGTGGCTATAGGCTATCAGGCAGTTGTTCTCGTGGTTTTTAGCGCCAGTTTCACAGAAAGCTTTGAGGTTTGCCTTCGAAGTTCTCGTTTTGCTGGTGCGCGTGCGACGTGGTCATTGCAGTGTCAGGCCCTCAAATGACTTAAATGTGCGGAAGGGTCACCTCGCCCATGCAAAGACGGATACTTCAACTTCGCAGCGTGAATACAGGAGAATGTTCGCGCCAGCGCAGCTCCAATACTCTGCTGCCGAGAAGGTGGATATTGTGATCGCTTATGTGAACGTGCAAATGGATGCGGAGCTGGCATCCAGACTGTGTGCGGCCCAACGCCCTGGCCGTCGTGTGTCGTCTCGTCCCCCATTTATATCGACGTTTAATCGATTTAGCACCACTGCATCAGTACGTATTCAGAAAAGCGAGCGACAAGCCTGTCCTACCGAAGATTTCGGCATCGATGTCCTGGTGTACATCTCCGTCAGGACGGAAGCATGCGTCAGGGAAATTTTGGCGCATACGGAGCGAGTAAGGCTTCAGTTCGGGGGTCACTGTCAAGACAAAGCTACCACCTGTGTCATGTGTGTCTTCAACAGAATATGAGGCAAATGATTTTCAGAAAAAGCTCAGTTATTGCCACTGGTGCCTGATTGAATGCGACGCCCGGAATTTTTCCGCGGAGTACTTTGGACTGACAAGGCCGAATGTTGCAGTGATTCGATTGTCAAGTTGCACACCACCTAGTACTGACGCGACCAGAACCCACACTGGCTACGTGAGCACAAGAACCAGGTAAGATGGTCAGCAAATGTTTGGTGTGGCATTGATGGCAGCCGTATTGTTAGTCATTACTAACAATGACAATGGCATTGTTAGTCAGCCGTATTGTTAGCACACAGATGGCGTTCCAAAGGGCGTCGTATTAGAATTTGCCTCAGAGTTGCCACTGGTTGTGTTTAAAAAAAAAGAAAGTGGTTCCAGCATGATGATGGAGCCCCGCAGCACTTTTCTTCATCGGCTCGGCAGTTCATGGAAGAATTCATTCCGAACCAATGGATTAGAGTTGAAGAGAGCATGCTGCCGGGTTTGGTTGATGCTGTTATATTGGGATGATTTCAGCGCAAATACCAGGAGCGGTACGGAAGAAGACACATAAGACATTCAGCATGGTGAATGTCTTATGTGCCTTCTACCGTACCACGCCTGGTTTTTTGCGCTGAATTTATCCGATCAATGGATTGGATGGGATGGAACCGTGCCCAACCTGGCCTCCTTGGTCGTCCGATTTATCGCCCTTGGATTTATCACTCTGGGGATATGTTCAAAATAAGGTTTTCAAGACGAAGCCAGTCAATCTCGAAGATCTGAAGAAACGTGTAAGAATACCACTTGAAAACATTACTATACGGATGCCTTTGTCTGCTGTAAGCGTCATGTAAGACCGCCTTATTGTGTTCATCGCAACAGAGGGAGAGAAATTTGAGTAGATCATGTAAAAATTGTCTATTGTCCTTCCAAACGATGTTCCCATTGTGAGGAAGTGCCCGAATCGAGCTGCAACCAACTGAAACATTGAAATATATAAATTTTGTTCATTAATGTTTCTCCTACGACTCAGAACTGCTAAACACCTGTGATAAAAATGTCCCAATCACGGGCTACCAGTTATTAAAACAAATGAGACGTGTCTGCTGCCGCACGCGGCAACAGAATTAAGGCACGTGGTAGAAAGCAACGTCGTGCTACAATGCCAACAAGTTTTGAGCCATGGAGTTATTCTCTTTTATTTTTGTTGTCAAGCCTATGCAATGTAAAAGAATTTCACCACGGTGGCTCAGCGGTTATGCCTTCGGCTGCTGACCCAAAAGACACGGGTTCGATCGCGGCCGTGGCGGTTGAATTTCGATGAAGGCAAAATTCTAGAGGCCAGTACACATACTGTGCGATGGCAGTGCCCGTTCAAGAACACTCAGGTGGTCTAAACTTCCGGGGCCGTTCACTACTGCGTCCCTCATAGCCAGAGTCGCTTTGGGAGGTTCAACCGCCATGATCCATAAATCCCAATGTAAAAGATATATAAAGACTTAACAGAAGCCGCCGCGGTGGCTCAGCGGTTATGGTGCTCGGCTGCTGACCCGAAAGACGCGGGTTCGTTCCCGGCCGCGGCGGTTGAATTTTGGAGGCGACATTCTAGAGGCTCGTGTACTGTGCGATGTCAGTGCACGTTAAAGAACCCCAGGTGGTAGAAATTTCCGGAACCCTTCACTACGGCGTCCCTCATAGCCTGAGTCGCTTTGGGACGTTAAACCCCAATAAACCAACCAACCATAAAGACTTAACAGAAGCCACGCAAGAAATTCTAAGAAGCCGGCACCGCTAAGCAGAAACCTGCGCGTTGTCACAGAAGCGTGGCTGTATTCCTTTAACGAAGCTAGCATGATGCTAAACAACGGGAAAAAAAGCCTGCTTTCGGGGCTAACTGCACGGGCAGACTGCAAACTCAGTGCTTATCAGGGTTCTCAAAGTCGACGGCCGCGTATTTGGGGTTCACTCGCCTTTTTCCTGCACCGAGCGAGGAAGCAAAAGATAACGCCGGCTGCGGTCCAAACTCGACGTCGAGGCTTGATAGCCAAAGAAAATAGCACATCAACTGCGAACTGACCGCCGCAGTCATTGAAACATGTCAACAGCGAACAGCGCGTTTGCACTATTATAGGCTTCCCGCTGTCCTCATGCGCTCAGTTTCGGTTTGGTGCCGAAGATGGCACGAGGCTTTCTCGCACTGCACAGATTTAAAAAATGACTTTTATTGCTAAAGTAATACCAGTTGCACTTCCAGCCCGTCGCGTAGCGAGGCCGGTAGCCGCCAATGACCTTAGCATATTGGATTGGATTGGATTGTATAACCGATGCATCACCACAAGCACCACCACCAGCTACACTACCAGCTGAACCATTGCGTAGCTACGGATATTGCTTTCGCAATTACCGGGCTTAACCAAGCTGAGCCACAGCCATTTTTTCTTCTGTTTACAAATTGATACGGCATCCCCTTCCCCACGCCTACAAATTCGTCATTTGGCATTAACCACCGAACTTAGTGAATTCATAAGCTAATTAGTAAATTTTCGTTAATTTCCTAGCTACTTAGTATGTTTTCTGCAATTACTGACGTCCACCGCAGCTGAGAGTTTCCTACTGCAGAGTTTTTCTTCATTCCTCGAACTGTCTAGCAGACAAGCAGGAAAATTCTGCCACCACGAAGCATGGCAATGCACTTCGCTGATACTGACTCGTGCACTTGACACTTGGGGTCAGGAGACAGCGGCTCTGGGGAGCACACAATTCAAACAGTTCTCTTGTTTTGTTTATTGCGAGCGCTATTTAAGATTGAGGTTACCCTGTGCCGTTCACTTACGAGGAAGGTTCTGACATCGGACTGTACAATAATTTCTTTGGACGTTCCGGGAAAAGTCTATGCTATCGTGAACAGTCTGTGAACTCTATACAGAAATTCTTCTTGTTAGGGTCAGAGCATGAAATAAATTTCTCAACTCTGAAATGCAAAGCAAAGTCTTTACAATAAAGTTGCTGCACAGTGCTTCATGCATTCTGTAGAGCTATCCGGTGTCTTTTACTCACGGGGACCGTTCTGGATCGGTTTGTTTTATGGGCTTTTACGTCCCAAAGCGGCTCAGATTATGAGGAACGCCGTAGTGAAAGGCTCCGTAAATTTCGACCACCTGGGGTTCTTCGGCGTGCACTGACATCGCACAGTACACGGACCTCTAGAATTTCTCCTCCAAAGAAATTCAACCGCCGCGGCCGGGATCGAATCCGTGTCTTTCGGGTCGCGACCGCCGAGCGCCGTAACCACTCAGCCACCGCGGCGACTATTGGGTTAAAGTAGATGGAACCCTGGCGTGTCCCACATGTTGTTCATGCACGGGCATGGTCCTGTAAGAGAGCGAGAGAGAGAGTAAACTTCATTGATTTCCGTTGTCCGTATTCTACTCAAAGGGAGGGGCACTCAGTCCAGAATTCGAACGGCTTTAACTGGCGAGCATGCCTGGTTCACCAGCTGGATCTGGCTGTCCGGGACACAGCGGGACGGCACGGCCGACCATTATGCAGGGGTAGGATTCTGGATCGCAGAAGCCACTGGATTGTGTTGGCACGCCCAGTGGGCAATCATTTTTCCCTCTGAGAAGCGGACTGAGAAACCCACCGTGCGCTCTACGATTAAGCTCATCGCAGTTTTTGCACGCCCTCCTCTACAAACTGTTGGATTTTTCGTGGCGTTCCAGGGTCAACACTAGTTTACAGCCGGGAAAAGGCCTGCTTCGCGTCTAGCGATTAAAGCCGTACCTAAACTGTGGCATTCTTACAAGGTCTTCCAAAGATATGTGGACTTTGAACTATTAAAAAAAAGGGCTTGAAGAGACGAGCTTAGTTGTCCCACACCATCCCTCTGTTTTGAAGTGGGTGCGCATATTTCCATCCCTAGAAGAAGACAGCCCGTTTTGCGTCGATGGGCGCAACCGAAAACCCTTTCCAACCAACCGCCTTGTCTCCCATTCAATCGTTCCGACACCAGCCTTAAGTTTCTCTGGCGAGGGGCGGCATCTCTTCACGAAAGGGGGATGTAAGGAGAAAGGCTGAAGAGCCTTACGAGACCTTAGCCTTCTTTTAGAAGTTGGAGCCTTACAAGCAACACATCCTCGCGGCAATTAGTCTCGATGGTCAGTCTCGCTGTGTTGCAACGTAAAATATTTCAGTGACTTCTTAGTCCGGGATACTTCATCACCACTCTCAGAAGAGCTTTTGATCTCTGCACGCATTCACCTTTACTCGGAAAGCGTCACCATATTTCTTTAAAAACGCTGACTTCATTCGCACCAAACTGCAACGCATACGCCACCTGCAGGCAACATGTCGCACGAAGTCCTGGCGACAGCCAACCGTGCAAGGGGCGTGATTTCCAACAGGCGTGTCAGTATGCCCCCCCCCCCCCCCCCCCTGGCGTGAGTGCGTGCTGTTTTGTATGCGCACTTTATGCACGTTCGAGCACTTGTCGTTATAAGCTTGCGTAACTAACCAGACGGTTCCTAAAGGCACAAGCTTTACTCTCCCTCACTAGAAAACTGTGCAGCACCTTGCAAAGTGATGCTAGGCGTGAGTGGAAAGTGCTGTGCTCGTTTCGACGACATTCGCAGGGCTCGTTTAGTTCTGCGCAGCTTTGACAAAGCACTGTGGCTTCACTCCGTGCACACATGCACGCTATAACACAGCTTATACTACGCACGGATGCCTGCACAGCTTAAGCTCCTTGTGTTGCCGGCATATTTTTGATGAAAAATTCCGCTCTTGGAAGTTCACGCCAGACTTTTCCGGACAAAGTTCTACATCCGCACTGCACAGCACAGCTAAAAAGCAATCGTCGAGCTCACCTGAAATACAACGAACACTCCACATTTATTTGCCAGCCTACACGGTGCACTTGGTGAAAGGTAGAGCCCAATGCATGCATGATCACTTAGGTAAGGCGACAGGTTATCCACGTAATATAGATGAGCTAAGAAGAAGAGGACGACGGAGTAGAAGAAGAAGAAGGCTTCCATAAAATATGCAGGTTTCTACGCTCTGAGCTCATAGAAGCATAAACGCGCAGTCCTTTAGAAAAAGTGTCAGTTAGAGTACAGTTTACTTCCTGTTTACTCCTATATAGGCGTATTTGTGTTTTGAGTTTATGGCGCAATCTGTGCAGATTGCATCATCATCATCCTAACTATGCCCACTGCAGGGTAAAGGCCTCTCCCATGTCTCGCCAATCAACCCTGTCTTTTGCCAGTTTCACAAGTTTTGCATATGTACCTGCGTTGTTTGTTTGTTTTTTTTCTTACGTTTGTTCGCACACGCTTGTGCTGCTATCCGCCAGTTCAGACGCTATAGGCAGCATGTCACAGCAGTGCACGCATTTAGCGAGACAAGGTACGGGCACGTATGCACACGTACAACGTCGCCTCAGCTACCAGCGCAACTGTCCGCCCCCGAGTGTTCTCCTCGCACGGCCGAGCTCTATAGCGAGAGCCATTCTTTGAGAGCGCGCTCGGTGGACAGGGCGGCCCGGTGTCGCAACGCCGCCCACACCCACAGCTGGCGTTCATTCTCTTGGCGGACCTCATCGTGGAGGCGCAATTAGGGGACGGCAGTAGGAGGGAATGATCAAGAACTCGGCGCCTCAGTGAAGGTTAATGACACGCTCCGCTTTCTTGAGCACGCGCTCGCTCAAGCTGTTTGCACAGGACGTAGTTTCGACACCGGCGTTATGAATGCAAGTGCTGGAGCTAAAGAAGAATGGAGACGGGGCACGTGCTTAGCTGCCGGCGCCGTCCAAGAGCGTTGGAGAATGGCATAATTAAAGTTCGTTTCGTGAACGCATTTATTTCTCCTTGCTCTAGAATGCTCGCAAGATCGCTGGCGTCATTCAAGATTTGGAAAGTTTTAACAGCGGAGAAGAGGTCACGTAACCTCTTGAGACCCCGCGTGTACAGCATTATGCATAGAGGTCTTTTGTAACGTTTCTTCTTTAAAAACCAGCGCCCTACGCCTGCAGCCTAAGTGAGGCTGGAAATCATAGTAAGCGCCGTGTATGCTCCTGAATAGTCGCCTTATGAAAAATTGCGCAACCAAAGACCGCTCTGTGCAGCCTTCCCAGATGGTTGGTTTCCCTGAATAAATGTTCCGCTCATGGCGGCCAAATGACTACCTTTTTTCATGCGCCTCACTTCTAAAATGCTTGTCATTTTGGTTCAGATACGAATTCTTGAATTCTTACGCGTGTGTAGCTGTGTGTCTAATACATCTGTGTTCGAGCAGAAACGAGAGGGTCGTTTGGCCGCGTCATTGCAGTGGATTGCTATCGATGGGTGCCTATCGCAAGATATTGCTTCTGCTATGTTTGAGGCTCTTCGCGACGAAGTAAGCGCGTTTTCTGGAAAGTTCCGAGGCATCCTTAAGCACAGCGCGTGCGATAGTCGTGGCCATTCCGATTTCTGCAGCTGCAAGGTTTCTTTCGTGCAAAAAAGTGCTTTTGTGCATCGAGTTGCCTCCCTAACAGGTAAGATTACCTATTTAGGAAGCTGATTTGAATACTTCGGTGATCATTTCACCTTTACTATTAAATGGGAAGACATGTTACACAATAAAAAGCAAGGTAGAGTCCGCTATTGTGTAATATGTGTCTTCTCTTGTGAAAGGCCCTTTTTGAGTCGCAGTTGTGGCCACCAAAAACTTCGCTCAGAAGCTTTCGCCGGCCTCTATGCCTGACTGCTTGCCGCCAATACCGCAGCGGTACAATGCTGAACGGAGCGCTGGCTTGGCAGGCCACTGTCAAATTTCTAAAACCGTCTATGAATTAAGTGAAAAAACTCAGGGAGTAACGCCCAGAGTGGAACGCGACAAGAAAGTGCGGCGATTCTGTCAAGTCTGTTGAAGCCTCGGTAGCAAATATGACCGCCAGATGTTTTTTTATATATTTCTCATTAGCACCCACCCAAGTGCAGCTGTACGGCTACAAACGAAAGCTATACAGTGGCCGTGATCTGTAACAATCCATTCCAAATCCCATTTCATTTGGCCGTGACGTCAATTTGACGAAAGGAATAACAGGTAGACAAGTGAATCACAGACGCCATACAGTTTCCCAATATTACCGAGAGGGAAAGGTGGCGCCACCGTCTATGCGAGTTTCTTAAAGAGCACTTCATCATCCGCGGGAATGCCGGGACGACGAGGTTTCGTGTTTGGCCTGGCTAGTACTTGGTTGAAAACGTGGATCGTACATCTAAATTGGTATTTTCTTCGCGGTGCTCTCCTCTGTGCGCATCTTTGGTTATTTCAATATTGCGTTTTCACTTCTTGAGTAGATTTAATGCAAATTCAGGTTTCATGTTAGGCCGGTGTGGGAACTATGGCAGTATTTCATCGAGAAGAATCGTATTCTTGCGGTTCAATCGACACGTTAAGCCTAACAATAGCCAAGCCGAGTAAGAAACCTCGTCTTCTCGGCTTTCCTGCTCCTCTCCATGGCAGATGATGTGTATAGCGCCGCCAGCTTTCTCTCTACCTATATTAGGAAACTCTATCCTATACCTAGAGGTTGGCTCACGATAGCCTTAGATGCTTACGAGCCACTAGACCGAACACAGCACAAGAAACTCTTATGGCAGACACTGTCTATCCGCCAATGGCACCGCAGTTAGCCAGCCTCGAGCCGCCTTCCAGTCCAGCTGAGTAACACGGGCCAGGCTGAGCAAATTCGTCGAACAAACGGCGCCTAGTTTCTTTGCCGACACTGGCCGCATTTGTTTTTCCAGTCCCGGACTACTTGCTGACAGGTCTCGGCTTCCGCTCTGACAGGAAACAGCCTCATGGTCACATGACCTACTTGCCATAGGCTGCTTTCGAACTCGGCGCCAGAGCCGGGCTCCCCCTCGGTTACCGTACAAGGACGCTGTCATCTGCTAGCAGACGACGCAAGCCACGGCCACCACGACGCCGAAGCAACGCCGTGCGCTCGATCATGATACTGAGTCGATTTAAAGACTGTACTGTCAGCTTAGCGTAGGTGCATTACAGAACTCAGCTTCGGAGGTATGCTCGCCGCTACTGCTTGCGGCGAAGTTCGCACAAAGTAGCCCAACTCGTTGCGGAAAGGCGGATAGACGAAAGCCTCCGCAAAAATGTTGACAACAAGCTGTATAGCTGCTCCAGTATACGAGTGGTTCACCTGCGATGCTTTCAGGTAAGCATACAGACAGCATGTGGCAAAACAAGCGAACAAGAACCTCTTGACGACACGAGCAAACAATACGCGCTCGCAGCTCCGAACGCGCGTCCGTGTGCGGTGGATTTCAAGAAAATAAACGAAGATGCAAGAACAAAAAGTCTGGCGATGGCTCAGAGAGCAGCTACGGAGCTCATGTGAAGGTTTAACGCATGATAGCGACCTCCAGGAACACGAAAAGTACTCGAAATGTACACGGAGTCTAACTCAATATGGCTGCCAGCGCGGCGCGCAGCTATCGTCTGCTGCCTTCTCAGCAGCCCCAAGCAGCCCGCGGACTGCAATAGGCTAAAAACGAACGCGTTGCTATGGCGATGCAGGCAGGTGGGCGGAGCTTTCGGGCTGCCCGAGAAAAACAAATACCGGACTCGAGTCCGCAAGTAGTCCCGGACAGTCCGGGACTGAAAAACAAATGCAGCCACTGAATTAGCGGCGATAAAGCTTGTTCAGCGTTCCAAACGTGTCTTCACGCTGCGTGACTCGTGGGCGCCAGCGCCGGTCGGCCCGTGCGAAACGAGCTCGACATGCCTTTATGCGAGCAGTTCGCAACATGGGCCAGTTTCAGTCATGACCAGCGTGGCGTCTGCTGTGGCACCGTACGGCAGTGTGTGCAGCCAGCAATGGCAGAGGGCCAAATGGAAAGGAAATGTGTCGTTACAGGATGCGGCTCCGGCTCACTTCGCATTTGAAGAAGAATTCGGCCCAGCCCATGGTTCGAATCCCAGACATTGGACCAACAGACTGTTCGTAGATAAGCTAGCTGGGTTCACTATTTCTTTGCGCATCGACGGTTCTTGTACCTTGAGCCGTTCCGACTGGCTACTACACGAACGCAGCTCACCTACGAGCCAACCACACCTGAGACAGTCTTTTCTTTTTTTTATATAATCCTATCCCGATAATTCCACAACACACCTAAAGGGCAGGGCTTTCTCGCTTGACGTCCTTATCGATACCGGTTCCTGCTTCATATCTGCCCTTCTTTGCAAAAACTAGCACGTATACAGCAGACCCTTTGTGTACCGGTGCTAATCTCCCCACGATCTCTCACGTTCCTATACGCCACAGAAACCGGATATTCACGCTTGCGGCTTGCCCGCGGCTCGGTAGGCGTTTCGTCACTTCCAGGCGCTGCAACGCCACCGCCGCCGTGTTTGCTCTTCGCCCCGCTCCCAGACGACGAGCGGTTGAAAAATGAACCTTCGGGAGAACTCTCGCCTCTCGTTCGCACCGCTACACAGCACGCGCGAAGATCCAAAGCAATGGCTAGCGCTCGCAGCACCACGTAGCGGGCTTCCCCCCCACCACGGTTATGCCACGCGTCGCTGTAGGTAAATGAGCGAGGCGATCTGACTAGTCACGCTTCAAACTATGCCCTCCCGCCCAGTCCTCTGTGCGTTCCGGCCCACCCCTCCCCGCTTTCTTTGCTTCAGGCGTGGTCATCCCTGTTTGCTTCCGCCTTCGCTCTCTTTCTCTCGCTTGTCTTGAATCCTCCGGACAGTGTTTGCCTTACGCCGAGTGTCTCGTTAGTTTGGTGCAGCGCTGCTGAATCGTCGCTTCGGGACGTCCTCCTGAGTCAAACATCAAAGGTGCTAAAAACAGCCTTCATTCTTGCCGGTGGATTTGCACAACTTTAAACGTGATGCAAAAGCCAATGCAGACCTAGAACGCGAATGAGCGGCATGGATTTACCCGTTTACGCTGTGTTGAGAGCATCCGCTAAGTCGATTTACTTCTGCTCTATCGGCTTTGGGGCGGATACAACGTCTGAATTCTGGCAAATGTTTCATTTTCGTTGGTAACAGTGCACCCTGGTACGGCCCGGGAAACCATGAAGGTTCAGAAGTTTAGAAGAGCGTCAATTAGGGCTAGATGGTGGACTATTTGAGACTGAAATGGCAATAGCGCTACAGCAAGACGTACACAAGAAAGACTGACACAGGACATGCGCTATGTCCTGTGTCAGTCTTTCTTGTGTACGTCTTGCTGTAGCGATGTTACCATTTCTGTATCAAAGGTTCAGAAGTCCAGCAAATAAATACTGGTGTGATGTGGCTGTCTTAATTATAGCGGCGCGCAGCTAAACCCGTCAAATTGGCCGAGGCTCTTACGCCATGGCAATGGACCCTAGTTATGTCTCAAGGGGATGAAATTAATGCTACGTTCTGACTGGGATCCACGATGATGGCCTCTGGCTTCCTACTTTGCATTGCTTTGCCTTGCCTTCCTTGCCTTGCTGGACCCAGCTTCGCTTGAACAAGGCTTCATGGCTAGCAAGCCCTCTAGACCCTGGCTTTTCCTTACGTCGGCCTGGTGCGCGGAACTATCGGGCTTTCTGCCTCGAGACGGAGGGTATCTTTTCGCGCTTGTTACGTCCTCCCTTCCCCTCCTCTTCCTCGCAATCGCGGCGTCTTTCCTTCGCGCTTGTATTCCTGGGCATTCTTAATGACGTGGGCGTCGGAATCGCTGGCCCAGCTGCTCGCGGTCGTTAGCCACGCTTCACTCTTTGGTTCCGCGTCGACCGGTCAGCGCAATCTGTGACCCCGCGGGCTACGTCCTTCATTCGACGGCGGCGGGCGTCGGTTTTATATTGCTAGCCTCCCCCTCCCCCCCCTCCCCCCCGCGCCCGTCAAACTCTGCGTGCGTGACCACGCTCTGGCAGTTAGTTAATCGACCTTTACGCGCCCGAGTAGCACTCCGTCACGCAAGAGGTACGCGGTGGAGAGCTCGTGATTAATTTTGGCAACCTGGGATTATAGTTTAACCTTAAGGAAGTGTCAGTGAGCGGGCGGTTTTGGATTTTGCGTGAGAAGAAACGTGGCAGCCGAGGCCTGGATGCAACCCGGGAATCTGTGTTCGGTTGATGGAATCCGTGCCCACTGAGCCACCGTGGTGGGTAGCCCAGCTTTGCCATTTTTATACTAAGCATGAACTGCTTTAAAGCTCTAATTCTCGCGAAACTGAGGCGAATGTAGTTCGGTAACCACGGGAAATTTGCGGCCAAACATGAACCTGAGATTTGCCGACCGCGCTATCCAGCTAGACGGAAGGCGGCTGATGGCGGAAGTTATTCATGCTGCCGAAAAAGCTCGGGTGACCATGCGCCCTTCCCAAGCCGATAAATAGAAGCGAGAGAATTAAGGCGGTGACATGTCTGACAGTTGAAGGACCTAGCCAATACTGTCACAGAAAAAATTTTTTACACAGTACAGTCGGGGACAAAAGTCTCCGGACCACGTGTTCCTCAAACAAAGCTTATAGCTCTACTATCAGACAGCAGCTGGAGACCGCACTTGTGGAGATGAAAGAACAAAAATTTAACTTTTGCCTCCACAAGGGTGGTCCCCTGCCGCCGGCTATTAGCAAAGCTATCGGCTTCGTTAGAGGAACACGTGGTCCGGAGGCTTTTGTCCCCGACTGTACATAAACCATCCATAGGCGCTTGTCTATAAAGTCTATACACTTTCTATAGGCAAATCCTGTACACTATTTTATAGGTAATGCAAATCCCATAGACAGGCTATAGACAATCTATAGAGTTATGGCCGTACACTTTATTTAGCATCAACAATGATGTTACTGATGTAGACTTTTACCTATAGGAAATCTACAGAGTATGAATAGAGAAATGAAAATACCTATAGGAAGGGAATAGAGTCTATAAGAAATCCTAGAATGTTCTACGGCTTTCCTGCAGTGCATTTCATGTTAACGGTTAATCTCCGAAACAAGATTGACTACATTTTTTTCTCCTTCGTGGTAATGTTACTTGGTAGTATTTTAATGTTTAGTACTTAATAATAGGCTTATATTTTTTATTGTATTCTCACGACTGTGTTCCCTGTGTTTCCACTTGATTAAGGATGAAAGAAAAAGAAAACGAAGCCGATTCTTCGTCTTCAGTTTTCAGCGCCACTAGAGAATGAACCGACTGTTGGTGTCTTGCAGCAGGTCCTCGTGTCTAATACTTAACAACTTTTTACGGCGTCGCTAAAAGTTCGAAAATAATTACCATAGACACCGAGCCAACGGGAGGGTCCCTTCTGTATTATTTTAAATGATAAGAAACCCTGCAGTTTTCCGCGGAATGCTAAGCATATGTAGTCATTTTGTACTTCAATAGTGGCAAAAAACTTCTATGTTGTTATGGGCGACCAGAGTGATGTCCAGAGTGAGTGTACTCCGCAACCGCGTGGATTACATTATTTCTAACTGCACGGAAGTCTGCCGAAGGACGTTCCTGGCACTACTGTGAAAAAGCAAAGAGAAAAAAAAAATTTTGCGGGAAGAAATGCGTTAAAGTCGCCACCAAAGACTTTCTCAAGAAGCACTGGTCGCGTTACCTCCTTTTTTTCACGGACAACTTAGCAGGCAGCAGATAGCTGCTGCTGACGCACGAAACATATATTTAGTTTGTTTCAAATAATAAATTAAAGTGAAATCATCACCCTTAATTCTGATCGTTGATCGTTAGAACACCAAGTCTGCGCTCAAGAGCCTTGACCTAATGTCCTAGCCCAACCGCCATCTTTAGGGCATCTTTGTTATTTTAGTCATTGCACCGCAAATAAAACGATAGAATAAGAACTTCTTAGAACAGCGCTTACGTAACGAGGCATGGGAAGTTATCTGTAAAAGCCACTGTCGCGGCGAGAGTAATGTGCTGAAAGGATAACATTCGGAGCTTTCCAGGGGACCCTTTCTTGCGCCCCTGGCCACGATCACATATAAGCTGCAACTCCAGATCATCGGTCAGGCCGGATATTGCGACACAATGTCGCACCCTCCTTTCAGCTGGGGCAAAGGCAGACTTTTCTTTCATTTTTATTTTATTTGCTGTGTGAGCGCGAAGTGTGACAGGCCCTTCCTTTTTGTTGGGTCTTGAACATCCGCAACAGCGAAATTGAAAACGCTTCTCGAGACCAGGCATTGAGTATCGAGGCGACCAGTAAATAAAAAAAGAGCAAATGAAAGCTGTGCTGCTTTCTCGCAATCGCAGCGGTCAGCGAGAGAGCTCCGGCGCGATGCAACGCTGCGAGCAATCTGCGGGACGGCGACCATCGTTTTTCAACCCACGCTTCGCAGTTCACGCTTGACTTCCGCTTCGAGTGGCTTATCTGCTTGAGGTCATGTATCTTCTTTTGTGTTTTGATCTACGGCGCTATGATTCCGCGACAATAACTTGGAGGGTAACCTATAAGCTGAGGATGTACAGTCTTTGTCAAAAATGTACAGCCCAATGGGTTTGCTTCACAGCCGTGTAGCGGGGCTCTCTAGCACATCTGACAGTTCTAAGCTTGAGTGGCTTGATGACTTAAGTTCTTGCCGCCTTCGTGAGAATAGGTCCCTTAGTATGCAAGAGGAGCCGCGCTGCAGAACTCAGAAGGAGACCCCTTGGGCTGTATAGTTTTGACAGAGACTGTACAGTCGGCTTGCTACTGGGCACATGCGTAAACCCACTTATGTTCCTTTTGGATTTAATCCAAAAGGATGCAATCCAGGATGCAAAAGTTTGGCGGTAGAAAGATCAACCTCTGGCTAAAAAAAAAGTTAGTGTAGTAGGAAGATTACGGTAACAATTTATAGATGTTTACTTCCTAAAGCCGAGCAGCCACCCGCGGTACCTTAACATGTGCCTGAAATCTTAGTAAAGGAGGGTTTAATGCTACAGCACTCAAAGCTTCATGGCGCCAAAAAGTTTCATCGGTCATGAAGTTCGCCTGATTCACATGCTAGCGTGAGGGGGATATGACCATGAGGGGTAGCGTGTGCAGAAGAAAAATATTCGTTGATCAACGTGAGTGAGCTACCACACAAGGTGCCCAGATATATGACTGCAGCGCAGTATGCAATGCTGCCTTGAAAGGCTGAATGGAACAGAGGTTTAGCCTGCATCAAAGACCACCTCCAGCGGACGCCACCTACACTGTTCTCGAGCTGGCGACGTGGGCGGCAGCAGCCTTATCTAAAACTAGATAATGAAAGCCGTCGCTATCTTCAGATGAGTTCTCTTTCTTCGATTCCTTTCGGTAGCGTCGCTCTTTAAGGTTCGCCTTGAAATCGTTCTTCTGATGATATCGGCGCGCATTCACCGCGCAGGCCATTATTGAGACCCGAGCGAAAAACTCTTCCGCCACGTCAGGAGTACCCAGACGTCCCATTGAAACTCACGACGACAATGAATAGTCCGACCCCGCCCTTCGAAGTCCATCCTCTCTTAGCCGTCTCCACGCATCAAACGCTTTGCGTTCCTCAAGAAAGCAACGGAGGCAAAAGAACGTCACAACGAGGCGCCGTGACTCGCGAAGCATAGCCGGTAACCGTTTGCCTCGGAAGACGTCCGAAACGCAGCGTCGACTACACGCTTCGTATACCGAAAGGCCCGTTAAACGCTCGCCACCGACGTCGTCGAGCGCCATCTAGCGCTTTTGGCAGCGTCGTGGGAGAAACGGTGCAGATAGCGTCGAGACGGCACCGCCTTACGGCCTTAACGGTCTGCCGCCAGCCTGAGGCACCCTCTAGGCGTTTTCACTTTGAGGGAGAAAGACAGGCAAAGAAACTAATAAATAAACAAGTAAAGACTCCGCCGACGACGACAAGAAAGCCGCGTATTCTTCCTCTCTTGGCTTGTCCTCCCCCTTTCCGTCTTCTTCCGTGGTTCACGGACTTGAGAAGAAGTGTCTCGGCGACCGGGTGTCGTGGTACGCCGGTGGGAAGTTGGATGGCACAGTTCAAGTGGCAGCCCACGACGTATGCGACTGCGGCGAGACTGCATTGTTCGACGGAAGGCGGGGAGGGATGGGGGAGGACGACTCCTCCTCGACTTATAGTGGCGGAGCTGTGCACAGACGTATGGTCGGATGTGATCCTAGCGAATCCGCTCAACGGGAGGATTCTACTTGGCTTCCTGCATGTGTATTATTGAATTACTTTTTTTTTTCTCCTAATCCCCTACTATCCCTAATCCCCCACTGCTGAGGTCCCTATTCCATCGGGTGGGAACCTCGAGATCCTTGCCCAGCCAAGGATGGCTGCTGAGGTTGCCGACCTTCTTTAAAGCTTTTACCATAAGTCACTTCTAAACTTTTGTCTTACGTTTTTACTAGGTTGCATGAATTAACTTTTTAGGCCCTTTACACCGCCGTTCATTTAGACTTTTGTATAACATCTATATAAAACAATTTTTTATACCCTGAGCTTGGCGCATGATAGCCTTAGTTGCTTATGCTCCATTAAACTCAACTCAACTCAGCTCAACCTTACTATCAGTTCTCGGAAACCATGACATTCCTGTTACCCCCTCCGCCCCCACCTTTTGGCTTTCTCTGAACTCGAGCCATTCCCCCCCCCCCCCCCCCAGCCTTGTCCTTCCTTGAAAATGCCCCCCCCCCCTTTTCTTTCTCCTTCCAGTGCTAGCCTATTTTGTTATTTTGTTTGCCTTGTTCTCATTTCCCTGTGCCACGCTGACTAATCCTCTTATCTGAGTTTTACAGGTCCACCCAGCGCCTCCCCCCCCCCCCCCCCCCCCCCCCGTCGCAGCCGCTTCAAAGCCTTTGTTCATTACACACCCCCCGGCTATAAGTTTTTCCACTATTGCAGCTTAACGAATCAAGATTCACCTCCCTCCCCTTCCTGACACGCATCCCCCCTCTCACACCACTTTCCTTCCCTCACCCGGGGCCTTCCTCCTCGGAGCGAAGGCCCTTATTTATCCCTGCCAATGATGAACGCTTTGCCCAGACGCAGACAAGTCCCATTGTCGAAACGTTGGCTCATGCAACCTGAGGTTTTCCCCTCCCTTGTTCATTTTGTGATAGAACAGCATTTGAGCGGTATACTTATTTCAGACGTGGTTGGGTTATTATCATTGAGCTTCCACGTACGTCCGGACGCTGGCCAATGCCGATGATTTTCCCGCATAAAAATCTCAAAACCGCATTATAAACAACTCCACAATTTTTCATCCTGCTGTGTGGATCCCCGCTTTGTGGGGAAGGATTTGAAGTCGGCTCCTCTGCCTGCGTTAGCAGCACCTGGGGGTTTTTACATTCCAATTCGACTCCTCGAGTTGTGGGTTTGTCAGATCGTCAACATATGTTCATTGTCTTTGTGACGAAGTACAGGAGATTACTGCGCCGCCGCGTCCTATACCCCATCAACGCCCTACACCCGATGAGTGTGATATTTATACCCATGAGAGCCAAGGATCTCACTGTTCAGGCCCTAATTGGATCGCATGGGTCAATCAGGGAAAATCCCCGAGTTTTGTTTTTATGCGAAGCATACTACTTTAGCTACCACTTCAGCCCTTCACCGTGGTTATGCGCCTCCAAATCACGTGATACATGACGTCACACCACGTGACACGATGACGTCACGACAATAGAGAAACGGGGACCCACCTCGCGCCGTCGCTGTGGTTGTGCGCCTCCAAATCACGTGATACATGACGTCACACACGTGACACGATGACGTCACGACAGTGGAGAAACGGGGGCCCACCTCGCGCCGTCGCTTTGGTTGTGCGCCTCCAAATCACGTGATACATGACGTCACACCACGTGACACGATGCCGTCATGACAGTGGAGAAACGGGGGCCCACCTAGCGCCGTCGCTGTGGTTGTGCGCCTCCAAATCACGTGATACATGACGTCACACCACGTGACACGATGCCGTCATGACAGTGGAGAAACGGGGGCCCACCTAGCGCCGTCGCTGTGGTTGTGCGCCTCCAAATTACGCGACACGATGATGCTTCGCATTCTCCAGGCTTAACCAAGTTAAGCCTCAGCCATTTTTTTTTCAGCCCTTATTGTCACAGAGCAAAGGATGAGGGCGGTAGTTTTCGCTTGTCATGTATACAACGAGGATGACGACACTGAGGATGACTGCCACATAGCCAGAAGGCAGTACGGTTATTTTTGTTATAGAAAAAGATGCAATAAAATAATTTTCGCTGTCTCCTTCTTGATCGCAAACAACCGTTTCTGAATATTTGCGAGAAATGTCTATTACATCACACTAGCGCTGCCAGCGCAGTTCTGGAGCAGCTTGTCCCTGAGTGGATTGCGTTAAAGCCGGGATCATGGATTCCGTTTTGAAATACATAGTTTATGATGTCGGTCCGAGCGTTCTGTGTGAAATATACGTTAACATTTGTTGATATAAGTTCGATGAGTGTTTTAATACAGGTGCATCTTGGAAAAGGACGAAACACATCGCTCTCACTTTTAATTTCGGCTGATCAATCTATCCTACAATTTCGCCAAATGGGAGACTGTTGGTTCTATCGGTGAATTGTGGCGCAAGATCTCAGAAATGATGATGATGATGATTATGATTATGTGGTCGCACTCTTTGGAATTGGTAGTAGTAGTAGAAGACCTTTATTCGGCCAAAATTTACAGGCCGAGCATGTCGACCGCCTGGGCGACCAGAAGTCGCTGTTCTTCCTCCCCTTCAGCGCCAAGCCAGTCGAGCCAGGTGGTGATGTATAAAGAAGGTGGGGGGTAGGAACCCGACTGCTGAGCCAACGCTCAGTGCTCGGAGTTGTTGTGACTCGAAGCCCTCAAAGCTTCCAGCGGTATCTAGTGAGCGAAACGTGAACTAGTTTCCTTGCTTAATAGTTGCATGTAGTAGACGCGGCACTGTACACACCCCGCCCGCTGCGTAATACGAATTCGTTTTCCATTCGCAACATAGTGGTTTAAGGGCGAACGAAAGGGTTGGCCGTTAACTTTTGCTGTTTGAAATGAGTGAGACCGCTATTACCAGACTTTGGATTGCCGAAAGGATCACTGCAACGATATGCATGTAAATGACTGCTCCAAGCAATGTTCCTGCATCGCTATCGTATACGGATATAAAGAGACATGAGATTAGCGACACAACAACATAGAAGAAGGAGGACATAAATAAGAGATAAAGAGGAGCGTTTCAAAGTCAAGCATACTTCCGGATACAACATCGGAAGTCAGCCTTTCTCTCAGTGTTTGAACGGCTTGACCCAATAACGAAATAACCAGCTAGGCTACAAAGCCAATAACAGCAATCAGGCTCAAAAATGCCCCGGATGCAATTTTGTGCCCCCTTAGACTTCACGGCCACTAACAAGTTTAGCGTCTCCCTAAACGTCGATGACTATCTGAACGCGAAGAGGTCGGCAGTTAGCTGGCATAGCGTCGGCCACGATAACCCGCGCGCTGCTCGTGGCAGACCCGAATTCCGTGCACTCCAGAACGGTACGTGCAACCTGCGTGACGCAACCGCACGCGAGTTCTAATAACATCGTGGCGACGCGCCGACACACTGCCGAGAGACGAAGATCCTCGTGGGTCGGCTTTAAGGCCTCCCCTTGACGTCTTCGGGATCGGACGAAGCGCTCGGCCACGCGCGAGATCGCGACGGCACGGTGTACACCGTAAAACGTGTTCCGCGATGCCTATCGACCGCTTACCCGCTGTTCCCGGCCTGTGTTGGCCCGGGAGCTCTCCGAACCGCGTCGGCGGCTTGTTACACAGTTTCGCGTGAGACCTGGCTGGCTGGCGAGGCCCCGTCGAGACAGGCATCCAGAGATAGGGTAGACGAAGACGTAAGGCGGGAGCGTGTGCCTGTTATCAACGGTTAGGCTGGTTAGGCGCTGGGCGAAATGCCTGTCACGTGCGCTGGCACTTCCGTTGTGTAGCTCATGTGCGGTCTGGCCGTAAAATTGACCTACAGTCTTCGAAGGCCTCGCCTGTAGACGCTGAGGTTTTCTCTGCCTTCTTAGGTTTTGTTTTGTTTTTGTAGATGTTCTGGTTGGTTCTCCTGTAGTTTTGTATGTTGCTGTTGTTGTGTTGTTTGCCGTCTGCTTCATTACGAGTGGTCATTCAACCAATTCGAGCTTATCATTCGTGACTGTGGTGAAAGAAAGACCAACGAAAGAACGAGTAAAAACTAAGAAAGAAAGACAAAACAGCGCCGTGCCTGTGTATTATTACCCTGCGCGTTGTTTTACCAATAATCGTGAACCAACTGGCTCGGCTGCTTTCCGAGATACTAAAATTTCGTTCTGACAGAAATTTACGTCAAAGCTGCGTTCGGTAGCAAGGCTCCTTTTACAACTCGCAGGTGTGGCTGGATTCTGGGGAAGTGGTAAAAGTTATATTTTGCCTAGGTTACGCGATACTGGCGGATCAATTGCCGCCAAAATTTTAACGTAGAAGACTAACCCCACTTGCCTTTAGCGCCACCGCTACAATCACTAGCACTCATTAATCTAAACCTGCATTTGAGCAACATATACTTGTCGGTTTCCTGAGAAAGAGTCAAATTCTAAGTGCGGGAGTTCGTTTCCAGCGTGTACTTCCAGTCATCATGAAGTCGCTGGGCTGGTTCTCGGTCAGGGCGAGCCAATTTTGAGACAGGAGAAATACAGCAGATGAAAAAAAAAAGTTATGAAAGCACAGATGAAATCAATTTCAGTGCATGATGCAAAAAGGTCTATGGACTACACTATTTATTTTTGAGAGAGGTGAGGGGATAATCGGAATACCGGGTAGTACGCGCTCATTTGAAAACCAAAGCGCATGAAAGCTTGCAACGAAGACTAGAAGGAAATTGACGGAAGAGCAACGTTTGTGCAAGCATAGCAGTTACATTTACAGACAGGAAAAGCGCAAAGAACTTCACTTACAGAATCTCAAACCTGTAAGTAAGTACGTGTGAGCAAACGACCCTCCGCAGAGCCAGCCCCGTCCTCGACGTTGCCAGAGGCGTTGACAGCGTTATCATTGGTATTAGCGGGATAACGAGCTGCGCTGCTCCGCAGCAACCCGTCCTGGTTGTCCACCCGTGCTCGCCTCTACCCTGTTGATTACGATGCTCTATACACACGAAAGCAATTTCTTAGGTCGCACTTACTCCTTTGCTTTTGTCGCCGAGTTAACCGACTAAACCGGCTGAACGAACACTGTCGATTTTTTTTTATTACTACCACCTGAAACGCAAATTCAAGAAGACTGTCGCTGTCAACGCTCCAATCGTTGTCGCTGCGTCCGCCGTGTGTTGCTCCAGGCACGATGGAAGAGCACATCGGTGGGCATTGGAACGAGTTCGCAGATAAATAGGCAACATTCGTTTTCATTTCCTTTGAGCACAATGCTCACCGTTCCTGCTTTCAACCCGGTTTTCCTGTTCTTTCGCCCCTGGCGAAATTCGTCGATTACAATGCACCACCCATCCCGGCCCCAAAGCGAGGATCGGCTCGTACCACATTGTAGCGTCGTGTTTCCCCAACGCGTAACAGCCGATGATATCGCCACTGCCTTCCGCACCAGCAACAACTTCGCGTGACCTAAGGCGCTGGAGACGGCGCAGGCATCGGCACGCGCGATTGTCTTCGATCTTCCTCGTCGGATCGCACATCACTCACGAAGCGGCGTCGGCGCGTCTCCGCCAGGCGACGGCGTCAGACCGGCTGACCCGGTAGCCACCGCACGGGGCGAGGCGTTTACAAGGTTCCCACAGGCAGGCATGCCAGGAGGTAATATGCATAGACGCGTGGTTCGCTGCCGATCTCCTAGCGGAGCTTGCTGCTTTGCTCCGCTCAGGGCTTTATCGCTACTGGGCGTGTCGGCAGGTGCGCCTGCCTCTTCTTCCGCACTGCATTGTGTGGTCAGGCGCTGGAAGAATGCTGCAACCTTGTCTTGTAACACGACCCTTCGAAGCGTTCTACTATCTTAGACCTCAGAGTGAAGGATTACTGCTTACTTTTGTTTTAAGATTTGGTTATAAACATCAGAGCATACTGGAGAGCTTGTTAACATGCTAATTAGCTACGGGAAGTAGAGAAACAACTTTTAAGTGGCATTGTTCAAGGATGATGAACTGTCTCAAAAAAGAAAGGCAGAGATAAGGTCAACGAAGATGGGGCTTTTTCAAGGGTCTTTCCTTTACTCTGTTTACTCTGTTCAGAGGAAGAAAGGACTTCGTTAACTCACTACGAAAGTGGGCAGCTGCCACTGTCTTGGAACAGTAGAGAGCCTTCACAAAGAACTAATGACAAAGATTATAGCACTGATGTTGCGCTGGATGTCTTCACCGCTGAACTAATTGCATCGGAGACGTTTTTTTTTGTTTTTTTTTTTTTTCACCGCGAGGAAAAGACTACACGGTTCTGTAATTTTCCGTTCGTTAGGTTTATATGGCGAGAAAGGAAGCGGGAGGCGATGTTTATTCCACAGTCTCACAGGAGAAGAATGAAGAAAACGTCCACTGCATGAGTCGTCCCGATAAGTTCCTCTACTTTCCGCTCCCTCCCAATTCGGCGCGATTGTTCGTCTATGGGCGAGCAGTTCTTGTGTTCGAAAGTGCACAAATTAGGGCAGCGGACGAAGGCACTGCTTTTGTCTTTACCCGCCAGAGTTGCTCAATGACCGTTTTTTCGGCTGCTTAGCCCAACACCAATCAGTCAGTGAAGTCAGTCAAGACAGTCAGTCAAGAGTCAGTCAGTGAAAAAAAAAGGCAGTCAAGTCAATCCAGTCAAGTCCGTCAAGTCCGTCAAGTCCGTCATTCAAGTCCAAATCAGCCTGCCTGCCTGCCTGCTCTGTCTGTCTGCCTGTGTGGCCACCTGTCTGTCCTTCTTGCATTCTTTCTTTCTTTCTTTCTTTCTTTCTTTCTTTCTTTCTTTCTTTCTTTCTTTCTTTCTTTCTTTCTTTCTTTCTTTCTTTCTTTCTTTCTTTCTTTCTTTCTTTCCTTCTTTCTTTCTTTCTTTCTTTCTCTCTTTCTTTCTTTCTTTATTTCTTTCTTTCTTTATTTATTTATTTCTTTATTTATTTATTTCTTTATTTATTTCTTTATTTAATTATATCCTTCTTTCTTTCTCTCTTTCCTTCTTTATCTCTTTCTTTCTTTCTTTCTTTCTTTCTTTCTTTCTTTCTTTCTTTCTTTCTTTGCCCTCGATTCGTTTCAGCGCGCTTACGAGTGTTACTGTTTTCTTCACCCGTTAGTTAAAATGCAATCAAGCGTGGTCCTTCGATGGTGAACACTAGACACAATATTGGATGCTGCCTTTTTCTTCACTGTGTTCGCTGTCGACCCCCCCACCCCCCCCCCCCTGCCCCCACCCCCCCCCAAGAAAAAATGGCTTGCAGCGAGCAACTTTCTGCCACATTTTTAAAACTGCCTTGGCTTTCGGTATTGCAACAGGGTCTCCCGAACTGCTTTCGACACTTAATTATTGCTTATAATTTCCCACTTACACCTTTCTTATTCTGACTGGGCACGACCTGACGACAATAATACCCGTTCGACACGGACAAATTTAATGCCATTAATAACTTACTGTCTTAGTTCTTATTGGCATGCGTGTGGTGCCGGCCGCATACATATAATGAAAGCCTTCCAGCCATTCAGAACCTATGTGTTCTCCACAACCCATTCACCAGAAAATGGGTACCCATCTCCTCAATTCCCATGCAACTTTCTTAGAAACAGCCTCCAATCGAATAGCACATATTTTATTGATAGTTTTAGTCAGATAAAGCACCTCTCTTACATTTTCGTCACGAACTAGCAATTTTTGCCCGCATTTGCGGCCGACGTACGCTCCCGTCTTGTGTGCTGACAGTAAACTTCGTGCTCAACTTTCCTGTCTGTCTTCGGAGAGTAGCAGCATTTTCCACAAGATAATTTTTTAATATTGCCTCTCCACAATATCGGCGAGATTCTGTGCTCAGAAGCAGTGTTTATAAGCAGGTCAATTTTTTTTTTACTCGCTTCCAGGCGTCATTACGTATAATGACATTATATGTGGACATGTAGCACTAACTACGAGAATAATATTAGCACACGTAAGGCATTAATCATGTAGTGAAATTACTTGTGCCCGTGTGGCACGAGCATACGACTCCTTGTATATAAAATGATTAGCGTCGTAACGAATGATGCGTATTAACATGGAACAAGAACGTCAGCTGTCATCAAACATGGAAAATTTGTGTTTTGTTTGCGCCTGTGAAGAAAACATATACTGTTTATTGTGGTGTTCCTCACGTACAGCTTTCGCTGCTCAAGTACAGCAAGCGCCTTTTCTTTAGAACATAAGAGTAAGTTTCGCGATATAGTTTTCGAAAGCGGAACAACACTTAGCAAAACCATATGTTTTAGTACATTACTCAATCAAAATGACCTAAACAACAGTTAGCCGCGGAGCAACAACATACAAAGCTTCCTTAATCGAAAAATGTACTTGACACCCTTTTGTTTCTTCTCCACTGCATGCCAACGTTGCTTGTATTGAGCTGATACCAAACGGATCGAATTAAAAACTCAACATTAAAAAAAATTAAGCGCGATTAAGAATTCTCCTGTGGGAATGCAGCAACCACGTTTCCACAGCCCCCCCCCCCCCCCCCCCCCCCCCCCTATCTACGACCATCCTACCAACTCCGCCAGTGAAACATCAGCGGGGGGCCCAGAAAACGCAGCGGTCGCCGAGGCCAACAAACGCCAAAGACAACAGACCCCGCCGCGTTCCCCACGGAGCGGTCGGCTTCCGTAGGGGCCTGCGAACACTCCACGGCGAACCTCAACGTCGTCATAACGGTCGATTCGCCGCACAGCGTCTGGTCCACAGAGGACAAAAGCCTGCTGTGGCGATGGCCTTCTAACATAAAGGGTGGAGGTGGGGAAGGGGGGGGGGGGGGGGTAGGTCTGGCGAAGAGAGGGCTGTCGAGCCGT
Source organism: Amblyomma mixtum (assembly GCF_055824585.1). NCBI lineage: Eukaryota > Metazoa > Arthropoda > Arachnida > Ixodida > Ixodidae > Amblyomma > Amblyomma mixtum. The sequence goes on along the minus strand of NC_143012.1, from coordinate 32,575,755 downwards.
TAGCGTATGCATGCACGGACACTCATCTGCCTCCGCCGCACCCCCATCGGGCGGGGTGACCCCGGCTAGCCGACCTCGACTTTGAAGACGGCCGGTAGGTACTTCTCTCGGTCAGTCCCGCTGCTTGAAGCGGTTCTCGCTTCCGTGTGAAGGCTCAGCATGCCGCCAATAACAGCAGTAGCAGCATCCGTAGCGGCGAGGGGCCTTACCATGGTCTGGACTCGACACCGACTAGAAATGACGATCAACGGAAGCCGGCTCGCCGCTTCTTTGGCGAGTAATTCTTTCTCCGGGGTCGCTTGACCTGGGGCCACATGGCGACTGCGTCTGGTTCATGAGCGGCTTTGTTGGAAGACGGAGTGACGAGGGCTCCCAGGCGGCTCCTGGTGTCACTGTCTCCCTGTCGGAAGTGGTCTTCGGAGATTCCTCACTGCTCCGTCTACGTCGGCGCTCGCATCCGTGACCCCTTGCATTCGATCAGTAGGCCGGTCGGCCGGCTGGCGATATGGGCGATTGATCAAGTCCGAATGTATGGTAGTCCGGCTATGCCGTACACAAATGGATTGTAGAGGGACGATTGACTCAGTGGCCGCATTGCGGTGCTGTATCCAGTGTGGATGATAGATTGCCGCGGACGTCACAATACATGAGATAAAGGGCTTTACATAACGTCCACTGCCGTTCTGTATTACTGATATACGGTCGTTGTTTGGGAGGGTACGTGTCAGCATGCGGAATGGGGATCGTGGTCTTGGCCGCGAGTGATTTATCCGCTTTATGTCTCGGATGGGATGTTCTGATTTTATGTTTGAGAGATAGGAATACCACTGGGCTGTCGCATGCGCCGAGTACGAGGTGCGAATGAGTGATACCACCATAGCTATCTTTTATGTACAGATACATACATGCAGTAGTGCACAAAATTTCGCGGGAGGCAAGTTCGCAAAAAAAAAATTCTACCCGATCAGGCAAAGAAGCTCAGGGAAAAGCATATCAGTATAAATAATCACGCCTGCTCCTTCCGCTGGAATATACCACCTTACTGCCTAGCGAGTCAAAGCAGGTATAAATTATTTCGGGCGAATTCACATCCAGTTAACTTTTCTCCGTGATTGTACCGGCGTAAATACTTACAGGTGCGGAGATAAGTAAAAGCAGCATGCTATTCTTTTCTATGTGCAATCACGCCTCCCCTGCCGGAAATGAAAAAAAAAATCGTTTGACCATGAGAAAGGGCACCAGTACCCACTACCAGCATGCATACGGCACAGATGACTACTTCAGTTAGCCAACGCGTGAAAAATTTTCGAAGGAAACAGCGGGCTCCTGTTTGCGGAAAGATGTGATGTAGTGGAGGACTCTAGAGTAATTTAAACCAGATAAGGTTCTTTAAGGACACTGACATTGCAAAGCCCACTTGCGCATACTGCGTTTCATACCTTCATATTGTAAAAAAGCGCATTTTTTCAATGAGAAGTTGTTATGAACGCAGTTTTTCCTCATATCATAAGATTGCATCCTAACAGCGTATATGTAAGCAGATTCCACCTCAGGACGCTTCTATATGTATGCTATTTACTGTCAAGAACGCGCCCACTGCTTTTCTATGGCAGTCTTTACTACTCGGTGTGAGTTCAGGTTTAAATTTCAAACCAAGATTTTGCAACGTATCGGAAGATTAGACCTGCGCCATCATTATGTTCCTAACAGAATCTTACTATGGTCCACGCTGTAGCCTCACAAATGTTATCGAGAAAACACCGCGTTGGTTTTCTATGGTAGTCTTAACTATACTTTGTGCGAGTACCGATGCGCACTCTATAATGCTTGTATTAATCAGAAAGACCAAAATTGCCGCTACGGTGCTTCCAAGCAAAACCAATTGGGTGGGTGGCCTCGTACAATGCCCGCTTATTTTCTTTTATTTGCACTGTTTCGATACAGAGGTCGCCGCTAACCGGAGACACGGAGCGACGTTGCTCCAAGCACGAAGCATAAAGTCACGCGTTAAGTTTGGTTATTGTTCTTCCTCAAACCACCTGCCCTGTTACGACGAGCGCGCACTGCTGAGCAAATTATCCGCACTGAAGATTCACGGTCCTCCTCTGGTGGACGGGAAGTTTCAACAAAGCGTCCAGTGTTTCAAGCGCGCCGACCCCGTAACGGCACTGAGCGGTCAACGATGCGGCGAGCCGGCCGGTCAAGTTCAAACGAAGACGCATCCAAGTGCATGCCGGGAAGTTATACACAACGCCTTATTTAAGGAAGCTAGGGTTCAGCCTAGCCAAGCGCGTCACACAAGGGGTCGACTGACGTCCGCGGACGCGTGAAGTTTGAGTTATTGCGAACGTTAATAGTCTACGTTAGAACGTGCTCGAGCAAGCTTGTATAAGTCAAAGGTATCCGCTTTTACACTCTTCCTGAAGAAGGGCAGAGTCTAGTTTCTCTCTCTCTCTCTCGCTTGTTCCTTCTTGCTTGACTCGTGATACCACGTAGACGAGATTAAAGTGAACGCGGTCATGCTTTCGAGATATCCATTACGGAATCTTCTTTTCTCCATCCTTCGCACTCTCCAAAGCCGTGTCCCGAAGGCGCTTTCTAACTCTTCCTCGGCACTTCTCGTCTTCCGGGATGACTGCGTATGTCTTCGGCGCCGACGTTTTAAAAGTGCTTCCTTTATCTTATTATTCGCTTCACCGGGGCAGAATAGACTTTGAAACGAGCGTGGCGGCAATGAGCAGGAAAAAAAAGAAAGCAACTAAAAAGAAGGCTAGACGTTAGAGCTCTACCGGTTGGGTCAGACAAATCTAACGCGGCGCCGTCTTCTCTGTATAAGACAAGAAAACTAAGAAACTTAATTGCGAGCGGCGGTGTGTGAGCTGAGGGCAAAAGAAAGCGCCGAACGAGGAAACAGGCGAGAGCGCGTTTATTTCCTTCGCGCTGAAAGTTGAAAGGACGATAAAGCACGCGGGTCCGGCGGTAGTGAAACGCTCCATTTAAATTTGCAAGCGTGAGTGCCCGGTCCATGGGCGTGCTAGCCGGATTATGCTGAGCTTTAGGAGCGAAAAGTGCGCGGAAGTAACGCTGGGCGTTGAAAAAATAAAAATATAGATAAAACGACGTTATGGGAGGAGGAGAGTGCACTGAAAGCCAGCAAGATGCGCGCGCACAGGCACGAACGTAATGGGTTCTTTGGGCGGCGAATTGGATGGTTTTCGAGTTGAGACGCGTGATAAGGCTCATGCCGATGAAAAACAACACGCCCTGCGCCATGCACAAAACAGGAGAGCTTTTTATCTTGGCACGCCTATATGCTTACACTTTATGCGCATTACGCGCCGTCAGGCGTGAGGAAAAGGCAATAAGATAGAAATGAGAGCGGTGGCTAAACAAAAAAGCGGGGTGCGGGCACTGTTTCCAATGTTGTGTTTGTTTGTGAGCTCGCCCTGGGTTCGCATATGCCTATATTTTGCTAAAGCGGGCGTTGGATGCACGATTGCACTCCCAATAACGAATCCAGCTGTGGTTGTAGATAATCGACACTTTGAGAATTAATTCTGCCTAAACAGTCAAGCATGAATTGGACAGTAGCGACGCTTATGCTAAATCAAGCTCTGAGCACTGTGAGAGATCATCCAACATCGATGATCGTCTTCCTGGCAAGACACATGCCGTAATGTGAGTTTACCATCTACTTGGCCTGCAGTGGGGATGACGATTCTGATTTACAAAAACCATAATATATCGCCCAATGCTCGACTAAAGGCTGCACTTTTGTTGTTGTGTTTTGCTCTGTTTTTTTTTCTGTTTTGGCGCAATGTGGTTCTTAGGCGAAATTGGCATTTTTCAGTTGAATTTGCGATGTATATTTCGTATAAACTACTGTATTGCGCCATACAGTACCCCGCTATATCCAGCGAGTATAGTTGCACCTAAAGTATAGTTGCACATACCTTTAGGGATTGTTTTCTCTATTGCTCTATCCGCCGCTCGGACGCGACTTTTCATCACGATAGTAAAGAAAATCAGTTTTGGTGACGTCATTTGCATTCCAAATCTCTGTAACTTTTAACAACAATCTCCGGTGACACCTCGCCCCACGAATTGAAAATGCGCGAACGAGCTGAAGCGATTCCCCTCTTCGTCATTCGGTCGTCGTAACTTCGTGGTCGGCCTGTACTATACCGACAAGTGCCTGAATTTCGTTTTAAACAGCACGCAGCTGCAGAGAGGTGCATGCTGGGAGACGATAGTAATGATAAGAGCAGGCAGCTGACGTCACCTGGCTGCTCCCAGGGGAGTGTGCTGCGCAAGGAAATTTACTTTTTAACGCGATAGCATTAAAAGCCCCATGGGGCCATTATGCATCATCGGTAATAAAATTCGCCCATTGGCTGGAAGGAAGTGACGGCATCAGACCGGAGCATTCCCATTGGCCGAAGGAAAGTGACGACACCAGACCTGTGCATTCCCATTGGCTGGAAGGAAGTGACGGCATCAGACCGGAGCATTCCCATTGGCCGAAGGAAAGTGACGACACCAGACCTGTGCATTCCCATTGGCCGCAGGAAAGTGACGACACCAGACCGGAGCATTCCCTTTGGCCGAAGGAAAGTGACGGCACCAGACTGGAGCATTCCAATTGGTCGAAGGAAAATGACGACACCTGACCGGAGCATTCCCATTGGCCGAAAGAAAGTGTGACGACACCAGACCGGAGCATTCCCATTGGTCGAAGGAAAATGAAGACACCTGACTGGAGCATTCCCATTGGCCGAAGGAAAGTGACGGCACCAGAGCAGAGCATTCCCACTGGCCACAGGGAAGTGACGTCGGTAGACCGGTGCATTCTCATTGGCTGGAGGGAAGTGACACAACCGAACCGGAAGATTCCTATTCGCTGAATGGTCGTGACCTCACCAAACTGGAAGTGACGTCACTGTTGGTTAAGGCATAAACAGCTGATAATGCTGTCTCATTTCCAGCACATAATGGAATTAGGTGTCATTGTGAATTTTTTTTTCAGATTTTCGGCTCCCAAGTTGGGAAGAGGGGTCAATACACGAAAGCGTCCCTTAGTCGAATGAATGAATGAATGAATGAATGAATGAATGAATGAATGAATGAATGAATGAATGAATGAATGAATGAATGAATGAATGAATGAATGAGGTAGTCGTGAATTAGAAACAACGCTAAAACATCAACTCCGGTTGTGGCTTTCAGCAAAGTAAATATTCTGCGACCATATTGGTGGGTAGCTCCGCTCCCATAACTTGGTGCTGAGACAGCGTAGTGCACTTGATTTACGACAAAAAAAAATTCTTTTCAAAGCCCTATACTTCAGTAATACCCAAACTACTGCTTTCATGAGGGATACGAAAGCTGGCTTCATTGCTTTTATGTCTTTCTTCACTACAGGTTCACTTTATTACTTTCATTGCTGGGGCTGTTCCAGCTTTATGAAACCAAAAGAATGGTTCTGGGCAAGGTTGCTTGCTTCTACGTCACCAATTTCGGTAGCGTTTTCAATACACTTGCGTTCAGGGCCACTTCACCACATGCCCGCAACTCAGACTCTCAGTAGCTGAAAAGATCTGTCGCATACCGTCAAAGAAACAGAAGTGGCAAAGAGTAAAACAAGCCTAAAAATCCGTGGTCACGCAAACTACTGCTCTCAGACGGCATTCCCGCGTCCCCTAGATGATAAAAGAGCCAAAAAAAAAAAGCATCCGACTCAGTCGCCCAAGACACCTCCTGGACCTCGCATTTCGCTGGAGAGGCGCCTCTCAGGGCGCTGATGAAAGCGAAGAAGGGCCGGCGGCCATTGGCGCCTCTCGTCAGTGGTCAGTGGGGCTGACAACAGGACTCCATTGGAGAGGGCGAGAAAGCCTTCCACCGTCCTCCGAGGAGCAATTTCGCACTCGGAGTCCGATACTTGCGGCCGGCGCTCGTCGACTCGTGAAAGCATTCGATCGCGTGTTGGCGGCAAGGCGCCCCCTTCATCGACGCACGCGACGGTGGGAAAATTTGGACTTGCGCTTTCGTATGTGCGAAGCATTCCTTTTTCCAAACCGCTTCTTTCCTTGGGGTCTTTCTGTGTGTTTTTGTATATGTATGCGCAAGTATGGGCGACTTCTCTGGTAACCCGTCTGGGGAGAGGGAAGCAGAGTCCTTGTGATGGTCATCCTGGAAGATACTTTTGTCTTTGTAGCACTATACGGAACACATGATAGAAGCCGATGCCGAGAAGAGAGCCCCCGCTCTTACGGAAGAACGCAAAATGAATGCGCACGAGCAGAGCAGTGACCTCTTGGACAAATGATCTCCAACTTAGCGTCCAGTGATGATGGCGTAGTTTTTGTTTGCTTCTGTTTTTATTTTGGCGATTCGTAATCGGTGAGCAAAGGGGTACGGACGCAACCCGTTCGTTGACCTCAGACGGGAAGGCTAATCACTGAGTCGACCTCACAGGGAGGTCCTCCTGCCGACTACTTGCTTCGCCTCTGGCTGAACCCAGGGGGAGGTCGAAGGGGCGTTGTCACAGTTCGGGGGTCGACATCCAAAGTACATGCGTGGAAGCGTCGGGTAGAGGCAGTTAGGTATTTGTTCTGGGAGAGTGAAGTCATCACGGAGCCATGTCATGGGGAAAGCAGACGCTCGTACGGTAAAAGATAGAGTTTGAAAACAACAAACAGCTTTAATAATAAATGCTACAACATCGCAACCCTTAGTGCACGCCGCTTAGGCCGCCTTAGCTAAGCCGCCGGCAACGCTTAGGCCGCCGTGGTGGCTGAGTGGTTATGGCGCTCGACTGCTGCCCCGAAAGACGCGGGTTCGATCCCGGCCGCGGCGGTTGAATTTCTTTGGAGGAGAAATTCTAGAGGCCCGTGTACTGTGCGGAGCCAGTGCACGTTAAAGAACCCCAGGTGGTCGAAATTTCCGGAGCCCTCCACTACGGCGTCTCTCATAGCCTTAGTCGCTTCGGGACGTTAAACCCTATAAACCAAACCAAACCTTAGTGCACGCTTTTGGCTGCCTGGCCTGAAGTTTTCAGTGTACCGGGCAGTCGTTGCCCATGAAAACGTTTCGAAAATCACGCGGTATAAGAACTCCACCACCTTTCCTCTTAAGCTGTGTTATATCACAGTTGAAAAACACACCACAAATTTTCTTGCCATCACAACAGATTTTTTTTTGTAGTGTTGTTGCCCATGAACTTGTAGTATCGACAGGAATTTTTTTTGTGTTAACAACACAATTTTCTGTAGTATTTTGCTGTCGCTTGTCGCGACGACAGATCTACAGGAAAGTGCTACAGAAAAATACTATGAGACTACAGATAATCTGTCGCCACGACAAACGACAAAAAAATTTCGTTGTATTTTGGGCATGATTCTGTCGTTTTTTCAACTGGGTCGTATGACCCTATAAACGCGAATGCACCTTCACGGGCGTAAAAAGGGACTGAGGTGTTCTCTAACGTACTCCGGGATAAAGGACACTTTACTCCCATTTTACTTCTTTCTGTTTATAGTGTAGTCCCCCCCCCCCCTCCTATCGTGGCAAACGAGCATGGTTTTGTGATGTGTTGTAATGAAACTACTCTACATTCACTGGCAAGGGCAAAGACAAGCGATGCGCACCAACGCACTCGCGCTCACCACAAAGGTGTTCGGAGCTCGTTCGGAACTTAGTCGTAATTAGACGAGAGTGCGGAGAGCGGAACAGCGATCCGCACTGAGGCGTTGCGCGAATGACGGCGACAGCGTGAAGACGTCGCTCATCTGCGTGTTGTGACGTCAAGGCAGTGACATACCGACGGACCGATCTCATTCACACCGCTTCCGTCACGCCGAGGGCTGTGCCCTGCGGAAGCATTTGTCTCCGAGACCCGTCGAGGCGAGACGGAGTTCAGCGGACAGTATATTACCATGTATGAAAGGAGAGAGGCTTGCGTGATGTGCTGTCCTATTATGCTGGTACCGTCTGGAATAGTGTTCCGTGGCTTAGAGTTGCAGAACTACTTTGGTTTGGGCTAGTTCGTTCATAGCTAAAGTTGATTCTGAAGATGACTCAAAAGACAAGGACAAGGAAGACACAGGCGCCTGTCCTGTTGTTTTCCCTGTCATTGTCTCTTTTGCGCCATCTTCAGAACAAAACTTAGAGTACAACCTTGTACATTTCCTTTGTAGTGCCAGGACTCCGTTACAATTTCAAGTTGTAATTTTTTATGTTTTCAAGTTTTCTGACACTTTATATGCTGTAATTTCAGAAGCAGCGACTTGTCGTTGGCCTATTAGTCTTACCAACTCCGATAGCTGTTATGTGGCAAGTAAAAGCAACTGCTGAAGCGTTTTTTTGCACGTACCTGGTATTGCGCTCGTAATTAATATCCACCTATTAAAGTTTTTTTTTTAACGTTCACTGTCATCCTACAGCTGACAAGCATTTTTGGATTTTACCTCGATTTAAATTCTCCCGCCGGGGTAAAGTTAGTATTACCTGGAGGCCACATGCCGATCAAAACGCTCGACAGAATTTTCTGTCTCGCGACACAATTTTTGTTGCGAGGAAACCTTTTTTGTCGTGCATTATGTTGTTCGACAGAGGTTCGTGTCGTGGTGGTGATGACCAATATTTTTTATCATTGTTCCGTAAAGCAACAGACAAAAAGAAATAAAGGTAAGGTAATTTTTTTCCGGCCTTCAGTACGCCCTTGCTTTCACGCAGCGTGATTCAGTTTCCTTAATGGTACAGGACCCCAACTTCCGGTTTCGCCTCTCGGCTCATTTGGCGGCTTTTTAAAGGACAGTTTTGGCTCAGATGCGTTCTAAAACGCAACGTAAACGGTAAGACAAAAGGGAACAAGACAAGTTATTTGTGATCTCTTAAGCTTTGGCATAAAAAAAAAATAAACACGAGAAAAAGTTTCGAAATGCTGTCTTGTGAGTACTAAAACCTAGCGCCACAGCACCCATAAACCATTGCGCAATGGAAGCTGATTTTTTTTAATATTGTATTTATTTCAGTGAAATAACGTTTATGTGCCTGAACTGTTTACAAAGCTCTTGCGAAGCGCGAATAAAGACATTCATAAACACGTCAAAGCAACAGAGAACTAGAAAAGAGGCCAGGCGAGAACGCTACCAAGTTGAAGTGCTACAATGGTTTAAAGACTGTCTGGTCATACACTTCCCGGGGATATTTGGCAGAAGTGGGGTTTTGTCAAAGCAACATATTCAAAATGCCGGTCCATCAACCGAGTTTCTCATAAGATGTGCAACCATCCTTGTGAAAAACATATCACACGGTTCAACAACATTATTCGCCGCAGTAAGGTATCGTATAGCACGAAAAGTCACATTAATTCGCTTCTTCAGGACCGTTGGGAATGAACGCTTTAATTGTGCTCTTATCAGTTCTCTTAAAATTTCTCTTATTTTCCTCCAGATAGCATTTATTAACAGGAAGCTGCGCAGTTTGGGGTAAATCACCAGAAACAATTTCACACCTCATACTCGAATGTGATGGTATCCGTCCGGATGTCGATGCAGGCACAGTCACTCTTCCTCAGGCCCTAGGGTTTAGAGATAACACCGATCACGTAAATACATATACGATGGAAGTTAGCAAAAAGTGATTGGAAGATTGGTGGCTCCAAAGGTTGGAAGGTTGACATAAGGTTGACAAAAGGTTGACATAAGGTTGGAAGTGTAGGACTGACAACGCGTTTAAAGCAAATGGTGAATTTTAAGACCAATTCATAACACAGTTAAATAAATATCAAGAATAAAAGCCGAGTAAGGTGGCAACTGCCACCACCTCGTTTCAAAGGGGATGCTCCTATCTTTCATCCATACATCCGTTGTGACAACTCAAGAGGCAGCGCTCTACTCTGAAGCGAGATCAAGGTGCCTTAGAGCGCAAAGCTAAAAAAAGAAAATTAACCAGAAGATGACACATGCGCAGATTATAGTAAATCCGTAGAAACAGTTGGGCATATTTCACTAGAATGTGGCAGTATCCATCCAGATGTCGGTACAGGCGCAGTCACTCCCGTTGAGGCTCTTGGTATTAGCCATAATATAGGTAATTTGAAGTAATCTGCGGTAGACGTTACAGAAAAGCTATTAGAAGGTTGGTGGCTCAAAACCAGGACGGTGACATGAGGATGGAACTTAAGCAGTAAAAGCAGCTCAACGTAAAAGTCAGTAGAAGTTGCGTTTAAAGAAAAATGGGGAATTTATAGATAACAGCGTCACGTTTGACAGACCGGTTTAGAGAAATGTAAAAAGATATGCCGAACGTACCCGCCTCCCCTCCCCCCCCCCCCCCCCATTTTTTTTCCAAAGGGGATGTGACATCACGTTCCTCCAGCCAATGAGGGAATTTTACGAGCGGTCGATAGTCTATAGACTATGAATAGACAAAAAGAAATATCTATAGGAAAGCAATATAGTCTATAAGAAGTATATGGACTCTCCATAGACCATTTTTATAAGGAACGACGCATTTTGGCACTCTGTGGCTTCTAAGGCCATTGCATTAAAATGTGAATCCACTGGTTACAACGAAAAGAGGATGAAACGTAGCGGCAGCCTTTCCTTGTTTTGTTCCCTCTGACGCTTCCTCTGACCCGAAAGAAACGGGTTCGATCCCGACCACGGCGGCCAAATTTCTATGGAGGCGAAATTCTAGAGGCCCGTGAACTGTGCGGTGTCAGTGCGCGTTAAAGAACCTCACGTGGTCGAAATTTCCGGAGCATAGCTTCAGTCGCTTTGGGATGTTAAACCCCAATAAACCAACTAAACTAGCTTCCTCTTCGTTTCTTATTTTCATTTGTGGCCGCATGCCGTCTTGCGTCCCTTAAAATTGTGACTGCCACGACGGAAGAAATTGAGCGGCGACCGCTGGTCTCAGAAACTCCCCCGTTCTTTATTTGCCTCCTTCCATGACTAAGCCACAGTTTAGCCTCGCTTTCCACACGCACTCGCGCTATGTGACACGCGGACACTATTCAGAGCGAGTGAGGCCCTCCTTCCGTCACATCTCAGATTCGGACACGCCCACTCGTGATGCGCCCTCAGGGCGAATCGTCAAGGCATGACGAGGCACAAAGAGCGCAATGAAAAGGTGCATGACGTCACAATCCCGTAACGCTCTCTTACTCGCCAGCAGTGTTCGCCTGAGTTGCGTCTTCACCAAACGCACAGGCTTCGCAACACTTCTGTTCTTATTACTGTTGTCGTGTTACGCCTTCTTGGCGGCTACTTCCAGGGACTGCTTCCTCGTCTTTTCTTTCCTTTTATTTCGTCTATTTCCGCTTCCGTAAAAGCACGGTTCGCGCAATTGAAATAGTCGCGCAGCTTCCGACTTGTGGTACCCGCCTACCCTTTAGTGTTCAGTGACGTGTTCAATGAGAGGCATGTGGTTGTGTTCAGAGCAAGTTGGCCCTTAGCCGCGGAGGTGCCTACTGTTCGCCACAGCGTGAAAAGCTCACAGGAGCTTTGTTCAGCAGTATTCTAAAATCATGTTCAAGAGTCTAGCAAGGGAACAGCAGTTTGCAATTGGTAGCGAGGTGCGGGAAGTAGGAAGAGAATTTGTCCACATAGGGCAGGTAGTGATCGCTAATCCGGATCATGAGAGGGAAATATCTAGAAGAATAAGAATGGGGTGGAGCGCATATGGCAGGTTCTCTCAGATCATGGATGGCAGTTTACCAATATCCCTCAAGAGAAAAGTATACAACAGCTGTATCTTACCGGTACTCGCCTATGGGGCAGAAACGTGGAGTCTTAAGAAGAGGGTTCAGCTTAAGTTAAGGACAACGCAGCGAGCTATGGAAAAAAAAAATGATAGGTGTAACGTTAACAGATCTTAAGCGGGCAGAGTGGGTGAAGGAACAAACGCGGGCTAATTACATTCTAATCGAAATCAAGAGGAAGAAATGGGCTTGGGCAGGGCATGTAATGCGAAGGCCAGATAACCGCTGGTCCTGGCGTAATGGATACCAAGAGAAGGCAAGCGTAGCAGAGGGCGGCAGAAAGTTGAGTGGGCGGATGAGGTTAAGAAGTTTGCGGAGATACGGTGGCAGCAACAAGGACAAGGTTAATAGAGGAGACACGGGAGGCGCCTTTGCCCTGCAGTGGGCGTAGTCAGGCTGATGATGATGATGATGACTCCCGACAAAAAGAGAGACTTAGAAATCGGCGCACACAAAAGCTGCGCCTCAATCGAGCAGATTCCTTGCCAATCGCACGCCTGCAATAATCTGCTCCATTGCCTCGACGAGAGGAGTACCTCAGTAATAAAACTGGAGAGGAACATAAAGCGAAATTACGCACAAATATAAGTGGCCTTCCTGCAGACTGACTTCGTAAAACCTCGCGACATCGTGCTACGACGCCAAGGATGTCCTGCCCCGCAGTTTCTGATTCGAAGTCACTGGTGCCCGCAGTTAATACTATGTTGCGCGAGACACTCGAAGTCGTCCCATGTGTCACTTATATGGGCTGTCGTTGCATTTGTTACTTTTACCCACGTTGCTCTGAAGCGAGGAAGTAAAGATATTAACTGAATAACAGAAAGAAAAGAGAGAGAAAAGGAAGTGCACAGACTGTGTGCGGTGTTAATCTCCGAGCGCCCACCCACCACTGAACACGCGCGAGCATTTTGCGCGCTTGTAGCGATAGGAAGTAAAACAAACAAATGCCTGCCAAATCGCGGCGCTTAGCGCCGATGCGTGCTGAGGAGAGTCAGTTTATCCTTCTTCTCGTTCCCTCTTTCCACCACCTTCCAAGTTCACGGCCCGACGGCGTGCCAAGTGGCGGAATAAAAGTTACGGTCGGCTGCTCCGGCGCCTCGTCTAGTGGCGCCGCCTGGCATCAGCCACCCGCGGCGTCTCTCTTTGAAGAGTGGAAACGAGTGCTCGCGTGACTCGGCTTCCTTTAGACGTCGCAAGAACCGGACGTCCTCAGCGCGGTATCCTTACTGGGTGGAAGGGTCGGTACAAGAATATGTACACTGAATCAGTCTTCAGACGTCTACGATCACACCATTCAAAAAATGAGCCGACGCTGAGGCAGCGATCGAATATTGAGCGTTACGACACCTAACGTAGGTCGCTGGTTCGAATCCCGGTTCGAATGGCTCATACTGTCGTCCGTTAACAAATCGTGTCGCACGCGTTTAACCCGGGAACTAGAAAAGATAGAAGCAAACCAATGGTTGCTTCAGATAGGGGAGGAAAAAATGAACCTAGAGGCCAAGTTTGGGGACTGTAGGTTAATTAGTTAACTAATTATAGGCAAAAATGTTGAAATTGCGTCGAAATAGCGTGGACGTCGATATATCCACGGGAACGGTGTGAAGTCACATCCATCGGAAGTCGTCACGACATAGTAAAAATTGTCACAGAATGGTCAGAAAAACATCAGATTTGTGTCAAAATAGATGCGAATATGTGTAATTAGCGTAATTAGCACTTAAGATCCCCGAAAGATGTAAAATATAGGTATCGATATAGCCGCGGGAACAGTGTGATGTCACATCCACCGGAAGTCGTCACGGCAAAGTGTCCTCGGCTTTCGCCTCTCAACACTTTAGTTGACAAAGTGTCCATGCAATTTTTTGTAACGTTAGGGGTTCATTCTGTAAGCACAGCCCTAAGTACTACTCTACGTACGTTAATCGCTGGTTAATAAACCACTAATTCTGATGTTAACGCATAGAGATGTAAAATTTCAAGAAATTTTGAATGACATGAAAAAAAAACGTGTTTTTTTTTCGGGGTTTTTTTCATGAAAAATTGAAATTTTGAAAAACGTGACAAAAACAGATTTATTTGCAACAGCATAACGATCAATAATAATGCTCCGAAGTTCAGTCGAATATGCAGTTATAGATGTCATATTGTGAAACTAACTTCTTGTTCTATTGCATCGAGAAGATAAATAACGATTTGCAGTTCAGGCGAATATGGAGATATAAATATCATATTTGTAGAACGAACTCTTGTTCTATTGCACCGAGAAAGGGAACATGAAAACTGATCTATAAGTCACTCCATATCAGAGTCACTGTCGCTGGATGCGGTCCTACGCGCAGCAGCATGGATTGAAGCTGTGTCCACAGCTAGGTTCGACTGCACATGCCCAAACTTTCGAGCGCGTTCCCCTGAAAGCCTGTTGCGAATCCTTGTAGGAACGTTTCCGAAACGTGACCAGATTAGTTCGCAGCTGGCAGATGATGGTGGTATCTGCAGCAGTCGGCAAGCCAGACGAGTTAGCGGCTGGTTGGTGCAAAGGCCTCGCCACCAGGTAGATGGGGCCACGTGCTTCGCTGAAGACCCCTGTCCTGGACCAAATTCCTGCGGTTGTCCTGTGCTCTGCTACGTTGGAAATCAAGAAGCTAGGCTTGTATTTGGCTAAAATCGCTCACGTGCACAGCAGCGTATGTTATTTGTGCCATGTGTGTAGCGCTGTAGAATTTGCAGCCATTTTGTTCTACTTCAGCCGTGAGGTCAAGTATTAGTGTGTTTTTTTGTCAAGCCTGGATCTTATATGTGACCTGGCCTTCAACCTGCGTACTCGTAGCACGAACGTTTTAAAAGCACTACCTGGCACCGGCGATGACGACTGCTCTCCAATTGTTCAGCAATGCACGCTGTATTGGTTAAAAAAAAAACCTATACTACAAGCAATCATAAAACCTTGAAATCGCATTGTGAAATTTTCGATGTTTCTTTCCATTTTTCCTCGTCTGAAAAAAACGAAAAAAAAAACGGTTTTTTTTTTTCAAAATTGCAGTGTTTTTTTCAGGCCTTCACATCTCTATTAATGCAGAGGTTGACTGTAAGTGACGGCGGCTTTAAACCACAGAAAAAAGGCAGCAATTATTCGGTCCAAAATAACATTCGCAAAAAAATAATGGCACTTAAAACCCGAAATAAACAGCTAATAAAATCCGCCAAATTTTCAAGAAATAAAAACCAAAAAGTCTAACCCCTATCCTTAATCTATTATCGGGTTGAAGGGAGCTGCCGATATAATCAGTGCAGAGCGAGCGGCTTGCACAGCGTCGCTAATTCGTGGGCTCTTATCTAGGAAAAGGTAATATTGATATCTTGTATACAATCTCTGTAAAAGAAAACGTGGAACCGATGCATCATGCAATGCTCATCTACGGGGCCAGAATACAGAGGATAAAAAGAAAAGCCTCGAAATCAGGTTACAAATGGGGCAGCGATCGATGGATAGAAAATTACAGCCGTAGCCTTAAGATGTATAATGGGAGAAGCGAAGTTCACAGACCGAAAGCGAGCTGAGCCGATTTTAGCTCAAGTTCAAAAGAAAAAAAAATGCGCCTGGGCAACACTTATGTAACGCAATTCAGAGAATGTGGTGTCAGAGTGGGTACCAAAAAAAAGAAATAATAGGATCGAGAGAGTCAAGTTACGATATTATATTTGTTCTAATTAATATAACCCCGGGTGGCGTCCAACATAAAAAGTAAAGGTCATCGAAAGGCAAGCGTAGCACAGTCTGCAGAAAGTCAGGTGGGAGGATGAAATTAAGAAGTTTTCTAGGAACAGCCGCAGCTTCCACGGGGGGGGGGGGGGGGGGGGGGGGGGGGGGGGGGGGGGTTATTGAAGGGATATGGGTGAGGTATCTGCCCCGTGGTGGACGTAGTTAGGGTGGTTGTGACGAGGTTAATAAAACGGGTACTGTGAACTCAGTCTACCTGATGACATTGGTAATGATGTCTAGGAATCATTATTAGTTCGTCAGTTTTCGACATTTGGCTCTTCACTGAGATTCAGGGTGTGAACTGCAAGCAAGGGCACGCAGAGGTGCCCACGGAGTATCAACGTACTGTATCGGTCCAAGCTGAAGCTCCTGCCTTCACCAGTGACAAAAACCTTTCACTTACTCTTTTCTCGAGCATTCGTCCTTTACCTGGCGTGCAGCGTTTCATTGTAGTTGCCTGTATCAAAACACTTCTTTCATTTTTCTTTGACATCAATCGATCTCTTTCATTCTCATCATATTTTAATGCGGCAGCATTAGGAGCCTCATCAGGAATAAAATTTGTCATCTGCCACGTAATTCCCAGGACGGGAAGTGACGTCACCATACCGGAAGTTACAGTTATACGTTTCGATGTACCTTCATTGGATCCGTGTCACCATCTCGGGACACCTTCGGGGAAACATCTAACACCCAGCTGTATGACTGGAAGAGTTGTCTGGTTGTGTATAGACAGATGTGTAGGGTGGGTCCGCGATCACAACCATGAACCCAGTGGGCATTAGAACTCTCTTGTACGTCCTGCAGACATTCAGAACGTCTTCAGGACGTCCAAAGGACGTTCAGTGTCCATTGGGAAGGAAAGACACAAAACTCGAATTAAAGTCGCCACGTCGCAGGCATCGCATTGACAGCACATATTCTAATTACGTGCCCCTGAAAAAGTTTTTCTTGAGAAGTTTCCTTTTTTTTCTTTTTTTGATGGTCAAAATTCCTCCTTGGCTCTCTTTCTAAACAAGACGTTACGCTCCCTCTGGTGTCCCGCAGTATAGAGAGCCTCCAGGGCATTGCGTGCCACGATGACAATCACAGTGCTTGCACTGATTGCAAAACCACTGCGCTCAAGCTGGGCGCGCGCGAGAGGCAGCCAGAGAAATCAGCCAAAGAATCGCACTGAGAAAAAAAAAAGAAAGCAGTGGTTCCGCTTCCTGGGCGGCGGAAAGTGTCGGCGTGAAAAATTCCGTGCGGCTATCTATACAAGTGCGACAGCTACAAAAAGACGCAGTGTAAAAGTAAAAAGAAAGCAAAGAGCGAACGGCGGGTGTCTCTGGTCTCTGCCGAGGACGAGAAAAGAAATAATGCCACGTCAGACCGGCAGGTGGCGCTCTCCGAAGAAAGCGAAGCGGCGGGATTTTTGTGTGCATAGAGCACACACACACGAACACACACCACCCAGTGAGGACGATATATGTGCGCTGGCCGCGCGACCAGCGGGTGCAGTCGGCTTTACAAGGCTTTCCTTGGTTTTCGTGCCTTGCACGAGAAAGAGTGGAGAGAAAGAGAGAGTGAGATGCAGCGAAAAGAACACGAGGTGCCCGTGTGTGTGCTCGGGCTTTTATTCTCCGCAGGGGTTGCTAGGAGGAATGCGCGCTGGAGAAGCCGTGTAGGTGACGCAGAAGCTGTGCGAGGTCGTCCGTTGACTTTGGCCCGCGCGACGCACGACGAATAGCGGGAGGGTCGGAGATCCTAGGACACGCTCTTGCGGTTTCTCCGAACCGCTTTTTTGCGAAAATGTTTTCGAAACTTGGTTCGTGAAACGAGACGCAGGTGTTGCGAGCATGTGTAGCTGCTGTGCTTTATTCTTCGTCTTGTTTTGTTTTGTTTTTTTTTTCGTGTTCGCCTGTGCTGTTGAACAAAGCCGTCAAACAGTAGCGAAGTGTTCTCAAAGTCTTGTCAATTGTGGAAGATAATTTTCCATCTCCCTTTGTCTCTTCCGCATGCAAGGCAAATGTCCTATAACCCATTGCATGGAGCGCCCCTGCGGTGGTCGATTATGCGATTCCTCCACCTACTTAAAGAACAACTGCAGCGCTTTTTTGAGAATTTGGCGATATTCAAGAATTCAAATCTATATAGGCTGCAGGGGAAGCATGCCAAGTGTTTTTGCACTAGCAATTAAAATAATGACGTAATCGACGATTGAATTTTGCGCTTTTCCTCAATGCGCCGGAGGAGTGCAGGGAAATTCAGCGTGACGTCACGGAAGGTATGATTTCAAATTACTGCTGTTGTCAGCCACACCCTACCCTGACTCAGACGCTGCCAAACAACTCTCGGCAGGGTTTGCCTTCGGTGGCGTTGTTTTTTTTTTTTTCCTTCAAAACAGCGTTCGTGCTTCGGAAATGTACTGATACCTTCGATGACGTCATCATGCGTCCCCCACTTGGCGTTGTGCGCTGCGGAGAAGCTTGAAGGACGTCAGGATTTTAATCGGTGATTACTTCACTATTTCAAGTGGTAGCCCAAAAAGACTTCGCATGCTTTACCTGCAAGTTTCACACATTCGACCCTCTTAAGATCGTTGATTTCTAAAAACTATGCAGTTTCCCTATGAGCGCAATGCTTCAAGATCTTACTGCCCCACAGGTCCTACCCCATTAATTTTTTGAGTGGATTCAGGCAAGGAGCGCCGAATTCAGCAATTACTTTTGTTATTTATTTATCATACCGCTCGGGATAGACCCCAAAGCATTCACGACATACACTGAAACGTGCATCGACTCCGTCTTTCAAATCAGAGATATAAGTCAATATAAGTAACACATAACACATTTCAGTTATCTTTAAATTCTTACCGCTGCCTTAAAACAATTAACATCGATTCTAATACATCTTCCTTTCTCTGTGATCAGAAACCAGTTTGTCCGTCCTGTTATTTCTTGCTTGTCTTGACATCTGGACTGCCTGGGATTAAAGAACGTCATGATCATCATCAGTCAGACCACGCCCACTGCAGGTCAAAGGCCTCTCCCATGTCTATCCAAATAACCTTGTCCTAGAAAGATACGCAAAAAAAGAATGCGAATCCAAGCTACCAAAGAGGCGTTTAGCCGTATGTTAATGCGCTCTCTTACAGATTATTTTTATAGACCAAATGTTAATGGCTCGTTTACTAGTTAAGCGGCGGCGTTGTAAAAAGATTATATGGCCAGGTAACATTGATGTGACTCATCCAACTGTTTTGAAGTGGACACGCAAGCTGATTGCGATAGGAAACTGAAAATCGGTTTTTGAGGAAAGGAAATGGCGGAGTATCTGTCTCACATGTCTCGGTGGACACTCGAACCGCGCCGTAAAGGAAGAGATAAAGGAGCGAGTGAAATAAGAAAGGAAGAAAGAGCTGCGTCTCCGGAATAATTTCGACCACCGGGGATCTTTAACGTGCACTGACATATCGCACAGCACACGCGCGCCTTGCGTTCCGCCCCTTCCCCTTCCAGAGAGGCATGGGAGACTGCCCTCCTCAACTGCTCCTCGCTTGAGTCTCAAAGGGCTCTGGTGAAACGGGCGAGAGACGCGGCACTGTCATGCGGTGTCCCGGACTAAGGACGCCTACCATGTAGCGGGGCCACTCTGTGGCTCCCAAACTCTATTTCAGCAATTAAAAGTTTTCACCACCTCCATCGAAACGCAGCCGCCGCGGTCGGGATCGAACCCGGGTACTCGGGCTCGGTAGACGAGCGTACCCTCCAAGATTTTTTTATTCCATTGAAAAAGTCATTCGCAACAGCTTCGCTGTAATAATGCATTACGGAGTATAGCAGCAGTTAACTTGAAGCACTTATCCTGGTCATCATCCTGGTCAAGGCACCAGTTAACTTGCTACACTGGTCATCCTCGTGGCAGTGACACCAGTTAAGTTTCTCCTCCTGATCGTCGTCGGAATGGCCGGTTTGGTCTGGTCGGAGGTTCGTCGATGGCGACGAATGACGATGGCACGTTGGCCGATGATCCTATAGCACTTCACGTCTTCGTCCACTTGTGCGGCGACACGTTGCCGGTTGGGGCAGCCACTCCAAACTTCTTGAGAAGCAAAAAACTGATTTATTGAAGCCGCCGCGGTGGCTCAGTGGCTATGGTGCTCGGCTGCTGACCTGAAAGACGCGGGTTCGATCCCGGCCGCTGCGGCTGGAATTTCTTTGGACGAGAAATTCTAGAGGCCCGTGTACTGTGCGATGTCAGTGCACGTTAAAGAACCCCAGGTGGTCGAAATTTCCGGAGCCCTTCACTACGCCGTCTCTCATAGCCTCAGTCGCTTTGGGACGTTAAACCCCATAAACCAAAACCAAACCATAAACCAAACCGATTTATTGAAGACGGGACTGAATACAAATACTTAAAGAAAAAGGCGGTTTAAAAAATGGCTTTTAAAAAAGGGCTGTAGAAAAGCGGCCGAGGCTGAGACTCGGCGCGCTCCTTGCTCTTTGTTTGCAGCAGGTTTTAATACCTTCGGTAATTGGGCGGAGCTTTATCAAACCTGCTCTCGCCAAATTTCGACCAATACCGCTGCAATGCCACTGTAGATACAGGTGGGTGGAGCCCAGTGCTCGCCAGAGCCCGACTAGAGGCGCCAGTAAGTCCACTGCTTAGGTAAACAGAGCCGGCCTCACTGTCCCCCACCCCCACTTGACAGCTCATCTCTTTTCAATGGGAAACGGTCGCCGGCCCTCTGCAACCCTGACAAGGCTGTTCGCGGTCTGCTCCCCGTTTCCCGCGGCCTTGGACAGCGCCCGAAGCGCGCGACGCGCTGTCTCCATTCTCGACCCCTCCAGACTTCAGCCGGACACGGTAGGGGGAAATTAGCTACTGGCGCCGTAGGCCTCTAGCTTAACAGTAACCACCCTTTGATTTGATTTTTTAGAGCGCAGCTCTTTGGCGTCCGTTCCTGGGTTTCGCGTCGGCGTCGGCGTCGGCGTCGGCCTCGTAACCAGCTCCGCCCCCCAATGCCACGCTTTTCAATTGGTCGAAATGCTCGTGACGTCACAGTGCGCGAATTTCAAATGGGGCCAATTGTACTTTGGCTAGTAACCATGCAACCAATCAAAGGGATCGTATAGTGATGCTGCAACTAAGTTGGACTGAGTTTAGTTAATTGCTTAATTAATCAATTAGCCTAATTAATATAGAGGAGAATGAAGAGGTCAGAAGAAAAGAAAAGAAAGACGCGCGCCGCAGCGACAACAGCGTTCGCGGAAGGAGACGCTGCTGAAAAAAAAAAACAGATAAGTACGAAGCCGCGTTCCCTCCACCACCACGCACTTCCCCACTCAATAAGACGTTGCTCGTTTCATATACGTTGTGTCGAACATCCTAGACAGTTCCAACAATTGACAGGTTAATGACAGAACACGATGGATAGAAATACAATATAAATATGAAATAGCCTAATTAACCTTTCTAGTTAGACCGCATAAATCAATAAAACCGAGAACGAAATTGGTCGAGTTGGGGAATCGAACTAGGGTCTCCGGAGTGCGATACGAGCACGCTAGCCACTCCGTAATGCCAGCTGAATGGTTTGGAATGAACAAAGGCGCGTCTAGCTAATACGGCGTCTTCGTTCACTCCCATCTTCCCCCTTTCCCTTACGGCGAGGTGCAGGTGTCCACCCAGATATGCGAGAGAGATACATTTCCTTTCCTCAAAAAATAAATTTACCGTCCAGCAAGGCGTACAGCCGAATTGGCGATGGCGTTCTGTGGACTCCCTGGCAGCGTTGCAAGACGCTGTCGCGTTCCACTCTTACAGGCGAAGCTTAACATGTTAACCACACATCAGTAACACACGCAGACAGCCAATGGACGCGTCATTCGCTGGCAGCACTTGATTCATCATTCACAACCACATTCTTAACGTACGCTCCCTTGCCGCACATGCCAAGGACGTACACCACGATCACATTCTGCGCCATTCCTCTGTACTTTGCTTTGCTAAAACCTGGATGGATCCCGAAGAGCCTCTCGAAATCATAGATTTCCTATACTGCTGTGCTGCTCGCAGAGACCACAACACAGCGGCGGGAGTCGCTATCTACTTGCGCACAGGTCTCTCTGCAATACCAGTCGAAATGTTTGGCACGTCACATGAAGTTGGCGAACTGTGCGCCGCAAAGTTGCCCAACGGCTTGCTGGTAGTAGCTGCCTACTTCGCCCCTACCGCACTCACGAAAGACGTCGTGGACTTCCTGCAACTCGCATTAACCGTCCATCGATCCACACCGATGTTAGTAGTGGGGGACTTTAATGTTGACATAAAGACAAACAGCAATTTCCTAACACTTATGCGGGAGAACATCCCATTCCTCTCGCTCGTAACGCGTCCCACGGCTGTGACAACCTCGCGAGGCACTTGTATAGATCTCGTCTTTGAGAATCAAGCATTGGTGTACCAAGTCGAACATATATCAGTCTATTTCTCCGACCACAAAGCTTCCTTCATGACTGTCAAGAACTGTTAGTGGAGTCTTTGTTAAAGGAATACGTGTGAAAAATAAAAAAAAAATCTGTGATAGCGCATACATGTGTTGCTCGATTTCTTTGCCTCAATCTATCGAAAAGGTGAAACAGCTTATTTGCTGCGCTCAAATTTCGCATTAGGAAGTAACGTAATCGTCGGTAATTTTTTATTTATATCAGGGCCACGGTTCACTGAGTTACCGCAAAAAAAAAAGCACTAAACCCCACAATGTACCGGCCATACGGCGGGGTTGAAAAGTTGTTTACCTTGCTCGAACGTTGGACGATTTTGGCAGCTTGCTAGGTATGCAAAGCACCGGGGGCTCTTTTTTTCTACATTTCAGCATTGTTAATCGCATAAAACGTACAATATATGCTCTGGAATTGTAACTAATAAATTAGTTTATTGTTCACAGCAGCCGATCTCTGGCTTCCTTTGCACACTGCGAATTCCCTTGTGCAGCTTCCCTTGATTTTCACACGTCATTAAGACGGCTGAGTGAGTGAATTGGTAGTAATATACTATCGAAGAGGGA
This sequence comes from Amblyomma mixtum, assembly GCF_055824585.1. Taxonomy (NCBI): domain Eukaryota; kingdom Metazoa; phylum Arthropoda; class Arachnida; order Ixodida; family Ixodidae; genus Amblyomma; species Amblyomma mixtum. The sequence goes on along the minus strand of NC_143012.1, from coordinate 32,553,174 downwards.
GCTCTAGCATGCCACGCAAGTAACCGACGCATGTATATGTGCGTTATTAGAGCTATAGCTGCGCGCTAAACATTATATCCGCTTTTCTGCTTACTCATGGGTAGTCACATTGCCGTCGCCACCAGACCCAGAAGAGGATTACCTCTACACACGTATATAGTTAAACTAACTCACGAACCCCTCTCGTTTAGCTCTTCTCAGGGAGTCCATAATAGTCGGTGGTCGTAAAAATCCCCGCCTTGGGCTTGAGTCAACATCACGCGATAATGTATGCACAAAAGCTTGCGTGGGGAGGGGACCGGTCGCGACTTAAATCATCCGCGCGCGGCCCAGCCGCCACTAAATTACGTTTACGTAGCTTTCACACACAACGTAGCCAGTCAATAGGCGGGCGCCCACCGGACGTCCCTGCTATAAACAGAGCGTTCCGCCCTTCGTAACGCACTATCACTCAAACCGCACTTTCTGTGACCCACGCAAGAGTTTCGAGGCGTGCGCATACAAGATGCCCATAGCTTGTGCCACACATCGAACGCGATGTTGCTCTGTTTTGTTATATTTGTTTCTGCTTCTCTTTAATTTCTCTGCCTTGTTTCTCTGGTGTGCAAACTTGGGCACGTCTGCGTGCAAGCACATTCTTTACCCCACCCTGCGTCGAACGCTACAACGCTCACCCCGTTTCGCTGTCGCCTTTCCAGCCCGTATGTTAACCTTAAATTATACTTAAAATGCCCGCCTTTCCTTCTCTCTCTCGCTCTCTCTATTTTAAGCGGCTACTGACCCTGACAAGCACAGACCTGGGACCAGAAGGCAGTTTAAACTCTCGCTTTATTGCTTTATGTATCGCCAACGGCGGGGCCCCACCAAGCACCCCCTGAACCAGAACATGGCGCTCAAGAAAGGCTGGTGACGTCAGATGAATACCACCGTACTCTCTCTCTCTCGCCAATCGGCTTCTTGCAACTTTCCATTACGGAACCAGTGGCGCGTGTATTACGGGATGCCGAGCTGCGCACAACGCGTCTTGACACTGCATGATGACGTCGATGCAAGCCGTATTCCGCTGAGCCCTCAGCGGTTGCGATTAGTGCTTTTTCTGGTACCCCTGCAGCGCGAGCGCTGGTTCCTAAGTAGCGGACTCCGAGGCTGCAGAGGTCAGCCACGAGGTCTCTTATTCCGCACCCCGCTGGGAGCGAAGCGGTGAAGTAGGGGGGGGGGGCACGTCGTTCGACCAGCTATACGCCGGTGAAAGTGAAGGATAGGGATTAGCGTCGGATTACATTAGGAAACACGCCGATGAACCGCTGCTTGGGCGCAAGCGGGAAATTCCTGCTTTTGAATGTCGCTCCTTTTATATCATCTCGAAATACGCCCGGCGAGCCGGCTTGGTGTCTCTTGGAGAGCTGCTCCGCTATTCGTCGTTCCGGAACCTTTTGTGGGTCCCGCTATGTGTATACAGCGCCCCCTGCCCGCGAGCGCGGTAGATCATCCGCTCCGAGCAGTGACTCTTCGAGGTCGTCGCTGCTGTTCCTTTCACTGTTTAAGGATTCGGCGATGCCTTCTCCAGCTCCTATCCTTCTGGCGTCCGCTTTGGCTAATGCTGAAGTATGGGGTCACTCCGGAGCGCTCGTTAAATTCACTTTCGACGGACGCTGCATGCAACTTTCCTTCTCCTCCTCTTCCTAACGGGAAGAAAAGTTTCGGAAGGGGTCATCCACCGCAGCTGAGCCGACCCGACGCCGGCAAAGACGCCGTGTGCTCTTTCGGCGTCGTCTGGAGTTGTCGCTGGTATGTTGTTCGGACGTAGGAAGCTGGCACATTAGTGAATGTAGGAAAAAAGTAGCGAACTAAAGTCATTCGCCCTAATGCTTCGCACTCCTCAAGAAGTAAGAATAAAGAAAGCACGAGCGAGAAACCGTCTCTTAATGAAGTCCACGAGCCATAGCTCTTACCCCCCCACCCCCCTTAAGCTCTCCTTCCTCGGTTAATCGTCGGGGCAGTCCGCAGCGGGCTGCCTGATTTAGTCTACATGCGATCTCCATCAGAGGTTCAGCACCCCGCTGTGTCGACTCGGGAGGAATTAACGGGTCTTCTCCGTATACTTCTCTATAAGATTGCATCATGATCAAGATCACCGTCACTCGGGATATGTCTGTTGAAGTACAAAGGATCCCGTTCATTAATATCTAATTAGCTCTTTTATACGCTAGCTGCCGCCACCTAATCGCTGCGAATATCTTAATCTTATCTCCTCACTGGACTCGTTGCAGTCCTTTGCTACGCCCTCCTTCTATTGGAATCCACTCCACTACGCCAAAGGGCTGTTGGTTATCTGTTCCTTTGAATCGGTGCACCGCCCATGTCTTTTTTCTGTTCTTGAGTTTTTCTAGGACGTCATTATCTCATGTTTGTTTTATTACCTGATTGGGTGGCTTATAAAGCAGAATTCGTACGTGGCATTAATGACACGTACGGATAAAAAGAAACTGCCGTAATTAGATTGGATTCGCAGTAATTGGCAGTTGGATGGATGAAGTGTGTGGCACGGCAATGCAAGTGATGCGGCTACTCCGTACTCAAATGTTTCCCACTCACGTTATTTCATGCCGACTAAACTCACGAGAACAAGCATCTTTTGACTGTTGAAGGAGCTGTCGCCTGGAGGCGGAGAATTTTCGCTTGAACTTACTTTTTTTTGTAAATCACCATTGCCGTTTATGTCGTTCAAATTCCAAGGTCCCTGGCATTTATAAGACGCCACCAATCGAAAGCGACCAATCTTCCAACAACTAATCATTTCGACCTGGTACCTGTGCTTTAAATTATGATATCAATGCACTAAAAATATAAAATTCACCTTATCACTCAATTGTAGTCTATTCTTTAAGCACAGCATTTAATTCATCAGCTGCCCCTCCTATGTGAACATGATAGTTGATGTGAGGCACGATACAGAATACAGAATATGCAGTGAGTTTGTAAAGGACAACCTAGCTCACCCGCTACACTAATGTACCGAGAGAGGTTGTCCTTTACAACCTCACTGCATATTCTATATAGTCGTTATTTTTTTAGTGTTTGTCTTTTCTGGTCTCGCTGCCCTTAATTACAAGAGTCTTAATTTCTGTCACTTTAAAACAGCCAGCCGACAAATCCAAGCACCAAATGAATGTCTTACTCTTGCGCCCAGAACAGCGGAGGCTAGAGTTAGAGGAAGGTGCAAGTGAAGCGAATGGCGTCTGTCTGGTTGTCTTTTTGAATTTTTAGTCTCCCGTGGAGTTCAGGAAAAAGAAAGTGCGAACGGCGTAACGTAATACATTCATGTCATGTCACGCGAGCAATTTCTCTCTTTTGGTCTTGCTTTCTCTTGAGGTACCGTTCCGCGGCATTAAATACCCCTCCAAGCACGCGCGGCCGCGATTCGTCATTCCAGATTCGCAGGTTTCCGGCAGATTGAATCGGAGACGTTCTGTAGGAACATGCGCGGCGGCACGCCGCTCGGTTTCCCGAAGCACGTTCTCAGACCCTTACTATTCCTATGCTGATCGAGGCAACCGCTAATTTCACCGCTACGCGTCTCTACGCCCTCTCGCAACCACTCATCCTCCCCCCCCCCCCCCCCCCCCCCCCCCCCCCCCCCCCCCCCGTCGCTCCACCTTTACACCGCCCTCTCGGCAAGCAACCCTTCGAGTACGGCTTCGAACAGGGAAGAAGTATTACCGATTTGCCGACGTTCATTAGGAAAGCACGCTCCTACCGTCGGAGGAGCCTAATGCGGCAAAAGTGCGGCTAGCGGGAATAGACGGAAAGCCAAACGTGAGCTGCAGTGGCCACGTCTATTTATACCCTGAGCTGCAATGGATGTCATTGAACGCTGCGCACGCGGGATCCTCGCTCTGCGGTTCCTCTCAAGCTCTTTCATGAGCCACAGAGTGCTTTTGGAACAGTTGGAGTCAAAGTGTCCGTCGTGCTGATAACACATCTATTTCATATATTGTTACCTAGGTAACAATGTATGTAGGTAGAAATGTTTTTTTTTTTAGAGTCCCAGAGGGCAGAGGAACGCCAAGAGGCCACAGCTATATGGCTGGAGCTTATCTTCACTAAATTCAAAAAGCACGAGCGTCCTGTACGACCTATGCCACAATCGCCACCGGATTGTTCGTTTGGAAACGCTGCAATACTTATTCCGGCAACACTGTAGAAGGTACAGAAGTACGATGCTGCACCAAAAATTACAGGCACAGGCACGAGGAGTCCTTAAGAACTTAAAATACGAATGTGGAAATAGCTTATTAGTGTCACCTCCGTCAAGGTGTAAAAATTTCGTACGTCGTTGTGTAGGTGTCTTATGTTGGAAAAAGGGGGAATTTCAGGACCGTTATAGGCATACATAGCCCACCATTTTTCTTCTGTCAGTAACTGTCGGCCACATTAGCACGCTGCGAACGCGGAGAAAGTCTTTTGGTCAGGATGGAGGCGACTATTGGCGCGTTCAGTAACTTCTCAACTAGGCTGCGCCCGGGGCTGACAACACACGGAAGTGACAACACCCGGCAATGGCGCCATCCGGGGCTGGCACTACGCAGCACTGGCAAAACGGGGCATTAACTGATTCGGTACTGTCAGAGCTGATGGCAGTGGCAGCACCCTGCGCTGGCAGCGTATGCTGAAGGAAGCGAACGTCACTGACGAGATATGACGCGATATGCCTCCCTTCTCCACTTCATATCGAGCAATAACTGTTCAGTTGCCCAACTGCACGCAATTCACGACAATCTAAGTCGTCCATAACAGTTTGCATTTCACTGTGTCCGTCCGCAACCCCAGCAGGAACATAGATGACACGCGTAACTATTCGTGTGTACATGCGAAGCGTTTCGCCAAAAAAATGCTGAAAAATTGTAGTAAAGTGGCGTCAGTATTTGCACTCCATAGTTCCAATCCGTGACTTGTTCTCGATAATTGCTTCCCTTACCTAAGCTTCGCCCACTTATCCATTCCACATTGTTTTCGACTCCCGCAAAGATTTTCTGCTGTCCTCTTGTAGGCGGAGAGCCTGCATCGCCCTTTTTCAGGTGATCAATGGCAGCGTGTTCTTTGTGTGGCCAATGTATTATTTACGAGCACCTAAAAAGGGATTTTACCATCTACACGACAAAGAAAAAGAGTGTAAATTACTCACTGGCGTCCACCCGAGCGGAGCCACGCGGCTGCAAAACAAAGCTATGCAGCTTCCACACAAACTTCGTAGTTGAAGAAAAATTCGTCGTGGTTCGGAGTTCGAACCCAAGACCACCGCTTCACCGGAGCAGTCGCTCTACCAACACAGCTAACCGGGCCGACTAACACATGGTAGGGCGAGAGCGAATTGATCAATAACTCGAACTGGAAACTGTGTTAGTCCAACGTTTAGGGTGAACCCCCCCGAGGTGTAGTAGATTTGTAATCAGAGAGTATTTACTCATTGGCATCACTAGGATCATTGTTGGTTGAGTGACTGCTCCGGTGAAGCAGTGGTCCTGGATTTGAACCCCAGACCAGGACGAATTTTTCATTTACTAAGTTTCTGTCGAAGGTGCATAACTTTCCGTTGTAGCCGTATGGCTGCCCTTGGGCGGATTCCAGTGAGTAATTAATGACTCCCTACTTACAAATCTACTCCACGTCGACAAACTTCCCTAAGCAGTTGACCAAATACAGAAAATTACTCCAGCAGAGTGCGTAGTTTGGACGACTTGTGGTCGCTAATAAAAGTTAGGCCAACCATTGAACTTCTTTCGGTAGAATCCTCCCACTTTTTTTCCTTTCCATCAGGGGCAAAGGGGTAATGCTATACGTAATCATACACTGTTAGCGCCAATTCAGCGGAGCCTACAATCTCCCCTGCCAAGGGTCTTCTAAAGGGGGCGGAGTACCTCATGAGTCGAAGTGACACGTACTGCCAGCGTAACTAGGCCCGCTAGCTTCAGCAACATTGTGCGCTAAAGCTAAAATGAAAAGCGCGCACCCTACTGTCTGCGGGCGAGACCATTGCGCGTAACACAGGCAACGGTGCGCCGCCGGTGGCATCCGCGTCAATGAGTGTGCGAGAGGAGACGATCCCCCGACTCCCGCACACCGGCGCCGGGTCACCGAACTGCCGGGGTTGCTTCATTAGGAGGCAGAGACGGGTGCCCCGGGAGCCCCGCCGGTGCTCTCGATGACCTTTCTCCGCGCTGAAGAAAAAAATGCAACGAAAACACGCAAAATAAATGGGAGCGACGTTTGTAGATCGATGAAGATCGTTGAGGTTGTCAATACTAATATAACTGATGCTCGCTCCTGTGCTTTCAGTGGCTACGAAACCCGGTAGTGGCTGACAACAGTGCCATCGGGGCTGGAAGGTGTACTGAGGGCCCATAAGCCGCAGACTTGCGCAGGTAAGTGCATCGCCTTAGAACACGTACTTGTTCCTAAGGTCGCACCTGCAAGTAGCCACTTCTTATTTAGGCACGTGTGCTTTAACCGCTAAATCGATGCATTTCTTGTCCATGGAATTAAGCGCACCGGATTTGATGGATGGAATTAAGTCAGCAGTGATCTCAACTGAATCTAGCTGAATCGATATAAATTGGCTTCAATTATGCGCCCGTCCTAACCTATCGCATGACGCGCACGTCGTAGCAGTCACACGCATTACCTCTCATCCATTCTGTTCGCCGCTACCGTAGAAACCATCTCCGTTACTACCGCTTCTAACGACGTAATAGTGACGTGACTGGATGTTCGCATATTGTCGCAACTGCGAAAGTAGCGTGTAAATGTCTGGGCGCGGATGAACACGTTCTGGCCAGCCGTTGCTCTGTAATTGCTGGGGGGCTTCTGTAGCTGCCAAATGCAGAAAAACGTGCTGTCCCTTGTCTAATCTTAGAACGCTTCGAATACGATTGGCGTAAAGGCTCACTTCCAACTTCTGCTTAAGCAGGCACTTGTCTTAAAACATTTTTCCCTCCTATTCGATAGTTCAGCAGCGAACGGAGTACTTTTTTTTCCCCCTCTAAATCGCACAGCGGTAGCTGTGCTAGCAAAACTCCCAAGTAAACCCCAATTTTCATGCACAGGCTCCTCCTATGAATGCGTTATATTATACTATTGCCGTGAATGTGCTCCCTCCCCGCTCACGTGACCCTCACAATCCAGGCCTGTTTGAATGTAGTTCTGTTTACTAACAGGTGAACGCGGCCTTTTTAAGCTAGTGCAGACAGCGCCAACATTCGTTGCCCTGTAGAAAGTATTCCGTACAGCTACCATTTAAAAACAATAAAGCATCTGAAAACCAGCGCTGAAAGCCGAGCTTCAAATTAACAGCCTGATTCCAATGGAACTGCAGCATTTCAACTTGCGCCTTATGTATATTGTTACGTGGCAGGAGGCGTTCACACCCCGCAGAACACTGGTGCAGTCACACTGAACACAACACAAGCACAGGGCGCACCGGACGCCAAGACACAAGCCACCGCGCAGGATTCAGAGCCCAAGCACGCGCCAAGCGCCCTCTCACTTCGTCTGCCTCATCTTCTCTGAGTCGACCCGTAGCAATATCATTGTCTGCTATGTCGTTTACGCATAGGTCACGCACACATCACCCATTGCTTCTTATTAACAAAAAAAGACAAACCTGTATGTGAAATGTGTGGTGAGGAGCTCACAGTTAATCACATTTTAATTTCTTGTTCCCATCTCGAAGAACTTAGGAGAAAGTTTTTTACTGTATTTTACAATCAACACACACCATCTCATCCCGCATTGCTTTTAGGCGAGCAAACACTTGTCGAGTTTTCACTTGTTTGTAAGTTTCTAAAGAAAGCCAATGTTTTAAGCCTATTATAATGTAACCTCTATACACTTGACATAACATCATCTAACCTTGTGTTTGGCGCATGATAGCCATAATTGCTTATGCGCCATAAAACCCCATATAACTAACTAACTATATCATTGTCTGCATCCACATACCACGTTTGCCGATGTAAACTACAAGACTCTTCTCACCTGACGTCATTCTTTCAGTCTCACACTCTCGCGCTCTAAGTATGACCAGGTGCTCGCTTCGTGAACCATTGCGGCTCCCAGCAAAGGCTCACAAGTGAGTCTGAGCGGAACGAGTGACTGGGTGATAAGCGAATATTGCTGAGTGTCCAGAGTTTGCTTTTCGACCTCATCGACCTCACAGTTTCATCATAGAGTAACATAAAAGTAAAGAGCGGACACTCGGGCCCTTTCGCGGCCGAGTTCGGCGCTTCCCCGTTTCCGCCAGATGGCACTGAACGTGCAAATAAAAAAAAAAAAAAAGAGTATGGTCTTCGCATGTCTTGGCTTGCAGTGACGTGCGCTGCGCGCCTACGGCCGCAGTTACGTCAGCAACAGCGGCGTTTTTTAATTGCGTCAAGCCAACGGGCAAGCACGCCCAGGCGGCAGTGAGCGACGGACCGACGGTGTGAGCGGCTGTATATTTTTGCGGCGTCTGCAAGCTTCGTGGGCACGTCCGTTTTGTGTACTGCTGTGGTGCTGCGACGGTTGTTTCTTCCACCCCGTGAACTGTCCAACAAGAAGCTGCAGCTGTCGGCCTTAAAGGCGGCGGCGGCGGCGGCTCTTCCTAAGCACTTCCAAGGAGGCAACAAAGCTGTGTCAAGGGCAGATGCCCACCACCAGGTTTTGGAAGTAGAGCCTCCAAGATTCCTGTTATACCTATCATCTCTGAGGCCAGTGCGTTTCCCCGGGTCCGCTAGGTGCGCTGTGCACAAAAGTCGGCCGCTGGGGCCTGCGGGAGTGTCCGCTCTTTACTTCTATATTACTCTATGGTTTCATGACAATCGCGCCCACCTCCTCTCCCGTGTCGAGAAAAGCTTTTGCCTTCGCAATTATCTCTCAGAACAAGCCCGCTATCAAGTGAGCATCTTGTCGCACCGTTCCAGTCGCGTCACTACAGCGAAATCAAGGGCTAACAACTTGATATAGTGGCAGCGCTCGATGACCTGTACGCTTATCATTCCTCCTCGAAGCAGTTCTCCAGCTTCTTAAGCGCTTCATTTTAAGGCATTAAAGGTTCTCGCCTTAGCTGTAGACGTCTACGACGCGAACCTCGCCACTGAACCATCCGGCGTTCGTCGACCTTGACTGCTTAAGACGGGACAACCGTAATTTCTTCAGCTGGCCGCGTATTATCGCTCGTTTAGGAACGCCGAGGCATGACACCGGAAGGGTTAAGCTTCCCGAAGCTGCTGCTGCTAACACAGGCAGTGGGGGCGCGTTCGGCTCACATCGTAAATTATTCCTTTTGAACAATTCATTCGGGCCATTACGAAGTCCCTAATTACGGTGGAGCTCCAATTAAAGGTAGAGAGTGAGAGCTGCTGGTATGCCATGCCAAAGAGGACACCTAGCCCAGCAAGGAAGCGACATGGGCCGTTCATCGTCCGGCTCCTAGGTAGCAAACCCGTCGCCGGGAACCGTAGCAACGTCGTAGGCGACGTCGCTTTCCCGCGATTGTTTTCGTGGCGATTGTCTCCTAGCACCTATACCTGAGTTTGGAGCCTGAAAGCAACAATGCGTCGTGTGTTCCAGACGCGCCCGAGCCTTGTTTAATTACCCGAGGGGTGACAGATGGCACGACGGAAGTGTCCACTCGAGTTGTCCGCAAGATGCTTCAGCGCGACCCAGGAGCGGTCTTCGTTGTTAGGGCAGTCACGGCACGTACACTTTCTTCGGGGAGTGTTTCTTTCTTTTTTTTTCTCTCTCTACGAAGGCTGTTGCTGCTCGCGACCATGTATATTCATATGTGAGCGCGGAAATGGCTTCGTAAGCGTCGCTCCCACTCGGGACTTGGCTGCGTCGGGTCGCTTCCGCCATGTACGCACTCAACCCCCGCTGTTGGGAGGCGTTGCGGTAAATTGAATTCGGAGACCAATGGCCTTTCTTGACACCTCTTCCCCTTCGCCCTCTGTGGACCCTTCCTCGTGACCCTTGTGCCGCGTACACGCTGGGCGCACTCTTCAACTGTGAGAACGCGGTCTCAAAAAAAAATGAAAAAGTTTGTACGAAATTGTCAAACCCCACCCGCACCCTACCCTGTAGCCCTCCATATTTCGCCAGCAAACAACTTGCGGAATGAGAAAGACATTAAACTTCGAGGGCCGAAACAATGGAAGCTGTCACTTTAGTGGGAATGCGTGTCTTCCACTGAGCCAAAATAGAAGTGGCGAAGTTGCCCATTATTTTGCTAGCCGAGGCTCAAGGTCAGGTTCCGCGACTTTTAATTACTCAGAATGTAAAGATTATAGGTTGGAAGTGGACAGGCTGGAAACGGCGTGATTAGATATGCAATTACTTCGGTGTGCTTGTCTCTGTAAAGTTCCTAAAGAATATGCAATTCTTTAAAAATAAGTGCATATACAAAGGATTATCCTCGCACACGTGCTTTAAATATGTGAGGACATACAAAGGCAGACATAGCTGTGAATCGGCGCAAATGGAATGTAAAGTTACTTTAAAATTGTTAGCGATGCAGCCTTTGATTGCTACCGACGCACATTAATTCATTTTTTTTTGAATTCTTAAGTGCCAGAGTGTGAACTAGATGGCCGCTGGCCCGTGTGCTCTTCACTTCTTCTCTGTGTATTTCGTCTATTTGGCGCAGTTTCTTTTTTTACTCTTCCAAACGAAAAAAAAAAAAAAAGCGTACAGTCCGAATTCTTCGGGGCGTTGTCGGACACACCATCTTGCATGTCACCCTGAGAAATCGTGCACATCTACACGGTTGCGGCATCTTTAATGAAGTCTCTAAAGCTGCCGCCTAAAACCACCAAATACATCAAGCTGCATTCTTAGCGATGCATAAGCCTAGAGATGTTTGTAACGACTGAATGCGCACAGTGACATCAGTTCAATGGTGGTGGAACAGGTGATTCGGCATACAGATGAGATTTGTGGCTACAACATGGCTTTGGTTTTTGATTAAACATGCATAATGCAGGCTGTGGTTGCCTGACGTGTTTAACTGGAGCAGCGGAACATCTACAAGCTTCGAACAGCCTTGCTTCAGGGATTTGCGCCCCCGAAGAAATGGCACGAAGTACGTACAGCCTTGTGCAAAGGTCTTAAGGCCACAGCGTTCAGCTGCAGCGAAATGATTGTCCCTAGAATACTCCGTGCAGCGGATCATTGAAAAGACAAGTCAAGCAGGAAGCTTCTCTACTTCCAGAAGAAACCTTCTGCCAGCATTTAAAGGCCATTCGGTATCTAATAGTGTTATGCGGCTGAAGCGAAAAGCCTTTGGCCTTAAACCTTTTGACCAAGTCTGTACGAATCTGGAAGCGCTAGAAGAGCACCAAGTGATATGCACGTTTTGGTTCTGTAACGCAGTGAAGGCACAGTCGTGCCTAGATAATACTACCCCTGTCAATATGGACGACTCAAATTATGGGCAGGTCTTCTGGAGACCAGAATTTTTCAATGTCTTTGCGCCTCGTTATTATGAAAACTCAATGTACTGAGGAAGGATACAATGAAAGTGCCCAAGTCCCGTTAGGGCCCATGTATTTTTGTCGCGATGGACACCGTTGAGAACAAAAACCTTGTATGCTGCAAGCAGATTTCCTTTCCTGCATTTTGAAATGAAGATATCAGCCAAAAGCAGTGCGAAAGCGGAAACGCCTTACCCTTATAAAATGGTCTGTGGACTGTCTACAGACTTCTCATAGACTGCATTGCCTTCCTATAGATATTTACTTTTGTCCAATCATAATGTGTAGACTGTCTATAGACATAATTCTACTAAACGTGTATGGCCATAAATCTGTAGATTGTCTATAGACTGTCTATAGGGTTTGTATTACCTATAGACTAGTCCGTAGAATTTGTCTATAGAACGTCTATAGATTTTATCGACAAAAGTCTATGGATATTCTATAGACTGTGTAAAGAAATTTTTGTAAGGGATAGCGACGGTCCCTTTCTTCGGGGCTTTCATGCTTTACAGTGCCTAGTCGATGTGACAGATTTGCCGTATTGCATGGATTAAGGTGTACAGAAGTCTATCTGCTGATTGTGCTATTTTTTAGGCCGCATTCAACAGCTGTCAGCCGACTGAGCACAGACGTAGAACACTAGCGGTTCATGGGATGTTAACAGTCTTGGTAGAAGATACGCGATCACATCAGTAGCCATCGCCAGTCTCATCCCTCGTCTGAGGGGCCACTAGCCGCTTAAAACTGCGCCACGTTATTTAAAACACCATGGAACGTTACACCCCCTAAACCGTTAACTATGTCCATAATAATAATGCACTTTGACCTCCCAAGATTTCTTCTAATTTCCACTTTAGTTTACGTAAGAGGACATTAATGCCTAAATGTTTTGTTTGGGTTTTTTCTCACGACTCATTATCACGGACGTCTCGCTTTATGGACAGTTTTGCTCGAGAGCCAAAGTGTAAATATTAACGAGGTACAACTGTTCATTACTTCAGCGCAACGGTGATGCAGGTCAACTGTGCACGTATTTCTCAACGACCGTTGCTTCGAACTACGATAGAATCGCGTACGGTCTAATTAGAAACGTAGACGCAGAAGGAAAAAAAAACGGTTCTGTGATCGAGTGCGATAGCATTAACAGGCCTGAAATCCTCCGCAACTGCTTGGCGTTTGTTTCCGCCGACCTTCCCTTTTCCCCGAAGTGCGACGGCTGCTGTTTGATTTTGATTAAAAAAGTTCCCGCGCTGCACAACCTACTGGAACCCCTCTACGCGTCGAGAACTTATAAGGGGTATTCACATGACGTCATGGCCGCCATTTTGTTGCCCAGTGCGTAGATTCAGCAGTAGAGGCCAGAGCAGGAGACGATAATCCCTTCGGACACTCCGGTGGCCTTTCGCAGTGCTCACAGACCACAAAATCGACCTCCGTCGGTTAATCCGGCATTGCCGGTTAATCCACCCTTATGCTTTAAAACAGCCTGCTGTTTACGTGTAAATAAGAGTTTTAGTAGTATAACGTAATACAGGAAGCAGGGTACTGGGCTTCTGTGACCGCCTAAACATTTCAAAGCAACTTTAGCACCGGTTCCTTGGTCAAGTGTCTGGTCCATAAACTTCGATAGAGGCACTTTGTTCTTCACTAATAATAGCTACTCACCTGACACCTACTTGCGACTTTGCTAAAGTTAATTAGCCTAAGCTAGCTTGGAAGGTTTCTGCCTCGGATCGACAGTTCAGCTATAGAGTATAGCAACTTTTAAACCCTCGTAAAGAGCGAAAGGACGCCTAGAGCCGCGCCTACACCTGCTTCGGTCTGCGTTTAACGACGCAATATACGACAAAAACGCCCACGAGAAAGCTACGCGAACGCGGTACCGATGAGACCACCGCAGTCGTCGAACACGCTCCATGCTCTCCACCGCGCATATTCCTCCAGCTTTTCCTCAGCGCTCCCCCAGCCTCGCCCGCAAACGCACAAATCCTTGTGACGGCATCGATAGCTCCGATCTCGCTACACAAAAGCGCACTTTCAGAACAGCGGTCTATACAACGCACGCGTTGTATTTAGTTTCCTTCGCTCTTCTCGACTCTCCACTGCCTTCCGTATTTTGTGCTCGTTTCACCGCCCGTATATCCGCCGTAGAGCTACCCTCATACCGAAGTCTATGTGGGGCTTCCGTGAAGTAGCAGGAGGGAAGAGGGGGGGGGGGGGGGGGGTATACAGTCGGCTTCTTTATAGCGCACTCGGCCAGTGATCCCAAACAGCGATTTGGCGAAGCCCTTCTTCGGGAAGACGTTCGATACGCTTTCGTGGGCCGCCCGCCACAGCTCGGCGGCCTCACGCGTTGCGTGATTCGATGGCGGTGCGTGCCAGACGGAACGTGTGTTACGTACTCCAGCGAGAAAATAAACGAAAAGAAAAGGGCACGAAACAGCAGACAGTCCTACAGCATCCAGCAGCAGGGGAAGCAGGAGGAACATCCGGCGCCCTTGTCGACAGCACCGATATAGGCAGTGAGGCATCTGGACCAGCAGCAGAAGCATCAGCAATAGGTGTACGTTTTTCCGCTTCTGTTTTCTTCGCTTCTTCCACGCCTTCGTTCCATTCCTTCTTCCTTTCTGTTTTCTCTCTCTTATTTTCTTTCTATCCCCTAGCTTCGAGTCGTAGTCTTCCTCTGGGTGTTTCTTTCTTTTCCTTCCTTGCTATTTCTTTCTTTCTTTCTTTCTTTCTTTCTTTCTTTCTTTCTTTCTTTCTTTCTTTCTTTCTTTCTTTCTTTCTTTCTTTCTTTCTTTCTTTCCTTCTTTCCTTCTTTCTTTCTTTCTTTGTCTCTTCCTGTCTTTCTGCTCCCCTCGTGTCTGCCTCAGTCTCTTGCCATGTTCGCGCATTGGGGCTCAAGGCTCTCCGCCGAGACTAGTGAGGAACCCCAGCAGGAGCTGTCGCCTGTTCGATGCACCGGAACAGCGATTTGCTCATTCATGCCTAACGGAGGAAAAGCAGTGTACCCCCCCCCCCCCCCCCCTCGCTTTTATGGTTCCTTTGTTTCTAACCCAAGCGTCTCATTCTTTCCCTCTCAACTCCTCTTGAAGAGCATGGCTACACTGTTGGTGTTGCGTGCCGAGAGGGTATACACTCGAGTGGCAGGCAGCCTCTGGTCGTCGACGAAGGGAGGGCGCTCTCACGTGTCCACTGAACCAGTTCCCCGTCGCTGGCTCTGGCAGTGGCGCCGAGTCACGGTCAACCAGCCGCGAGCACAGAGCCCGAGCAACACAGTTCACACAAGAAGCTCCGCCTCGGAAGGCGACTCTTCCTCTTGCTTCTGGAGGTGCTGTCTCGAGGGGCCGGAATCCGTGCATACTTTTGCTTGCTTCTCCAGCCGGCGTTGTGTGCGGGGTTACGTAACGTGTCCGGACAGTGTCTCCGACGCGGCAGTTTTCTTCGGTGTAATCCGTGCCCTTAAGCGCGTTGGCAGACGTTGTGCCCTGTTTGTGATGACCGCATTCTTATATAAGCCACGTTTTCTGGAGAATTCGCACTAACCTCTCGTTCAAACTAGGCCAGCTACTAGTAGCTTAAAGGCAAAGACGATAAGTGTTACATGCGCTGATTTCATGGCCTCTTGCTTCTTTTGTTTCTGCGTTTTTTTCGCACATTTTTCGACTCTTTTTGTGAAGCTAAAGTGCAAAATGTATTGGCCTCCACTGCTGTATTTTTTTTTTCGCTTGTGGTAAAGCTCTGAGGTAAAAACGGAGCCCGCAAAAAAGCTCGCCCTTGATATCAACGGGCAGTGCTCGATGTGACGTTTTCCGTTGGCAAAGTGTATGCAAGTTTGTCCGTGCGTTGTGAAATCGAAAGGAGTGTAGGCCCTCGCTAAGAAAAAAAAACGACCTTTTACACATTTGGTCGTTCGCTAGACGTGTCCGTGATGCCTGGTCTAAAAAAAACACAGAGGTTGCGTTTTAGCAACGATATCACGGGGCCAGGCGTATATGCGAGAGGACATTATTACTATCACAATACCGCGCATGTGGTGTACTATCCCACTATCATTATAAATATTATCCTCTCAGCATTATATGGCACCTAATTAATTGCCTGGGATAGCGCGTCTTGAGGATAGGTAAAAGTCATCATCAGCCTGACTACACCCACTGCTGGGCAAAGGCCTCCCTCGTGTCTCTCCAATTAACCCTGTCCTTTGTCAGTTGCCGCCACTGTATCCCCGCAAACTTCTTAATCTCATCCACCCACCTAACTTTCTGGCACTCCCTGCTACACTTGCTTTCTCATAGAATACACTCAGTTAGCCTTAAAGACAATCGGTCATCTTGCCTTCGCATTATATGCCCTGCCCAAGGCCACATGTTCCTCCTGATTTCGACTACGATGTCATTAACCCGCGTTTGTTCCCTCAACCACTCCGCCCATTTCTGGTCTCTTAGCGTTATACACCTATCATTTTCTGTCCATAGCTTGCTGCATTGTCCTTAACTTAAACTCAGCCCTTTTCGTTAGTCTCAACGTTTCTCGACATCCATCCTGACGTCTCAGCACCCTGCCTGACAGGTTTTAAGCCAGACTTAAAAAGGTCGCATCCCACAACCCACCCACGCCTAGTGTTAAACTGTTCATATGTAGGTTGCTGATGTCAAGATTTGGTGAATGTCCCTGTTGTTTTTGTTCTGTTTTGCCGAAGTATGGCAATAAAGAAAAAAAAAGCGTTAAACTGCGCCACACTCTCGCGCTGTGCATCGCAGAGCGTCGTATTCATCAACTGCTATCTGCTCCGTGCCTTCGCACTGATTCTGATGTTGTAAACATTCTGTGGAGCTTCTAAAATTCCAAAATTTAGCCCGGCCCACCCACGAAATTTGATCTTGGCCGATGTCGACCACAGTCGATGTCCAACCATAACTGATCCTGCACTACACGACGGCGACCTCCAAATTTGGACCGGGCCATTGCCAGAATGCTATCGCTCAATCTTTGGGAGTAACCATTGGTTAAACACTGCCTAACTTTGTTTTGTTGGAACGCCTTCCTTGTTACGCATATGAGCTCGTCGATGGCTGCGGGTATACAAGCTATGTTCTGAATTGAAAATCCCTCTAGTATGCTGCACTGATCCCATGTCTCAGTTCTCCTTCCGCTCACACATAACCAAACAAGCCTTAAGATCCCTTACCTTCGGATGCACCGACGACAAAGATTTGTTCAAAAGTTTCGTGCCTTTATAAACCTTATCCTTTGCTGGGTACCTTCAAACAAATAGAGGCCCTCGCCGTCCGAGCTGCGTGACAGAAAGTGTGCCAGAAGTCACGTGTTTTCGCAAGGACTACCGGGAGTCTTTGGCCGATGGTTCAGCCAATAGTAACATTGGGCGCAGCGGCGTCGTCTGCTTCATTGTCTTCTGCGCATGCGCAAACACTCTGAGACTGCGGCCAACTAGCGAGGGGGAGCTTTCATGTCCAGCTTCGAAAAGATGACGTAAGGGCCTTTCTGAAATTCTTTCCTTCCTCCATGAAGCCAACACTACCTGACAAACAGCTTCAAGGATGCGTGCTGGAATTTCGAAGCTTTACTCTGTGTCACGGCACGCATTACTGTTTAACATCTTCGATGCAGACCGCAGCGGCCGCATTTTGTTGGTAGTAGGGTTGATAAAGTGACCTTGATCGCGACCTTGATCTAACCCATGAATTTGGACTTAGCGTCACATATTCATCTGATTTATGTCAATGCGACAGCGAAATCGGTAATTATCAATATGACAGATGCTGCGAAACATCTCCATGTAAGATGCTGCAAACATTACCGCGGCAGATGCTCGCTGTTTGCGCTTCGCTCTCGACAGATATTATGCCTCATACTCGAGTTATTCGCAGATACTTTTTACCTCCACATCGGCGCGTGGCTTTGAGCGCGTCGGGAGCATACACACCAACTCCCCGCTGGGGCTACTTTCTACGTTTGAGGCACAGTCGTGTGTCGCAAATCGCGTGGGAAGGGGTTTTCCTGACTTCGTGCTCCCCGCAGCGGGGAGCCTTCACTATCGCTTTCACGAACTCTCCGGGATAACGAATCTACACGACTGGGTCGCATTCGTTTTCGCGGAGGCCCCGTCCGACAAGCGTCGTGCATTGCTTTTTTTTGTTTTTTTTTCGGAGACGGCGGCCGCCCTTTAAAGCGCCCTAAACAACACCGCTCGCAGTCCATAGCACACGTCGCCATTCGTTAGCAGTCGCGCGAGCCTGGCAAAGAAAAAAGTTACAAATATTAAAAGCAACAGCCCGAAGTCTGCTTCGGAGGCAAAACTGGTTGGGCCTATTTACCTCTCTTGATCCTCGAGTCGAGAAAGAAAAAAGCTCAAAACACTTGGAATCTGCGCGGTCGGTTGGTGCAGGGGCAATGTTTCGATACGTGTTCGCTCTGGTTCGATACCGGCTGCAGAAGCTAGCATCCGAACCCCGCTGAGCGCATCGCTACGCGACCAGATAACGTGTTGATACTAGCCGTGGAGAAAGCGTCTCACGTAGGCGACATAGCCCCGAGTGCTGACACAAATAGCGATGGATATTGGTGACCCTGCGTAACGTCGTGGTGATAACTTCATCCGGGTTAACTGACTAACACGAAGAGATTTTTCATATGTGGAAAGAAGCCCTAAGAGAGACGACAACGGAAAGCAACGCAAGCTCTTGTGTCGTCGTCTTTCCTTCATGCTCGTCTTTTGTTTTTCTTTGTTTGTCCTTCTATCCAAAGATGAATGACGGGAAACTCGAGCGACTCGCCATCTTGCTGCATGCAAGAACGTATTTCTTTCGTCAGAATGCGTGAATAGGTGCAGAGGTGGGTATTTCCGAAACACGTGCTGGACGCATTTTTAATTCGTCCATAGAGGGAGAGGAGAATAAAAAAGGAACGCTGCGAACCAATCTTAGTGTAATATGTCTTCGATTACTGCCGTTGCTCCCTCTGGCGTGGCTGATGTAAGATTGTTTAAAAGCCGTAAGGGTTTCAGCAACTGTGAGCGGAACTCATTCACCCTTATAGGCAGCAGAATAGCTGGCTAAGCAAGGGACAATAATGTCATTGCTGTCGCTAGGATTAGGATATACCTCGCACGACTGAACATGATATTGTGCTCTACAAAATGATGTTGAACTGATATTTAGTGCTCTTAAGATTTTTTTGGGGAGAGTCGCTTTTCTCGGATTCCCAACAAAAAAAAAAATTAAGAAGCATGTCTTTACACGACGTTCCAAAACAACAGCACCACTTCAAAACTCTTGCCAAAGTCATCGCCTTGCTTCTATACGAATTAAGGCCTACAATGGCGCGCTTTTTACATTGATTTCTCTCTGTAGATAAGGCTATGTAACTGCTCGAGAAACGTCTTATGAATAAAGATTCTTCCGCTATTATCTTCTTTTTAGAGCAGTATAGAAAAATAGCCCGTCGTAGGGGTAGTAGAAAACGTAGAAGTCGGCTGAAATGAGCTGGGGCACGCAGATTTGGAAACTGGGATACCTTTCTCGGAAAAGAGGCGGAAACCGTCGCTACAGTCGGGAAGTTTGCTCTCAAAACTCACCCGTATGGGCACCTAACATGCTGTGTCACTTCTTTACCGAACCAATATATGCATGACATACCCGGCCACGACAGTATACAGAGGCGTACTTTGTGCGTATTATTTGCGGAAGGCATCCCAAATGCATCCTTCGTGACCACTCAAACAGAGCAGGTGCGGATGCAACAGTCTGATAACCACTATCGCTATCATCAACTATCGTCGCTTACACCATCATCATCCAGGTCACGTCCATGGCAGTACAAAGGCGCGTCTCCAAGTGATGTCCAATCAATGCCGCCCTGCGCAGGCCGTGGTATCCCAGTGAATTCTTTTATCTCTCTCTGCTCACCCGATTCACTGCTGTCCTTTGCCCTGCTTCCTTTCGTTTGAATGTACTCTGTTACACCTTAACACACCATCCGCTATCCTCCTGATTACATCTCCAGCCAAAATATAAACGAATATGATTACCGCATCCCAATCACCTACCATTTCATAACTGCTGCCCTAGAGACATCACTCCGGTTCGCTACGCTCGAACATTTCCTGTGCTTCCTGCAGCGATATCCACCCCGGTTAGCTTGAGCGGCCCGCACCCTGACCGCGCAACCTTGCCCTCGACCTTGAAGAACAACAACGCTCTTTTCTCTAACCGCCTCGCACAAAACTGCTGCCACCCAGTATAAGAGTGCACGCGTCTCGGTGTCACACCTCTCACGCATCGCTGCCACCCAGCTTAATTAGTCTCGCATCATGTCTCCAGATCTCGCGCCATTCCTAAAGGCACCGCTTTAATACCCCGTTCACAAACATCTCAGGGTGCCGGTATGCAGGGGTCGTGCTCAGATTCGCCAGGATTTTATGACGACCGTTATGGTGCGCTCAACGGAAGCCTCGGCTGGCTTGCTTGCTTGTTTCAAGCTCAAGGCGAAAACGCCATGTCCACTGGCGCCAGCGACCATGCGCCACCATATACGCGCCAGCTCCTCTCGAGGAAGAGAAACTAGGAAGCGTGCAACGCGTCCATGAGCGCGCACTACCCCGGCTTCTCTCAGTCAGCCTTTCCTCCGTTCTTGTGTCTTACTAGTTTTTGTTTACTTCTCCGCGTGATTCCCGTGCTCCCCGCAGTGCGTCGCGCCGACCAGCATGCAGCGGCGGCGTTGGCTCGGACGGCTGGCTGGCCGAGCTAAACACCTCCAGGTCTTCTCCTTCTTCCATAACGGCGAGGTGCGACCTAAGTGAGCGCGGGCACACTCCGTAGAGAGAAAGAGAGAGAGAGGATGAAAGAAAGAGAAGACTCTTCTCTTTTCCTCCTCCTCCTTTTCCTCAACGTCGTCTGCTGGGGTCTTTGCGCCACGCCGACGACAATTATCGCTCAAGTGTTTGGTAGCTGGCGGCCGTGACCGTAGGCGCTATGGCGCCCGCTTCTTTCTGGTCTCTCCGCTCGCCGCCGTTACGGCCTTCCGGCCAAGTGTGAGTTATAAGGGCTAACTCGCTGCCGAGCACCGTTAGGAAAACGATGCTGCCGCGACAGGAAAGTGGAAAGCGGCGAAAGAGAAAAATGGAAGCAACGACCGGGAAAAGGAGAAAGATCTAAAGAAGGGCTCAGGATGATCAAGAATGGACGAGACGGAAGACGGCCCGAGAGCGCGTGTAGAGCGCATACACAACTCTCTCTCTCTCTCTTTCACTCATTTCCAGGTTCTTTTTCTTTCTTTTCGTCTTCCTCAGACACGCTGGACAAGATGGGATGACCGAGGAAATTGAGCCGGGCGCTCGCCTCCGTAGCGCATGGCTGTACACGAGTTTCGAGCAAGGGAAAGCACAGTCGACGAAGAAGAGAGTATGTGTATGGAGAGGGGAGGGTGAAGGAGGGAGGATGTGGAAGGTGTGCGCGAGACGCATTACGGCAAATTTGACCGTGCCCTAGCGGTCGGTCGCATAGAAAAGTGACCCGGCGGTGCGTTTAGACGCTCTCCCGTAGTACGCGCCGCAACCCCTCCGGTTTCTGCCCGCTCTCAGCACCCCCCCCCCCCCCCCCCCCACCCGCCTCTACGTTACGTCATTAGTAAACGGGACGGCGGTGAGGGCACACGCTCTTGCTTAGCCGAGAGTGTGGGCCCCCTTGAGCCTATGTTTCTAAATACGGAAGGGCAAGAAAGCGCGCAGATATAATGCGCTGCCTTAATAAGCCTGAGGAAGGTCAAAGTCGTTGCGGCCCCTCATCAGCCAGCCAGCTAGGGTCGCTCACTTTCGGGCAGAATACGGGCAGCCTGATCGAGAAGGGTCCGTAACGAGCCCGGTCGCTCGAGCTGAGTTGACGCAAGCGAAACTAAACATTTTCTTCTTTTGGTTAACCTTGGGAAAAGTTTGTGGAGACTTTCAGTTCGGAAACTTGTTGCCCGAGACCTAGAGGTGGTCGCGGCAGCAGGAGTGGGCACTGCGGTTTTGGGAAAACGGTTTAATTGGTCGGATGGCTTGTTTAAGTACACTCGTTTCTCATGTCTTGTTGGTGCATGCAAGCTGTTTGAAGTAGTTGACCCTCGTACATCAAACGTAGGGCTGAAGTCTCCAGTGCGCTCTCACTGCAGATATGGAACCCGTTCACTTTTCTAAATGAGCAATTAAAAAGTACTACAACAGCAGCAACAAATATTCGTCCGCGGGGCATAATTTCATGCCTCGAGCGTAAGTTCTCGTACAGAACTGCAGGCTGTAAGAACCGTTGCCACAAGGCAGAGGGGAGAGAAAAGCGCATTGTTCGCAGCGCATTCCTTCAGGGGATAGCAAGATATGAGACAACTGTTGCTTGAGCGTATAGTTTCGTTTTCACGCACGTGAACAACTAAAGACACGCTTAAGTACATGCTCAGGAGTGTTCTGTGTGGACTAATGCAGGCACTTATATCTCGGGTTAACTTGCTCACATGATTAAGGCGCAGAAGGTTGGAAAGGAATAAAAGTGAAACACGTAGCCAGTAATAGCATTAACCTCGAGAATTCTAACCGCAGTATTTTCTGAAGGGAAAGACTGTCCATGTATACCGTTTGTATTCAAGTTTCAGCATAAGCTTGAGGAAATGAAAAAAAAATACATATATGAATTAAATGCACGAGAGAGTGAACTATGGAAAGATGGTTTGGTTTGGTTTATGGGGTTTAACGTCCCAAAGCGACTAAGGCTATGAGAGACGCCGTAGTGGAGGGCTCCGGAAATTTCGACCACCTGGGGTTCTTTAACGTGCACTGACATCGCACAGCACACAGGGCCTCTAGAATTTCTCCTCCAAAGAAATTCGACCGCCGCGGCCGGGATCGAACCCGCGTCTTTCGGGTCAGCAGCCGAGCACCATAACAACTGAGCCACCGCGGCGGCTGAACTATGGAAAGAGAGAATCAAAAGGAACGATCTTTAGGTGCAGGCAATTTTTCTTAAAGAACTTTATCTGAAGGATAAACACAATTGTCTTGAGGCTAGGATTTGCTACTAAGACGTCAGGACCACGATTCAGGGCAATTCGCTTCCACACATTCAGACACGCAGGAATATTCCTTACAGCAATTAAGAAATTCCCTAGATTAGACTCAAAATTTCGTATCTAAAGTTCTCTTCCCAGTAAGAAAAATCAGTTCATTTAGAAAAAGTGGGCAGTTTTGTTTCTTAAAACCCAAGAAGCTTCGTCAAACTTCTCTTTTCGCCCAACTTTACCCTGAAATTACCCCGAAAAAAGAAAAATTGCCCGAATAGAGCATTACTGGGTATGCTCTGGTAGGAATGTTCGCTAAAGCCCAGTCGTTGCTAAAGTGTTCTAATTTTGATGCAGTTTTTTGCAGGGGCTGTGGCGCCCAGCAGTATTCATTGACCGCACGTGGTTGCAAACTGTGAGACTATCTATCATATCAGATCGTGCTTTAACACCGGAGAAAATTTCGAAACATTTAATTGCCGAAAGCTGCGCAATGTTTACCGGCAAAGCTGGTTCAGTGATCGCATTTTGAGGCAGATTTATCCCCACGAAGTTATGAACGTCAGCCTTTGACGCAGGCTATTAATACGATGGGCAGTTTCCACGAACTGAACTCGTGCATAAGCGGCACAGCACACTGGTCTCTCTTTGACACAGTTGTTCTTTTTGTGCGACCTCAGTCAATATTTTACACGGCGTGTACACTTCGCACTCTCATACTCAACCGTACTCAGATATTGCCGGTATTTAGATAATTTTGCTCAGAGGCAAAGACAGCAAGAAATGGAAGTAAAGCTAGTGTGGTCTGCCTGGAAGTACGCCGTTTTAGGTATTCTCTTCACTCACGAACTCAGACTTTAATCCAATAACGACACTTGCTCAGATTACTGACTCATGGACTCTCATGTAGACTCAGAACTTTTGGAGCCCCCGCGGTGACTCAGTGGTTATGACGCTCAGCTGCTGACTGGAAAGAAGCCGGTTCCATCCCAGACGCGGCGGTCGAATTTCGATGGAGGCTAAATTCGCGAGGCCCGTGTACTGTTGCATGTCAGTGCAGGTTAAAGAACCCCAGGTGGTCGAAGTTATCCGGAGCTTTCCACTACGGCGTCCCTAATAGCCTAAGTCATTTTGGGACGTTAAACCACCATAAACCGAAGTAAATCAAACCAATCAGAATTTTTGGAGGATATAGCTGCTGAAGCCATGGGTTCGTCATATGTAATTTAGTAGGCTGAGTAGGTAAGTCTGTTGGCATCGCAAGCGACACTCTTACAATAATTGCTGTAGGCTGTTCATATATAGGTTGTCCGAATAAATTTTTGCAATGGATACATCTCAAAGGCAGCAGATATGTTAAGTCTTCAGGCTCGCGGCTTTAATTGCTATGGCCATTATTAACCCTGTCCTTCTTGCCTCAGTCGATGTGTATTGCTGTTTATATTTTATTTCTCTGGCGCACACCGTGTCCGTCATTTTGTTTCCCCCTATATATGAGATGGCTGTCTCTTTGGCTGGTGTCAGATGTGCCCTGCATGCATGTACGCAGATTCCGAGAGTGAAAGTCCTTGATTTTTCTTGACCAAAAATTCCCTCTGTGAGATCCAAAACTCCCTATTTCAGTCCCTTTTTCTGTGCATCAGCTCGAAAACTCCGTCACTTTGATGAAAAAAAAAAAAAACCTGTAAAATTTTCGCTCTTAAAATTCACGGAAACTCCTTAAGAATTCCCTTCTAGGTAAAGTTAACCTCTAGAATTCCTTGAAAAGGAGAAAATTCCCCGAACGGAGCATCACTGGTTAGCATTCGAGGGAAACTGTGGCACAGGCATTAACACTTAAACGAGAAGTATCTTATATATAGCAGTCGCACCACAGCGGTGGACTAGTGGCTTGAGCATCCGCCACTTATGCAGGAGGTGCGGTGTTCGATCCCAGGTGCAACCTGGTACCCATCGGTAATACAGTCGTTACAAGCTTTCCCCTGGCCTGATGTTCGGCTCACCTGAGGTGAAAACGCTCGTGAAATGGGTATTTGACCCCACGTTACTTTTAAAGAAAAATACCTTGTGTCTAAGAGCTCTCTGGCCGAAGCTGCCGTTGTGCCATAATATTCCATCGTCATCGTCATACTATATAATATCCTAAGTATATACAGTCGACTATCCATTATTCCAACTCGAAGATGACCGAGAATTCGTTTTCATAATCCGAGGTCCGGCTTAAACGGAGCCTTCTTGATAGCATCGTCATTGACGGGACGAAAGCAGCGTTTCGAATAAACCGAAACTTCCAATTGGGCGATTTCCTAACAATTATACATTCTGGTTTATGGGATTTAACGTCACAAAGCGACACAGGCTGTGAGGGACGCCGTAGTGAAGAGCTCCGGAAATTTCGACCACCTGGGGTTCTTTAACGTGCACTGGCATCGCACACTACACGGGTCTCTAGAATTTCGCCTCCATCGAAACTCGACCGCCGAGGCCGGAATCGAACCCGTATCTTTCGGGTCAGCAGCCGACCACCATAACTACTACGCGACCGCGGCGGCTTAAAATGGCGGTTCGAATAAACCGAATCTTCGAATTAAGCGGTTTTTGAACAAATTATATTCTACTGTATAAGGAAGTAAATTGGCGTTGCAACGGGACCACCCTGAGCAGCCCATGCGTTCTATACGAGTAATTTCCTCCTCCTCCTCCTCCTCCTCCTCCTCCGCCGCCGCCACCCCGTTCTCCCATCACCCCCTTCTCAACCTCGTGTACTTCCGGGCCCATCTAAAATTTCGTACCAACCAGGATGCTCCGTACATAGAGATAGCGGTACAACAGGCGTTGTAAATGATTCGCACGCAAAATATTTACACAGATTTACTCAGAATAATCCCTAATACCCCATCTTAAGCTGTGGGGTGCCATTTACGACAATGTTCGTGAATTTCGGAAAGAAACTACACGCAGTAACTGGCATTCGCGAGGAAGCTGATCGTCTTCTAAAATTATTGCTAAACGCACCGCTCCCAGGGCTGTTCAGACTTCGATACAGTGGTACAACAGACCCAATAAATGCTTCGCACATAACAACTTTACACAGGTTTACTTAGAATACTCCCTACTTCCACGTCTTCAGCTGTGCAGCGCCACTAACGACAACGTTCGTGCTGTTCGGAGTAAACTACAAGCAGTAACTGGCATCGCGAGACAGGTGATCGTCTTTAAAATGATCGCTAAACGCGCACTCCCCGGGCTGTTCGGTCTTCATCACCTGCGCCGACTATAGAATCGTGTCACGCTTCGCTAAGAACCAAGCCGGAATCTTCCGCTTTCGTGAAACGCTTTCTCGCTATCAACTCGCCAAATTCTCCAGCAATCTGCACTGGGCGCACGCATAAAGGAAACTTTCGCCCACGTTCCTAAACGCTACATGCGCCGTTCAAATTCAGGAAAATTGCCGCCGCGCTCACAGTCACGGCCGGCGACTTATCTCGAAATCACGGAAGTTCTATAGGCGGTCCACTCCGAAACTCGCGAAGCGCGGTACCGTAAAATTACTGCATAAACTTCTCTCTCTTTTTGAACGGCCAGGCGTGCTCCTGCGGCTTTAGCTACCGTATAAGTGTGCGCATATCTTCCCTCTTATTTTTTCTCTTTTCTGTGCTAATCAAAGCAAAGCGATGATTGTAGCTTTGATCACAACGTATATACGTGCAGAAAGCACGCGCACGTCATCTGCGAGGAGCAATCACGGTAGTACAGGACGCGAGGAGCCCAATCAGGAAGCGTGAAGCTCAATCCGGAAACATGTCACGCTCACGTCATTTCCTGTAACGAGCTCCCGCCTGAGCGAACCCGAACAAAAAATAAAAGCAGTAAAGGAAAGAAACAAACTACCAAACTCGTGACTGTTTACCGTTTCCGCAAGTTTCTCCGGAAGCAAATAAATATTACTCCAGAAAAATCGCATCCAAGGCAGTTCGTGTCGTTAAGCGTTCTCTTCTGGTTCATCGTTTCACGTGACACTGGGGAAAACAAACCTTTACATTGCGCCTGGCTTCCAGACGACTCCTCCAACCTCAAGCTCGTCGGAGAAGCGCAAACTTATTACAGCGAGCGAGTAAACACAAGCACGTATCGCGACACAGTTCAGTTTCTAAACCAAAAAATATTCGTACATGTAATAAAAAAAAAAAGGTGACCTCGCATATTTCGAAATCAGTGCTACAAGTAGCAGGGTTGCTTGTCGCTCCAGACCCGAGCCCGTCTGACGTGTTATGTAGCCCATCTTTTTTCATTAGTGTCCTTTCAGCCTTGACCGCCTACCCGTCTCGTTATTCTTGTTCATGTATGAGCTGCCTGCCACCTCAAGTGCCTCGATATTTTTTGTCGTTGTTTTTGTTATTATTTTCGGGTCTTTCCTCCCTCTCAGCTGTACGCATCCACACGACACTGCTGGAAAAAAAAAACGTGACCTTCATGCAGATCGCAGGCGCCCTCAACTCCGCCTCCAAGAGCACTTCCAGTCAAGGAAGCAGTGTGTAGGTTAAAAAAAAAAATAGATGGCGCCAGGGAACAAGAAGCTTTCAAACACAAAAACGCGAGCGCAACTCTCTCGGCGCGCGGGCCAGTTGGCTGTGGGCAACAAAATATTATTAACGAAAAGAGAAGGAGAGACAGTAATAGCACCAGCCAGTGAGCTTAGCGGTGAGCGACGTGTCTAGACAGGAAGGGCGGACCGTACAGCGCTGCCAAAATGCGCGCGAAAGCAGCGTGAAGAGCGCGAAGCGAAATGCCTAAAGAAAGAAAGAAGCGCGCAATCCGAGAGAAAGACAGAAAGGAAGAACGAAAGCAAGAAAGAACACAAGAATGTTTTTGCATGCCCGTCCGTCGTCCGCGTGTCGGGGGAGGCATGCGGCCGAGAAACGTGTCCAGAAAACAAGCAAGAACCAAAGAGAAAAGTTAGCTTTAGAGATCAGCGGTAAAAAACCGCAAGGAGCAGAAAGAGAGTAAGACGAGACGGCAAACACGCTTCTCAACGCGCTGACCTCTGAGGTAACCAACCACGTGCACTGCGCACGCCGGTACGCTCTCGAAAAAAAAATGGTACAAAGAAAGAAGGAAGCAACGATGGATCCCGTTATGGGACGTTCTTTTTTCTTCCTCTTCTTCTTTCCTTCAAATGCACCCCCCCTTCCCCCCTCCGCCTTCGGTGATCCGCGCTGTCTCCTCTGCGGAGTCGGCTGGAACGCATGACCCTGCACACTCTGGCAACCAAGAGACCCGGTGCGGTGTCTCTATTTAAGTCTGTCCGAATTCCCGGCTCCACCGCTTGCCGCGCGTGTTTCCCCCGTGTCTGAAGGAAACGAGAAGAAAGAAGGGGGAGAGAGAGAGTAGGTGGATGTGCTGCAGGCGGGGGAGGACTCCGTCGACTTCTTCATTTTCGGCGCCGTACTCAGCTCGTTAACGTAACGCCAGCACCGAGCGGCGCGTTCCTCTATTGAAGGAAGAAGCAGCAGGCACAAGATATTCCTCCCTCCTTCTTCCATCCTCCTCTCCTTGTAGCGCCGAGTTGAACGACCGTTCAGGAAGTCGGTCCGTTCGCATACACGGCTTTTTGCTTCCTGGGTCAGTACGGCGAACGGAAGACGCGCGCGGCGCCCTCCTCTTCCCTATCACCGTCACCACTTAACCGTTCGTTCGGACCTCCTCTGTTCTTCGGTTCCACGAGCATCCTCCCACTGTCCTCCCATTCTTCCGCTCTTGCCTGCAACCCCCCTCCCGCTCCCCGAGCCCCCCGGTGACGTTTCGGCTTCTTCCGAACTGCTCTCCTCCGTCAGCCTCTTCCCCTCTCCGATCTGGCAGCACTCTCGCGTCTTCGGCCCAACCTTTGTTCTCGGCAACGCGCGTTGTCGTCGTCGTCTGCTTGTGCGTTGTTCGTCGTCTGCTCGTTTGTTTGCAGACGGCGGGCAAGCGAGGCAGGAGGGCCTAGACTGCGGCTGTCTGGCCCCCACTATGCACACATGCCAGCCGCCACGGCTGCTGCCTATAGACCGCACTGCGTTCCTTCGAATGCAGACCCTTGTGTGCCTGCGTGCGTGCGTGTATGCTCGAACAAGGGCAGCGATTGAAACAAAACAAAACAAAATTCGAGGACGTCACGCCGCGTCAGGAGCGGTCATCTGTTACGCGCATGAGGCCAGCGGGGCTTCGGGCCGCCCTCTGTCGGTCTCGCTCTTCAAGCGAAGGCCCGAAGCTTGCATCGTTAAACGAAAACGCGGTACGCCTGAGGCGACGCCTGAGTAGCTAGCTGCTCCGGGCTAAGCCATTTTTGTTTAGCCACTATGAACCAGCGCCAGGAACGGACAGGTCAGCGTTGGAGGGTGCATTTTCTTTTGTTTATGTTTTATTTACTTACTGGTGTCCAGTGCCCTGGGCAGCTGTCAGTTTCCTGATGACCATGAACAAGAGACCGAACGCGGAAGACGGGTGCGCTGTCCCGCTGTGCCTTGGAATGCGTTCGGCCATTTACGCTAGGTGGGAACGCAAAGAGAGGCCGTTATAATCAAGGGGTTCACCGCAGTACGTGGAAGGTCAATGGGCGGCCGGTGTATAGTGTATCTGGCCGGCGTGAGGGCCGGTCATAAAGAACAGCGTCTCGGAAGTGCTCTTGGATGCTTAAGTACACTGGGCAGCCCCGAGCCACTTTAGGGTCAGTGGATTAATCGTAACCTAATCAATAATTACTAAGTAAGTCAAGTAGGTAAACCCAGTCCCATTTGATAAGAGTGAGTAACGGTCGCAAGTCTCTAACGAGACGAGTCTTTCTTCCTTCAGACAAGTCGCACGTAACGTAATGCTGCTCTCTATCAGTCTGTCCGCGTGATATCCCAGAATTAGATAGTCATCCGTTCAGGGAAGCATCCTCATCACTTGCGCATCGTTTATAAACTAGTGGTCTAATTAACTGATCTAGCAGTTGGCACAGGGCCGGGTTAATTGCAGCGGTATAGGAGAGCCCTTGTCCGTATCCAACGTTCTCGAACAAAAATTTTGAAAATTGAAAAATTGTAATGTACTCTTATGGAAATATTGAAGGTATTGGTCCATTCTTCTGATATGTAGCAAAATCGTTCCTTTAAAATGTTTCCACCTATCGCATCGGGCAGTTGAGTCTGCCATAGAAATCAATGGGGAAAGCTTTTGACGACAGTAAAAACATTAATTAGAAAAAAAAAGTGAGATTACCGCCTTGTGACCTGCGGATATATTGATTGTTTTTGTGAAATCTTACATTGCATGAAAAAAGTGTTCATAAACGATTTC
The DNA here is from genome assembly GCF_055824585.1 of Amblyomma mixtum. NCBI lineage: Eukaryota > Metazoa > Arthropoda > Arachnida > Ixodida > Ixodidae > Amblyomma > Amblyomma mixtum. The sequence continues at coordinate 32,523,301 of NC_143012.1, read as the reverse complement.
CCGTTCAAAAATACGTTTCTCCAGAGTTTTTCGGTAGTGGACGGGGTCAGGCTGATGACGATGATGACCGGCTGTTTTCAGAAACTTCTCTTCTAAACGCATTAGGAGAGAACCAACTACTTTCTAAGTATACAGACAGTTTTCTGCAGCTCGACTGATTTTCCTAACAGTATTCAATTACTTAGACATAACATTCGGTTTACAACACAAGTGGCTTAAGCACAATTAGCACTTCTTGCATATTCCAAGACGGACATCGTTGGGGGTTTCCTTGTGCTTTGCGTGTGCGTGCTAAGTATAGGTGGGGGTTGGAGTTTTCGGCGTTAACCGAAAAAAAAAAAAGATGCCGACAAACGTACGCCTAATTCATTGTTTGAAATTCAGTTTTAACCGAAAGGGGTCAGTATGCTTAAGATGTCTACCACGGCTTGCTGTCTATCGGTTTCAGACGGTATCGAGAGAGGATTAAGAAAGTACGAAAGCCAGGAGTGTGACCAGACAGAGAGATTGTTGAATTAAGATGTGCGGGAACGCGTTCTAAGGCATTGTTCTGCTACTTGAAGACAAATGCGGGGCGCTGACAGAGACACCCTGCCTCGTCAAGCTTCGTCTACTAGCGTAGCACTTACTGCTGACAGACTATCGTCACCTTATCAGAGCCGTTAGTCGGTTAAGGAGTTTTCACACGGCATGTAAGCATACTAACAGCGTTTGCAACCGGGACAAGCCACTGTCAACTAGAAACCATTCACAAGCGTGGCAAAAAAAGTGTCATGTTCTAGCTTCTGCGGCGGCTCAGCCTCACTTTCATCGCTATCGCCATCACACGGACACCACGTGATCCGAGGCGCACTGGCTCGTCCGGGACATTTAACTCTGTCACTTTTTTGTTTCTTTCTAATCCGAAACTTTGTTCTTATGAAGCGTTTGCTGCTTTCACAGCTCGATGCGTGGCTGTAGAAGTGAGCAATGTGTCGTAACAACAAATGCCCATGCATTTACGCCGACCAAATAAAGCTATTCCGGCAGGATGGCGACTAGAAAGAAGGGGCCTGGGTGCACTTGGCTAAGCGTGGCCAGTGCACGTATAAGTATGGTGCTTTTTTGTTGATTTTGCCTTTTTTTTCGTTTTGGGGTTTTTTGCACTGCGCTGCTTTTAGAAAATTTTTATTTATATTGGTATTGTGCTGCCCAGTTACTTAAGTAACTGCTATTAACGCTATTATTATTTTTTTTCGCCGATGCTATTCATGTAGCGATCTCTTAGTCTAAATAAGAGCATTTGTGGGTCAATTACTTGTACGTAAACTACTATAGCTAACAAGTAAGCCAGAATGAGAATGAACAGTACAGTCGCGATAAAAAGTAACTAACATGCCCCCCCCACCTCCCCCCCCCCCTTCCTCTCTAAGTTCTGTACACCGCTGGTCCCGACACCAAGAGTACATCGTTACGTGGCTCCCGCATGCAGTGCGTCACCGTTCGGAACTTAGAGGGTGGTCAGAGACTTCTGACCCCGACTGTACATGACTTTTGATGGTATAAGAGTGCGACATATATCACCGAGAAAAAATAAACGGTAATTTTTTCTTAGGAAATAATATTCGCCGAAAAAAACAACGAAAATTGCGTTGTGAAATAAACGCCGAAAGAAGTCCGCTTAATCTAAAACCGAAACGGCCAACATATAAGTAGAGGATACCCGTGCCTGTAGTTTTTTAAGGCATTTTTTTTAAGAAGTTTTTTAAGAAGCGCCTTTTGCGTGTAGATACGGTGGCCGCAACTGGCGGAGGACAGGGTTAATTGGAGAGACATGGGAGAGGCCTTTGCCCTGCAGTGGGCGTAGTCAGGCTGATGATGATGCATGTATGTATGTGGACTGGCATGCCACTACTGGCCTCACTCAATGAGCGTAACAGGGATTAAGTTACTTTTTTTTTTTGCTATAAATGATATATCAACCTTCGGCCCTCGATCTACAGTGGAAGAAGAAATTAACATGGGTGCGGCATCTGGTACGGATAACAAGCGACCGATGGCACCTTAGTATATAATGGGGTAGGTTCCTATTGGCGGTAATCGTAGCAGAGGCCGGCAGAGAATAAGGCAGGAGAATGAAGTTTGAAAGTTTCCGGGAACACTGGGAATTGGAGGTCATTGGTAGAGGCATTTGTACTACAGTGGATGTAAGTGGGCTGACGATAAAGGTTGTGATTATGACCATGAGTAATGCGAGTAATCACTTCTACTCGACTCAGTTATTTCTGTCATAAGCTACTCAACCTTTATTTCATAAGAATATAAAAAAATTGCTGGTAATTACTTTAGCTACATATCCATCGTGAGAAGTTCACGATGTTCTTAAACGCTGAAAAAAGTCATAGCGTATGAAACAGGGGACCCATCCGGCATCTAGTGTGAGGTAAATATGCTTATTATTTCAAAGTTAACGAATACTTACGTAATCAAGGCAATACTAAGATGTATCTTAACCACGCATTCAAAAACTAAACCTTCGGCAGTGGCGAGTGGTCATTTAATGCATTGGGAAACGAAGCTCCTCTATTCAGATCGGCGTTTCTTAAAATCTCGCTTTGGGCCTTAGGTATGCTAGCTTTTTTTTCCCACTTGCTATCAGTCGAACGGGAAATATCGCAGAGCTTCGGGCACACGTTGCTTCTCATACTGGGCCTTAGGCTCGCCGCGGCTTCCGGTAGGTGCTCGCCAGAGTTCTCCGAGAATGAAAGTTAAAGTAATTTCAAGCTTCAAACAAAAGGGGGTGGGGGCGGAAGGGGGGGGGGGGGTGTAAAAAATTTTCTACAATTTCAATTTCGCGTGTCGGCAGCTTCTGCGTCCTTGAAGTGACCTAGACTTGTATAGTATCTAGGCCGCGCACTTTCCGTAGTTCATTTCTGATAAATCCCGGTGGGTGTTTTTCGGCATTTATTTACGTATTTCTAAGATATCGGTGCTTTTCGGTTTTAACCGATTCCATAATTTTTTTACTGGCGGATGTTTTTCGATGTTTCTCGGCTAAAACCTGAAAGTATAGGGTCCAATTGTAACTAAGAAAAAAACTCAAGTTTTCGAACAGTACCTCAAAGGGACAGCCGTCCAAACGTTGCACAACGTGTACAATACACTTACCTCATTTCTGCGCATAGCTGGCCACACTTTGATTTTGCTTTTTTCTCAACCCTGAAGAACCTCGCCCATTGACGCAACTTTGCCGTCGCCGTTGTTGTTCTTGTTGCTACTTTTTCTTCTTTTTCCTCCTTTCTCTATTCTCCCCTCTCCTCTTCGCTCACGCACACTCGACGCCCGTCCAGCCCGGTTCCATCGTCGACGTCGTCAACAAGCGCGAAGTCAACCATCCGCACTCCCCCCCCACCCCTCAGCATTGTCTTAACCCCCGATCACGCCGCGCGCGCGCCGACCGATCGACGCCGCGAGCCAGACCGGAAGGAAACGTCTAGCCTGCCCTGTGTATCTGGTCATCGGAGTTGTCTTGCTTCTTAATGGCAGACCACGTTCCTTTAGAGAGCGCCCCCGAGCGCCCACGTTCAATACGACGACGCCGAGACGGGAAGGGGTCAGAGGTCACCGCCGCAGCAGCCTAGTCGGGTTACCTTTGCGGCGCGCCGCCCTTATAGGCCTGCGCGCGCGCGGGCAGTCCGTACCAGTCACTTGGACGCCAGCGCCGCTATGTCTCGGCCGCGGAGAACGGGGCAACCAAATTGCAATGCCGGCCACGGGGCCTGACTAAAGGATGCGAGCAGCAACTCCGACCATCTGTATGTGCTTTTTCCGCTTCCTTCCTCCCACTGGATAATCTTTATTACTTTTTTTTTCGTCGATGCCATTAGGGATACCCGCTGTGTTGGAGGTCTCTGGAACAGCCTAGTTTTTTTTTTTTTTTTCAGGCACCCAAATATACACGGGTTCTGTGCATGCATACAAGGCACCCCGCGGCTGTGCGTCCTGTTGGCGCCCGATTATACCGTTCTCACGAAAATTCCCCGTGGTCATCCGTTAGTGCGGATTAATAGATGTTGAAATAATGTTTGCATGTCGCACCGGGGTTAAGGAAATGTGTGGGAAGGGGTTTGCCCGGCCAGCGACGCTGGCCGTTTATTATCTTGCGAACCTGTAATACTTGCTCGGACTGCAGAGCACGCTTTTTTATTGCGGTCAGTGCGGGGTCCTATGGGGGAGTTAAACACAGAGCTGCCCGCCCACTCGAGTACGTTGATGTGAAATAGCTACACGTTTCCGCTTTGTTATCAGCCAAGCAGAAGCGAAGTAGGAGTTTTTGCCTATTTTTAAGATATACCGAGTTGTGCCTGCCAAGTTGCATAATGCCCCAGGTACTCTAAATTAACCCGAGCCCCTTACAGCAACGACCACAGGGACATTCAACACCCAATATTATACCACACCATACCGTACCATACCACTCCCCACCACACCACACCACACCACACCACACCAAACCAAACCACACCAAACCCCACCAAACCACACCAAACCACACCAAACCAAACCAAACCAAACCAAACCACACCACACCACACCACACCACACCACACCACACCACACCACACCAAACCAAACCAAACCAAACCAAACCAAACCAAACCAAACCAAACCACACCACACCACACCACACCACACCAGCTTGCCTGAAGAAAGCTAAAGACGCGTTAAAATCGTACAGTGTTATGCATTATTTCTATTAATGCAGCAGCATTTAGGCTGTCGTCTCACCAAAAAGATCCGGCTACATCATTCGTGGAATTCCGCCATTGGTCGAGAGAGGTCGCGTGATCTTGTGACGTCAACACAACCTGTCCACCATGGCAGGTGGGCAGCTGCCAACTGTGGCACGCAGCAATGAAATTAATTCAAAGGCATTTGCCACCTGCCCATCATTGGGCTGCGCATGAGCCTTACGGGAGTTCGGGAACAGCAGCCTTGGTTTAACAAAACCGTATACTGGCGGCTGTACTTGCAACAGCCACCTGCTGGTGGTGTGGCGCATCGCTTAACCGTCGTACCACTGCTCAAATCGTGGTGTGAGGACTCCCAGCGATTTATGAATATGATCTAAAGGGCTTTGACGTCATCAGTACACCCCGGGATTGTCATCAACACAATCTGATGACCTCCAAAGTTTAGGAGGTAGCCCCACCCCAGTAAATGGATTCATGTGAATTAGTGGGGTTAGTGGGTATATTATGGTACAGTGGTGGGTCAGATTAGCATAACCTCATATAATAATCATGATAATAAGATTATAACTCTTAACAAGGTGACAAGGTGATGATTAGTGCATATCATATAAGGGAAATGAAACCTGTTCCAACGGGAGTTTTGACGGGAAATTCGGAAGAACATTAGAAATTCATCGCAGATACCACAGCAGGCAACCTAAATTCTATCGCATTTTCTTTTTTAAAATCGCGGTTAAATGGCCCTCAAGTCTTTTTTTCTTTTTTTTTTTGTTACTTCAGACCGAGTGATACGCTGTGCGGCCACACAGAGCGACTCGGTTCCGATGGTGTAACGAACAAGGACACCAGTTTCTATTATTTATTTTCTCTCTCTCTCTAACGAGTCGCGATTGCGGTGGCTCAGTGGATTTGGCGTTTGCCGGCTGATTCCAAGGTCGCGGGTTCGATCCCGGCAGCAGCGGTCGTGTTTCGATGGAGGTTATACAGTAAAACTCACGCATGCTGTCCGATATCTGCGCATGTTAAAGATGGTCTAAAAAGGTGGTCTTCTGGTGGTCGAAATTAATCCTGAGCCCTCTACTATACGGCGTCCCTCATTGCACATGCGTCGCTTCGGCACGTTAAACACCGCAATTTCAATTTATAAATATTCTGATTTACAGTTCTTGCTAGTCTTTGCCCTCCTATTTCCACAGTTTGGGTACCCACGGTTAACGGTCAGTCAGCAGGAGCAGCACATATGCCTGCAATGAACTGTACAGTCTGCGCCATCCTTGTATACAGCGCTTGTGGACTGTGCCCAAGGAATAAAAAATTGCCGACGATTACGTTACTTCCTAATGCGAAATTTGAGCGCAGCTCATCAGCTGTTTCAGCTTTTCGATAGATTGAGGCAAAGAATTCGAGCAAGACATGCAAAATTATAGACAACTTGTTATTTTTCACATGTTTTCCTTATTCAAGAAACACTCCACAAACAGTTCTTGATCGTCATGAAGGAAGCTTTGTGGTTGGAGAAATAGATGGATATATGCTCGACTTGCTGCACCAATGCCTGGTTCTCAAAGACGAGGTCTATGCAAGTATTTCGCGTGGTTGTCACAGCTGTGGCAGGCGTTACGAGCAAGAGGAACGGGATGTTCTCACGCATAAGTGGTAAGAAATTCCTGTTTGTCTTTATATGTATATTAAAGTCCCCACCCACCCTGCCACCCTGGCAGGTGGCAGTTAATGGTTGATCGCGAGAGTTCGCTCACCGTTGTCAGCGCTAACGCATGCAACCCACATCTCTCTCTCTCTCTCATCACCCCACGTACTTAAAAGCGCGATTCAGGTGTCCACTGACCCTGAGAGCCAGTTATGCGCAACTTCCTTTCCTTAAAATGTTAAATGTCAACGCCAACGCCAATGAACACAATGAACACAGACGGCCTATGGCTTCAGCGCCGCGTTTCTGGCACAACGTTGTCAAAAGGAGCCGAGGGCTTCCTGACAAAGTCTTCGTTCCAACCTTGTTTACAGATATATGTAGCTCAACTCCTGCGCAACCATATCTAAAGTCTAGAAGATACGGCGATGTGTCAAGTTTATGCAAGAAAGTGCACCACTCGAGCTCTCTACACAGAAGGTAGGCGCAGACTGCACCAGGGAGGAATGGCCCGCATCATACTGAAACACTTGTTGCTCCTTGCTTTGCCCGTTCTAGACGGGTTCACGACCTATCAGTTCTTGCATCACTGTCTATGCACCACAGAAGTCACGGAAGCCCGCATGTTCTTACCTGTACACCAAACCTCAAACAAGCGCAGGCGCCGCTGAACGATCAACCAACCCTATTAGGGCACCTATCTCGGTCTCGAAATCAACCAACCGCGCCGGGCGAATCGGAGAACGGGTTACATAATCGCCCTCTAATCGACCGGATGTAGAGTCGTCCTACGTTTCAACGGTAGCGGCTCAGGCGTCGAAGCTCAGGCATCAAAAATGACGCAGGTACACATCATTCGTGGCCACCGAATAGCCCCTGTTCGGAACGGAGCAGCTAATTGTTTCCAGCACGTCAGCTGGCTGGCGGATGGAAGCCGCTACACCGCAACGTCGCTGAGCGAACGAGAGGGAGACTAACCTAGCACAGGAAGGTGCTTGATCTCGGGGTGTCTTCGAGAAGCAGCAACGCGGTCTCCGAGACAAGCCTTGTCGTGCGCAGGTTGATGACACCGAAGAAAGTGCTTGCGCCGGCGTATACACGGCTAGAGACACGAGAGGTCCGAGGAGGGTGAAGCAGCTCACTGCCTACACCCCAGAGAGCAAGATGGGGGCGGCGACAAAGGAGAGCTCGTTTACAAGCCTCGCCTGGCTTCGTCCATACAGGTCGCTGATTTCTCTTTCTTCTGACTGCGCAGAAAGCAACGACTTCTCCGCTACCGGTGCTCGCGCATGCCAGCTTGTCTGCCAGCTTGCCTCTTTTGGAGAAAGGAACGTCTCACGTTCTTCTCCGCGCACTGTTCTTCAGCGAGGAGCATCGGCCATCACTCTGCGCTGACTCCCGACAAAAGCGGCGGGCAAACGTTGCATGGCTTGAGACGGAAGAGTGACGACGCGGCTATGGTCTTCTACCTTCTTCACTCTCTTTTTTTCTTTTTCCTGTCTTCCGTCTTTCCTTTGATTCTGTTCTTTTTCTTCTTTTCGTCTCTCTCTCTTTCTTTGGCTATCTGCGGACTATCTGCGCAGAGCGAGGCGCTTTACTTTCGCTCCTGTTGTCCGGCCGTGCGGAGAGTCTTCCGTGCTAAGCCTAATGGTGTCCGCGCGACGAGACCGGACAGTATTGCGCCCTCAGGCGAAGGCAGTCCTGCGCTGGCCGAGCTAATGGCCCGCCGGTTACTCCGAGTGCGCTTCTGTTTGCGTGCAGCCAGCCCGTATAGGAGCAGGAAGGGAGAACGGTCACTCGACTGATGAACGGTCACTCCACTTTTCTTTATTTCCTCTTCCTTCACTCGTTCCCGCTCGTAGTGCAGGCACCCCAAAAAAAAAGAAGTAAAGAGAGAAGGGGTGAGGCTTCCAGTAACGATGTTTTCGCCTAGCCAAGAGGCGTGCCTTTGACTAGCTCGGGCGTGCAATGAGTTATGGCTCGAGAGGTATGATGTGCCGTTGAAAGGTTTGGGTGGGCCTCTACTCGGGGCGCTATACGGCTGACCACCCCGGAAAGCTGGGGTTCGCGGTTGTTGGTTCGGCGCATGACTGATGGAAAGCGACAGTGTTTCTACAGGGATCACGAAGCAGTATCGGGCCCTGCATCGCCTCACGTATGCTCTGTTTGACTCGATACATTCCTGCGCCTCTGTTCGATCAAGCCCTATCGGGGCATCATGTCCGGAGGGATACTCCGCGATTCTGACGCTAGTCCGATGCAGTAAGATTGAAGGAGCATTGCAAGCTCGTGGTTCTCAATTACCGGCCTCGAAGGTTTCGTATGTGCTTTGGCAACATTCCAGTGTTATATTTATTTCCAGGTCACGATTCTTGATAACCTGGAACTGGTTTAAACCTGCTCCTCACATCCCTTTCGTTTGCCTCTGAGCGTGTACAGCAGCATGAAATTATGCGTTCTTGAAGTTACAAGACCAACTAGAACCACCTACACTGATTGGGATGGCCAGCCAGGATTTCTATCTTAAATGCTTATAGTTTACTACCACGCGCTAACTAATTTTCATCTGTCGACGTCCACTGCCTTTGAGGAGAAAAGGCTTCGAATTGCACCGCTCACTTCCGGCAGAAGGGCGTACGGACAGGCCGATTGATCTCGGACAGCCTATCTTACCCAGGCAATCTATCATCAAGCCCCGTTTCCAACGCCTTATAGTTAGTTCCGAGCATGTATACAGGCGACCGCCAGAATATTCATAAGCCTGAGGAGCTAACTATAACGTGTTGGAAAAAGCGGCTGCCTATGATCGATCGGCCGGGTACTGGAAAGGCTTCCCGAAATAGTTAGCTTCGGAGGCACTTGAGCTGGCGAACCGCCACACCTACGTACCTAAATGCTCGCGCAAGAATTACCGCCGCCACTACAGCGGCAACAACAGTAATAAACAACGAAAAAGAAAGCGCTAAGTGAAGGGCGCGCAGGTTTTTCATTGGCGCATCTCGAACACCCTTCGGGCCCAGGAGAACGCGCACGCTCGCTCAAATACATGGGGCGCCAACTCTTCCGTAAGATGCCACGAAGCTTCCTGTACGCACACACCGTAGCACGCGAGCGAAAGAGCGGACGGACCGGCACGCAATCGAAACGCGTCTGGCCGCCGCCGCGCTACTGTTCGTGATTCATCGAACTTCGTGTAGGACGCCATTGCTGATTAGCGCACTTCCAACTGACTCCCCCTGTTCCCTTCCCCTTATATACCCTTCCTTAACCACGTAGACCCAGACATCGAAAACAACAACAATAGCGAAAAGAAGCCCCCGCGCTAACGGGCTAGGCGCAGAGTGTGCCCGTGCATATACATATGTACAGGGTGTGCGTATGTATATGTGCCGCCGGTTGTACTAAGGTACTGGGGCTTCCCGCTGTCGTTGCCGCCGCTACTGCGAGAGCGTTGCTGGCGCGCGCGGGACGTGTTTGACCGATCAGACGCCCCCCTCCTTCCGCATTCTCATCGAAGCCGGCACAAGCGCGGCGTGGTCTGGCGTGGTGTCAATGCGACCAATCTGACGCTACTTGGTGGAGGAGAGGCGAGTGGGGAGGGGAGCGTGGGGGAGAGTAGCCTCCGAGACCGGCACACAAAGGCCAGGGCACAGCGGAAGAATGGCTTCTTGTGCGAAGGCATGTTTCGCACGACCTCCGGGCGGAGGAGGGGACACCCACTGACGTAACAGCGCGCACCGGTCACCACATGGTGTGTGGTAGTGCCTGGTTGTTGATGGTTTTATTTCTACCAGCGCGTTCCGCAGTTGCCTGGGTCGCGGCCTCACGCGGTTACACGGTTGCTTCCCCAGGATAGATAACAATGATCTCACCTCACTTGAATGGACTGTCTGTTATCACAGCGGCGGTCCGCCTGTTTAAGAAACCGGCACAAACGACTGAGCGCGGTTCGCCGAGTACTTCGTACTACAGCTTGACTGGTGCCTCATTTGTTCAGTGTGAGGGCCGCAATTAGCAGTGTTTGCTCGCGGCTGCCCTGATTCTTCATTTTTGTTCTTTTTTGATATCTATCACAAAAGAGATCAGTTCTATTTTTAAGTTCAAGCGCAAACCATATTATTCGCATCTCTGTTACGCACTGCAGCGTAATAAAGATAGTGCACAGCGGCAAGCTTGTTTCCGCGCTTCAAAACTGCCGAATTGTCCTCCTACAAAGGCTGAGAAAAGTGGAAAAGAAAAACCATTGGAAAGGAATTTTTAGCTCTGTGGGTTCTCACATCGCCCGTTCCGGTAGTATTGCAGATTAACATATATACCTCTCTTTCGATACTCAACGGGCACTCGAACTCCCTTGAACGTCCTGTGGACGTCCTCAGGATGTCCGTAGGAGTTTAATATCCGCTGGGTATGAACAGCGCAACTGACAAGACGGAGTAAGGAGGACACTGCACAGCGCTGTGTCTACGTCGCGTCATTTCCGCTGTTGCTGTCAAATACAGGGACCAACTAGCCCAAGAAGTTGTCTCGGCATGACCTCTTGTTTAGGAAGGCACTGTTCACCGATAAACTTACCGGTGAGTTGTAGCGTAACGTTCGCAGAGAGGTTCTCAACTAGTTCACCAGCCTCGTGGTAGTTTCCGACGTTCGTTCAATGCGTAATCGCTTGAGCTATTAGTCCAAAGACTTCCTGACTTGCAGTTCATACAGGTGGACTTGCCGAGGGGCGAGCGCACTTATTCGAGAAGCTCCACTCAAACAAGGTAGAGCACTGGCACTGCTTCACTGCACTGCCTTTGTTGAAACATAATTGCATTCCTAAACGAGAAAGGTCCTCACAGTGACTGCCCCGCTGAATGGTTCAACCCGTTCCGCCACCTCCGCTGACCTGTCTGTGCTGTGTTGGTCTCCTATAAAAGGGCATTCTTCCCGACTACCAACAATAGGGCGCTTACACAGCGGCCGTTTACACCAACGGTCGCCGTCATAACCACCGCCGACCCAGTTTAAACAAGCAACGCCCGTTGTGCGCGCTCTGGAAATCGTTCCGAGCGCCATCTATGAGGCGCGCCGCCACCTCTCCGTAATGACTCGAGAGCAATCTCGTGCGTATGCCGACCTACCGCTGAAGAAGTGGCTCGCACCGACGCCACGACGTTGCTGGATTGCGATTCTCAATTAAAGGACAAGCACGTCTGCAGGAATGGCATAGCTGCCGGCGGTGAAAAGAAAATGAGTAAAGACCAAACGGGGGTTGAGAGAAAAAGAGGGTGGGGGGGTGGGGGGTGGGGGGGGGGGGGGGGCAGACGCAGACAGAGCGACCTAACGGGACCCGCTACATAGCGGGTCGCCCTGACAGCGTACACAAGGTGCAGAACACCGGAACCAATCTATCTGCCGGCGCCGCCGTCGATCCTGTTGCTGCTGCCTCTGGCGCTATGCAGCAGACGTATGGAAGTCCGCTGCTGCTCCGAAAATGAGTCCCAAAGCAAAAGAGGAAGTCGAGAAGGATTGCGAAGAAGGCTGGGTGTGTTCGCGTGTATACGCCGCGACGCGGCGAGGGGGAAGTAACACGTGCCGACTTTCCAACGCCAGGCATCCTCCCTCCCCCCTCGCTTTCCAATCTAACCCGCATTGGTGCTTCTGCTGACGCTTATATTCCTTCCCTTCCCCTCGTATAAGCCAGTCCCCCTTCTCCGCCCGCCAGCCATCCTTCTCCCTCTTGCCAGCGCTGGGTGCGTGGTCAACCGTGCATGGCCACGGCTGTGGAGCGCGACTTCGGCCTCCTTGTTTAAACACGACGGGGATGCTTTCTGGCCTCGGGGCCGGGCGCATACGCGTGCATACGCTTTGGTCGCTCTCGCGTTCTTTTCACTCAGTCGTCGTGGCCCCTGGCGATCGTTTCGCTGCGCATAGCCCGCTGCGCATCGGAGTGGAGGAAGAGAGAGAGACGGACGAAAATTAGCTTCCGCGCGGCACGCTTCAAGCCAAATGAAAACGCCCGTCGGGAGTTGCAGCGTGTATTATTATACAGTGCAGCGTTATGGCTGCTACATATGGCGCCTGCGCTAATCAAGGTCCCGGTTTTCAACGATTATCGACGCTTGAGGACTGTCTCTCCTCTGAGTCACGCCCTCCTGGATATCACGTCTCTGAGTAAGGTTTGCACTAGTGCGTGTTAATTCATTTACCGCGCTCTCAAGCACGAACATATTTCCGAACTTGCGTCCCTATTAGCACAGACCAGCTACGTAGCTTCCTCAACGATGCATACCTTTACCGAGGCAGCGCAAACGCGGAAGCAAGAGGAGATGATGACGTAGCACAGTTGGCTACCACGGCGTGCTCTATCTGAATTTGTGACGCACAAATAAATACAACCGAAAAGAAAAAAAAAGAAGCGAGCGAGCACACGTGGCCTTTTGATGGAGTGCGGAAAGAACTGCTGATGAAGTGAACCTTTATAGCTGAGAGTCGGGAAAGTTTCGACATATGCCTCGCCTCACGCATTCCAGTCCTCCACTCCCGCTATTCCTCCATCTCTTCTCCCATCATCTCTATAACGCTGAGTCGTCACTGTTTCAGTTTAGATGTTCAGAACGAGCTTCGCTTCTTTCAACGGCGCACATGTAGATCCGTCAAGAGTTTGGCAGCGTTACATACGTTCAACGAGAAGAGCGTGAAGTTGGAAGCGGCTCTTCCAAGTGCTGGTATAGCTGTATACTCTCCCTTCAGCCGCTTTGCTCTTCCTACAGATCGTGACTGCAGCTATAAAGCCGTACTTGAGGCTTCCCGCTACGCCGCTGCAGTGGACGTGCTCAGGGTCCCGTTCAGAGAAGGCTTGTGCCGAAGGAAACCGGCGTTGACTGCGATCGGGATGTAGAATAGTCTGTGAACCGTTCCAGTGGGTCTAAGAGCCGAACAGCGAAAAGCTTTGAAGATGTACCTTTCTTCCTGCCTAACTCTTTCTTTGTTCATCTGTATTGTGAAGATGCGAACAGTGGGTCACAACGAATGCGAAACACGTATCTCTACGTGTTCAAAACATAAATGCGTGTTGCGAGTTGTCGCGTTTATACAGGTTGTTTTTTTATGCTGTTAAGGACATGTACGCAAAGACAACGTTAAAAAAACTCGAGGACAACCTACTCCCGCGGCTCCTTAACTATTATCAGCCGGTCAGTTAGCGCCCCACTCAGTTGTCTGCTGGGTGGGTAACAACTATGCCGAGTGAGCTACACAGAACTTTCAGAAGGCCAGGCGTTAACGACTCTTGAGTTCGACTAGGCGTTAATATTAAAACTTCCTGATTCCCCTGCTGCGTATCTGCGATTACAAGCGTGGGAAAGGCGATATCGTCCGCCGGTTGACCATCTTAACGCGGTGTTTTAATATTCACCTATCGTTTCCCATGCTATTACTGGTTCGCCTTTTGCTAGTTCTATGGGAGCGGCAGCGTCGTTGGCTCTCACAGAGCTCCTTCCAGGGCAAAGACGTCGCCAAGGGTGTGGGATGTCCGCCGCAACTTCGTGACGATCCACTGTGCCGTTCACACAAGTTCTCCCTTCGAATTCGCACAGGTTGAAGTTTGTGCTACCTGTATGCCAAGTGGGCCCCTATAAATAGTCTGTACCTGTTTACTGCGCGTTTCTGAAGAACCACTGCACCGGGCGCAGGGGCAAGCCCGTACCAATAACTGAAACGTTTACACATTCACTTAAGGCGCTGGGGTCGCCACCAAAGAAAGCTTTTTGACTTAAGGCGCTGGGGTCGCCACCAAAGAAAGCTTTTTGATGATATCCATATTGTGAAACCCCGTATGGGATTCACGTGAGGTAATCAGGCTCATTGATTTGTACGGAATTGAAAATTAGGGAGACTGTGGCGCCATTTGCGGCATTCAGATGAACTAATCAGCTTTGCTCAAGATGTTGATGCGTTTGACAAAAATTCTGTAGACCATCACTTTAATAGTTGGCTATCTAGATATAGTACGTGGCGCTGCTCTCTGATAAATAAAGAGAGGGAGAAAGGGAAAATAGAACCTCGTGGCGCCCGCCACCACTCCACTTTAAAGGGACGTCTTTAGCATTCGTCCATCCTTCCATACTCGAAGAGCTGGCTACAGGTTATGCCTGGATATTGATTCCTATAGTTTCGCAATATGTGGGAAGAAATAATTCTTGGTTCCACATCAACAGCCACTATAGTAGGGACCGGTTCTCTTTTCCTTCAAACAATGATTGAAATCAGTCTAAATTGATACCTTACTTTCAGCTAGTTTCAAATGTGTTGATATCACTAAAAACAGAGCTTTAAAAAAAAAAAGAATTGCGTTAATGACAGGGACCCGTGGCGGCTCAACCTGCACTTTTGGGAACTAAGGCCTATCACGTTTTTCTCGCCAGCAAGCTGATCAACTACGCCTTCTCATTTTTTTTTTTCTGAAAAAGAAACAACATTCAGGGCTTGGAAAAGCAAGGTATACTGTACGGTTCCTTCCACCGAGGTGGCTTAGCTGCTATGGTGTTCGGCTGAGCTTACACCAAAGTCGTAGGACCAAATTCCGCTTTCGGGCACCGCATTTCTCTACATGAAAAATGAAAAAAATTCCAGTGTACGCGCCACGGCATATCAGCGCAGGTTAAACGTTTAAACCCCAGCGTCGCGAACTCATGCCATACCGTTTGCATGCCATGTACTCATTTCTATTTGGAGCTTGCGTATGAAATTTGAGGTCAACATGTTCTCAGTAACCAGCGATTTCCGCTGAAGGAGTTTGGCGTCACTGTTAGCAAACTTCGGGAAGAAAAAGATGGCGTGAATGCGCAACTTCCACACAGCGTCCAACAATTTCTCGTGCCTCATGTCCTGACGGCTGTTTCAGCAGCTATGGCAATACATTTGTACTGTACTGTAGCTATAGTAAAAAACTGCGTACTGTATCCTGCCCTTCCAGCTGGTTCGAGGCCTTTAGTTTCATCTTTTACACAACTCGGACTAGCTAAGAAAATGGACTAATATAATCGTTGCTAACTGGCGACCTAGTGAATTCTTTTAGAGGAACTACACAATTTCCGATATCGGCTCCTGAACGTGGGTACATATCAAGTATAATCTTGAGGTAATGATATTTATCTTCGATTCCTTCATAATTCGGGAATTGCTATCTGCGGCATTAGCTATGCCGCCGGTAAATAGCCTGGTGTTTTTAGTTTTCCAGCGGTATAGACCAATATGTCTATTTGTTGACCAATCGTTCACTCCGTACTGCGCACATCACGCCTATTTACAGCGCTCCAAGGTTAAGCATCAATGCGTTTGATTTTTGCACTGAAGCCACCCATCTTCACTGGTTCTTTAGCGTTGCAGGACACACCGGGACTTTCCACTACCTACAGGAATATCTTGAGGAACCCAACATACAGCCGATTCTGCGTTAAAAATAAAAAAAAATGCTCACTCCACGGCTTACAGTCGCGGGAAAAGTAAGAATGAACAAATGTTTTTCACAAAACTTCGAGATTCTTGGTTCTTTCGCTACTCAAGTTTGAGAGTAACATTTCTGTAGTATACTCGAGGAGGAAAACTAGTTTGAAAATAGATAAAACTGTGTCATACATAGTTTCGGAGACAGCCAATGAACGCTGGAACTGCTCCCTCTCATAGTTTTCGCGACTGTACCTTCTGAAGCCAGTAGCCTTGCATGGATGAGCTTCACCTTTTTTCTCCTCTTGACTGTTCAGCAGTCTGCACTGTACTGTCCATATGCGAAATCGCACAATTCAGTCTGGTCTACAGTCTATACAGAAAGAAGTAAAAAGGTAGCAAGCTCTCCTTTAATGCACTCCCTTTTATAAAAGGCAGTGCGCAAGAGAACAGCTTACTCCTTTTTTTACTCCCATATAGGCGTATTCAAGATTAGCGCGTAGGCCAGCATGCTGGCTGCTGCCTTTTTTCTATTTTTTTTTTCGTTTGACCCCGTGACGACCGGTGCCTGCTCCGGAATCACTGGGAAAGCGACTCACCTAACCGAAACCCTTTAATTCTCAGCGCTTACAAAGGAAGAAAAATAAGTGACCGCGAAGAGAAGCATAGAGGTCTCTTTAATATTCCTCCCGTCTCATATTTCGCGTATTCCTCGTTAAGACCACATACGCTGTCAACCACAGAATGCATTTCGTTACCAAAAGCCATACTCCATCCGGCTTATGCGAAACTTTGTTACGTATAAAGAAAACGAAAAGAGTGGAAATGAGCTACAGGGGAGTCGCTAACGTTTCGCTGTCTAGCCGAGCTCCCACCTTTCCCCACCGCTGCGCCTTCTTCTCGCCGGGAGGCTTTTGTGAGTTCGCCAGCGGCGCCGCGCGAAGGATCGCGGGCGCGCGTTGAGTTGACGGAGCGTGTGTTGGAGTGGCCGGCGTGCCCGCCGCGGTGTCTCTGAAAGAGCAGTGCTCGTCTCCGTCTTGGGCACTGCAGACTTCCGCGTGTCTGCAGCCGTGGATTGCTCGCTCGCAGTGCCAGAGCTTGCGAGGTCCGTTCTCTGGCATCGCTCTAAGGGGGGTGAAGGAGTAATAGAAAGGAATGGCGCCGAAAATATGGCGCCGAAAATGTGGCGCCGAAAATGTGGCGCCGAAAATGTGGCGCCGAAAATGTGGCGCCAAAAATGTGGCGCCAGAAATGAGGCGCCAGAAATGAGGCGCCAGAAATGAGGCGCCAAAAATGAAGCGCCAAAAATGTGGCGCCAAAAATGTGGCGCCAGAAATGAGGCGCCAGAAATGAGGCGCCAAAAATGAAGCGCCAAAAATGTGGCGCCAAAAATGTGGCGCCAAAAATGTGGCGCCAAAAATGTGGCGCCAAAAATGTTGCGCCAAATATGTGGCGCCAAATATGTGGCGCCAAAAATGTGGCGCCAAAAATGTGGCGCCAAAAATGTGGCGTGAAAGATGTGGCGCCAAAGGCAGCAAAAGTGGCAGCAAGAATGTAAGTTGCGGAACGCCGCTGCGGACGCTTTCAGACAGCCCGGATTACGAGAAGATTGCTTTGAAGGCAAGTCGAACCGTGTGATGACTGACCCTACACTTGTTTCGTGTTATGCAGAGTTGTGGAAGGCTCCACGAGATGCTTTAGGCAGTGGTTATGCGGCCAGAGAGGTGGGGTTGGAGAACAGGTTTGACGTCTATAGAAGTCTAAATGAGTAGCGAGGTTTTTTTTAACTTGTCGTTGATTGCTTGGGTCGTTAGAGATGCACGGCTTCGTCGACGGAGGAATATTGGTTGTTTTTGGTGTATAGTAGAGTTAAATGGTGTCTTCCGGATTCTGATTTGTTAATTGATCGGTTCCCAAAACATTAGAGCTGCTGTGGACAGCTTAAGAATTTAATTTACAGAAAAACCAGAACATATTTGTAAGTCTGATCACCGAGGATAACTGATTTTCTTTACATTCTCTCTCGTTATAAAGACAACTTCAAGACTGCAGGGAATATTTCAGTTCTGTCAGCCTACTTCAGGCTATCGTGATTAACCAATATCTAAATGTAAATTTAACATATGTGCGCCCAGTTATTTACCGACAGTGAACAGCGAAATCCATTTGACAGGCTTCTTCATATTTTTGGCATACCACCATGACGAATAATGCGCTACTTATGTTGTGGTTTAGGAACATATTTTCATTTCTCTTCTTTCGTGTTTCCGGTTGTAAGCCCACAAATAAGAATATAAAAAAACATTCCCGTATGGTCCTTCGTTACGTTGACTGCTGGCGTTTGCTATATGTATAATATATATAAAACGCGTCCGGTGCTTCGTTGGTCATGGGTTCGGTTCCCACCGGTGGCATGTGGCTGTTTTTTCTTTTGCTTTTCTAATCAATTATCTTTAAGCGGTAACATTTTCAGAAATATTCTTCGTTGATCAACAACACAAAATAAATAAATATAAATTTAAAAAACATTGTGTTTTTTGGTTTCTGTGGCTTCTCTCATATGTATAACGAGCCCCTCATTCCCCTTTCCTTGTATATATATATACAGAGGACAAAGGAAAGAGTGCACTAGAGTTTATCAGACGAAAAGACGAAAGTCTCAAACACCTATAGCAGACCCAAAAACTAAATAAAAACGCGCGCTCCCCTCGCAGTACGAGTGGATGCCCGGGACGTTTCGGCTACGTTACATTCGTTCCTGCAAAAGAGCTGAAATATTCCACTCTTCACGAAGCAGCACAGATGCTTATGGGGCGCTTTTCATTCAGCAGTGCAATCGTCTTGACCCCGCTTAGTCGCTCCTCAAGAATTCGGATGCACGTGATGAGGAAGACAACAGGCACGGAATAAAAAAAAGCCCGACACCGCATTTCCTTCGAAGTTGTGCGTATGTCGCGCTTTTGTTCTACAAAAGTTGTCTTGTCGTGCTTGAGAGCTTGCACGGAGCATCGTATTCCGAAGTCCGAAGTGGTACCAGCGGAGACGCTAGTGGTCATGTCTCTCTCGTCCGAAGTGGTATCAGCGGGTACGCTAGTGGTCATGTCTCTCTCGTCCGAAGTGGTACCAGCGGGGACGCTAGTGATCATGTCTCTCTCGTCCGAAGTGGTACCAGCGGGGATGCTACTAGTCACAGGGACTACTGCGCGCTGAAACAGAACGGACATTGAATTATGGATGGAGTTAAGTTCAAAAACTTTTCAGAAATCTTGCATAGCTGTCGTCATCGAGATGAATTGACGAGCAGATCCCCGCGTAAGATTATGGCACAGGCTACGCGGTATGCGGTAATTGAAAGTCACGATACACATTTCATTAAGACGCTATATGTACTCAAACAGATGACTAAAGAGCACAATAGTATGATTCTGTTGAAGCGTATTGGGAAGCACTGAATATATTATAGCAGCAGGGGATATGTCCCGTACTTATAACACGTTTCACAGCCAAATGATCTTCTAAACCTTTGATACTGGCTCCTAAAGTTTCAAGCATAGTAGCGCTGAGTGCAGGCACGACGGGGAGGCGTTACTTTAAACATTACCGTTGGCCGGGAATAAACAAAGTGTGCATTCCTGTCAGTATCTAACTTCGGGGAGCATGATCTCTGACTGCTCACATCCGTCGTCTCGACCGGGGGAGCAGGTTGTGAAGAAGAGAAAGGCTCAGTAAATCTGTCAGTCTCCGTGGACACCTGATCCACCTATGTCGACAGCCATGGCTCTCTCGAGTGCCTAGAGCACCGCGCCGTACAAAGACAACCACAAAAAGGCGCTTCTCCACATGTAGCAACAGCGTCAAACGAAACACGGACAAAATAACTCAAGCGCAAACACACACACACACACACACACACACACACACACACACACACACACACACACACACACACACACACACACACACACACACACACACACACACACACACACACACACACACACACACGCACACACGCACGCACACGCACACGCACACGAAAGCACAAACTTTCGAGAGGAGATACTGGCAGATTCCATTCACACATCCGAAGAGTTGTTTTATCGTCTTAGCAGTGACAGTCAACTGATTTAGAAGTCTGTCTCATTCTACTAAACCATTCTCATTTCGCTATTCCTGATTGATCTATTCGCATTTCATTTCATACTGATACTATACATGGAGCGCGGCGTGGACTATAAGGCATAAATAACACGACACCATGTTCACAACAGGCAGCACGAGCCGACGCCTTCCCTGCATAAACCGCGGAAGCGACCCTCACAGACACGCTACCCGCGGCCGAGCGCATCGGCGAACTAACCTTCCGCCCGGGGCGAAAGTTGTGTCGACGCGCACATCGAATCTCCCTCCTGTGGAACGGCCACGGCTGATGCTGCCGCTTCTCTCGAGATCAAAGCCCCTCGTGCATCGGCGGCGAGTGAGCGGGACTTTGCGGTTCCCCGTTGGCCGCGGACTCGCGAGCACGTTCCTTGAGGCGGCGCGTCTCCAAGATTGGCTCCATCACTCTTCCGCCAACGCCTCGGGACGAAGCCCCGCAGCTGGCGTGGATAATCCACGGAGAAAGAGGCGAGAGTGAAGAGAGAACCGTTCGTATGTCGAGAGTATGCCTCGCTCGTGCTGTTCGGGGATGCCCGATTTGCAATGGTTCCGGGGCTGTGCGCCCCGACGAGGTTTCACTTCGTGGACGCCGAGGTGCCTTCGCATATTTGTGTGTTACTTCCTCTAGCTGTTGTACCGGGAGGCTATTCTGTTCCGTTGGGTTTGACTGCCTCAGCTGCGGCTGCCCGAGGGCAGTTTTCAGTTTCTGCTGGCAACATCTACCTACCTATCTTAGGTAGTTAACTTTCTCTTTTTCCTTCGCAAGACCGGCCTGCATGATGTACAGTCTTTGTCAAAAGTAACCAGGCTGCACGTTTTTCTTCTCAGTCTTATATTACAGCTATTATGGGAGCCCTCAAGCTATAAATCTCTGTATGGGAAAGGAGAACCCCTGTTCTCACCTTCAAAGAACTTTTTGATCTTTAGGGAAGCCGTGAGGGCTCTGTTACGCGAATGAGAAGCAAACCATGGAGCCTGGTTACTTATGACAAAGACTGTACTGCGATGTACGTGTTTACATGGCTAGGCTATAGTATGCGGGCGGAACACAGTATCCACGAACGATTTCGCCCTTGTACCAAACCGAGACCGACCAGCCGATCTGACGTGTCACGCTGGTGAACGGCGAACAGCCCGCATACTTCACATGGGCGACGATGCTGTTTGTAGCTGAGCTTAACTTAAAACACTGGGTATATTAACCAATGTGCGCTAAATTTCGTGCACTTTTGTTCGTCTGATATCGATTAAAAATGATAAAAAGGAATCGAAACAAGAATCGACAGCTGTCTAGAATTCAAAACAAAAAAAGACAGATTTGAATGCAAGAAGCTCAAAAACCAACTGAGGGGAAATAAAAGTGGAGCTAGGGCAGGCCTCCCTCACCTAGACCCCCCCCCCCCCCCCCCAATCCCCGCACACACGCACACTCTCTCACACACACACACACGCAAAAGCAGACAGATGTGACGTGAAAAGCCGCTGAGCTCAGGCATTGTTCGGAGCAAATAAAGGTAAACCTGGCACCTGATTCAAACCTTCGACTCGTATTTCGTCACCCTCATCATCAGCCTAGTAACGCTCACTTCAGGACACCGGCCCTTGATTTCATCTTAACCCTGCACATACAGGCCACTAAATTATCCCAGATAAATGAACTGCTATTATTCCCTTGGCGTCAGCCGGAGTTCACTAAACGTCTTCTTCTAAAATTTATTTGAGACTGTGACCTGTATTCCAGCCGGTGACAGTTGCAGTTGATGACTGTTCTGGAGATGAATTGTGCTCAGGTCGACGCAGATCTATCAGGTCACAGATCTGTGCCGAAAATTTTACTTAACGCCTAAAGGCCGCTACGAGCTTGTAATTGCCTGCAGAACATTTGCAAACCTCATTCCACCAGTAGCTAACAACAACCTCCAACAAAACCTTCACTAAGCAACTTGTTGCAGGCTGTGACTGAGGAGGCTTCTCATCATGCATCACATCTGCAACTGCTTCTGTTCAGCAGTGTAATTAGCACACTAATTAAGATATCCACAGCAGTTTCACCCTGGCCATCTTTCGGTGCTTTAATTTTTTGTGTACCCTGATATTTCATGATTAGTAAACTCGAATCACCACAAGCCAGCAAGGAGAACTTCGACAAAGGAACGTCTTTGTATGTGAAAGCGCTGAGGCTGAGAGGGGAGCAAAGAATAGATAGCGCAGAACAGAATGAATAAAAAACGTACTTCAAAGCAGCCACTGAACAGAGAGGAAAACATTCAGGAGGTGTGGTTCTGCTGGCCGGGCCTGTGGAAATAACGACCGAGTCAAACAAGGGAGCCAGGAAGAAGAATACGCCCTGAATACATGTTCCATTCGCTTTCCATTTCTAAGCATCTAATAACAGACATGGATCCTTTTCAGTGCGTCTTACTCACTCGTCCGAAATTGGCTGGCTGAGTTTTTTTAGGCGGATGCGGTTACAGGCCAACAAATAAAACCATGCCATCTGATTGTTGTCTTCATGGACTTCATCCGTTTTTCCTTGTGTGTGTTTTAAGTCCGCCCTAGTAAATGAACGGGAAGAGATGGAAAGCCGAAGTCCGGCCGCATTTTCGGCGTTTAGGCTTCACGCTCTATTAAACCCGATCTCCTTTGATCCTTATTTGAAAAAGAAGAAATGGGCACAGCCTCTGCGTCTGCTCTCTGTACCCGTTCGAAGAATAAGCCGGATATCGAAGTGGTTGGCTTACGAGTATCCACAGTACCGAAATGCTGAGCCTACTAGTATGTCGATAAGGGCTACGTGTGTTGTGCTCTGTTGGGTCTTATGGAGCATACGTGGCCATGGCTGTCTTGCCTGAAATACTATATTAAATATAAATCTTACTGTCCTCGTATGCGCTGAAATTATTAATAGGTTTGGTTTGGTTTATGGGGTTTAACGTCCCAAAGCGACTAAGGCTATGAGAGACGCCGTAGTGGAGGGCTCCGGAAATTTCGACCACCTGGGGTTCTTTAACGTGCACTGACATCGCACAGTACACGGGCCTCTAGAATTTCTCCTCCAAAGAAATTCAACCGCCGCGGCCGGGATCGAACCCGCGTCTTTCGGGTCAGCAGCCGAGCACCATAACCACTGAACCACCACGGCAGGTCAAGGTGACCTATGCATCAATAACCTATATTGTTATAAATTATTCTTAATAATTTGCCGCCGCGGTGGCTCAGTGGTTATGGTGCTCGGCTGCTGACCCGAAAGACGCGGGTTCGATCCCGGCCGCGATGGCTGAATTTCGATGGAGGCGAAGTTCTAGAGGCTCGTGCACTGTGCGATGTCAGTGCATGTTAAAGAACCCCAGGCGGTCGAAATTTCCGGAGCCCTTCACTACGGCGTCTCTCATAGCCTGAGTCGCTTTGGGACGTTAAACCCCATAAACCAAACCAAACCATAGGTTACCTTGGATATATCCTCCCCGAATGGAATGCTTTAACACCAGGGTTGCGTGAATATTCGGAATTTCTTAATAGCGAATCGAATATGCTTATGATAATGAGGATGATGAGTTTTTATGGCTCAAGGCCATCTGTGGCCAAAGAGTATCATGGCACTAGGTGTTTTCGTCTACTGAAAGATGGGGTCAAAGACCGATTTCACCGGCAATTCATCCTAAAGAAGTGGGGCACCAGGACAGGGGAAAGCTTGTACCCATTGTATCACCGGTGGGTATCCGGTGGCACTGGGGATCGAACCCCACACCTCTCGCATGCGAGGCGGATGCTCAAACCACTAGGCCACCGCTGTGGTGTCGTACCGAATGTTTTAGTATTCGATTTAATAAGGGACACCACACAGCGCTGTGTGGTGTCCCTTCTTCATCTCTGTCCTGTCGTTTGCGCTGTAGTTATGGATCATTGAGTGAGCGAGTGGAGTGAGTGAGTGAGCGAGTGGAGTAAGTGAGTGAGCGAGTGGAGTGAGTGAGTGAGTGGAGTGAGTCAGCGAGTGAGTAAGTGAGTGAGTGAGTAAGTGAGCGAGTGGAGTGAGTAAGTGGAGTGAGTAAGTGGAGTGAGTCAGTGAGTGAGTCAGTGAGTGAGTCAGTGAGTGAGTAACTGAGTGAATGAGTGAGTAACTGAGTGAGTGAGTGTGAGTGAGTGTGAGTGAGTGTGAGTGAGGGAGTGAGTGAGGGAGTGAGTGAGTGAGTGAGTGGGTGAGTGAGTGAGTGAGTGGGTGAGTGAGTGAGTGAGTGAGTGAGTGAGTGAGTGAGTGAGTGAGTGAGTGAGTGAGTGAGTGAGTGAGTGAGTGAGTGAGTGAGTGAGTGAGTGAGTGAGTGAGTGAGTGAGTGAGTGAGTGAGTGAGTGAGTGAGTGAGTGAGTGAGTGAGTGAGTGAGTGAGTGAGTGAGTGAGTGAGTGAGTGAGTGAGTGAGTGAGCGAGCGAGCGAGCGAGCGGTGTGAGTCGATTTTATTATGCGACAGAAAAGGCCTCTTCCCTGCCCCAGGCCCTGCCCCCTAGAGAAGGAGCGCCTTAGGGCAGGTGGGAATCCGGATCCCTCCACTACGGCACCTCTTTCTCTCTTTCTTCTTACACTCTACCTTCCTCCCTTCCCTTACGACGCGATTCGGGTGTCCGCCGAGATATGCGAGACAGATACTGCGCCACTTCATTTCCTCAAAAACCAATTTACCATTTTATATTCAAGAATCAAGCAATGCACGTTATAAGTGACTCAAAACAAATGGACTATGCCTTCACCTGCTAGAACAGTTTTCGAATAATTGGCCGGAAAGTTAGAATAGTTTAGTTTACTTTATGGGGTTTAACGTCCCAAAGCAACTAAGGCTATGAGAGACGCTGTAGTGGAGGGCTCCGGAAATTTCGACCACCTGGGGTTCTTTAACGTGCACTGGCATCGCACAGTACACGGGCCTCTAGAATTTCTCCTCCAAAGAAATTCAACCGCCGCGGCCGGGATCGAACCCGCGTCTTTCGGGTCACCAGCCGAGCACCATAACCACTGAGCCACCGCGGTGGCGGAAAGTCAGAATAAAGCACGCCATAGATTTCTTCGACGATAAGGTTGCGCGCACTTCGAAACAAATGGCTGTACTTGCACCTCGCGAAACTGGGTTGCAGACACTGACGTCAGGAATCAGTATCAGTATCAGCGACAGTGATACACGCATGCCTTTGTGCCCTCATCTTATCGCCGTTCTCGCCATTTATGCCTTGTGCCATCTTTTGAACACAATGATTCACTCACTCGCGCATTTACATATTTTGTTTATTTATTGTCTCCGATGACTACAGTCATTACAGACAGGGTTGGTTGCGGCGTGAAACATAGACATGAGAAAAATTAAATCATACGTTATGCAAGGTCAAATGTTTTTAGGGGAATCCCCCAAGGTGGAGTAGATTTGTATTAAGGGAGTAATTACTCATTGGCATCCACCCGAGCGCAGCCATACGGCTACAAAGGAAAGCTATACAGCTTTCTCAGAAACTTCGTAGTTAAAGAAAAATTCGTCCTGGTCCGGGGTTCCGCTTCACCGGAGCAGTCGCTCTACCAATTGAGCTAACCAGGACGGCAAGCTTATGGTAGGGCGAGAGCGAATTGATCAATAACTCGAAGTGGGAACTGTGTTTGGTCAAATGTTTTAGGGGAATCCCCCAAGGTGGAGTAGATTTGTAAGATACCTTATGCAAGCAGGAAGTTTTTCCTGATTTCATAAAATTATCTGTAGATACCAGAATAAGTTAAGTTCGTTCCAGGCGCAGTTGTGACATAAATGTTATTTTATTCAAGAGAGGTCGAGAGAACAAATTACTTGGAAAAAGCTTTCGTGTGTGTCAGAGAGAGAAAAACTTTATTGTAAGAGGAATGCGGGGCACGTCCAGGGGCTCCGCACGACCCGTGTGTGCCGTTGCCCTGTTTTGCTATGAATTCCACCTGACCAACTCGCCCACCAGTTCATGCTGTATATTTTGCGAATGTGATGAGCGCCATGGTAAACGATAAGAGAGTCGAATAATTCGTTTTGTCCTGCACTGCAAGTTGGCGAAAAAGTTGATAATTTTGCGAATGTGATCAGCGCCATGGTAAACGATCAGAGAATCGGAATAATTCGTTTTGTCCTGCGCGGCAGGTTCGCGAAAAAGTTGATAAAATCTGACCCCGTATTCCTCCCCCGACAAAAAAAAGAATACACAGCAGAAAAAGACAGATGACCGGCTGGCTTAGCTACTTCAAGAGATTACACACTTTTAAGGTCGTGTTCTTCGACTTTATAATGCGCTTTTATTCGACGTGGGTAGACACGAAATCCGTGGAAGCCATCGCGGAAATGGCTTCCGTGTGGGCAAGAGCAAGCAACACAGGAGCGCATCCCTAACAAGAGAGGCCTCCCCGCATCATCTTTCTGCCCAACATGTCAGTAAAGGAGGCGGCGTGAGCTTAAGGCAGCAGGTAAGGACGTGTACCGTTTAGGGGAGGGCGCCTGATCGACAGCGTATAGTCGCCGGCAATTACCGGCAATTTTCGCGCTTCAGTTCTCAGCCCGCTTTTGTAACGGAGAAAAGAGGGGCGGGCATCACGATGCATTAATGAGGCCGACGTCGTTGTGAAACATGACGAACAAGCCAGCGCGCCAGGCCTTCCTCATTCGCGGGGTCTTGTTTTTGTGATATTGGCATTATAAAAAAAAATCACGTCGCTCCCGCTTCGACGAGTCTACAATGGATGCTCACTACGATGTTAGGCCCACCGGGAGGCGTTTTCCAGTTTGCACAATGTTGTGTGACGAACTTGATAAGAGAGCTCCCGCCAAATCATTTTCATACGTCGCGCTTTTTATTATTACCTTGAAAGTAAGAATTCTTACGAAATGAGACTCCGGTACGATCATCTCGTCGTTTATTTAACTCCTTAAGCATACAGCGTTTGCACGGCTCCACCAATTATTTCAATAAATCTTTCCTTCCCAGCGCGATAGAAAGCTGGAATAACCTCCCCGAACACATTGTCATTGAGACTAATCCTTCCAGATTCAGACAGCTCCTAATCGACCATCTCAACGACAAATAATTTTTTCCTGCACCCTATGCCAGCTTCCAAGCCCTGCAAACTGACCAGCCTGTTCTACTTCCAAAGTTGTAATTTTTTTTGTTTATATTTCTGCTACACTCTGTCGTTACGTGATTATTTGAATTTGTTACTTCTGTCTTTTTTCGTCTTGTTCTACTTTTTTTTCTATTCTATATTTCATATTTTCTATATTTTTCTGTATTTCTATATTCCTTCTATATTTATATATTCATGTATGACTGCTGAACGCCCCTGTACCACCTCCCCCCCCCCCTTATGTAATGTCCCTCACGGGACCCTTAAGGGTTAATAAATGATGATGATGATGATGATAATCAGGAACACCATTTTACCGATATGCTGAAACTATACTCGGATACAACTCAAGAATAAAGCAGCTATTAATCGTCAAAGGAACCCCTTTCCAGCCAATAGCGTCGGCCGATTCTCGTGAACCTGCTAGAGTGATAATGCAAGGAGAGGCGTCACAATGCAAGGAGGGGACTAACCACGACCATGGAAGGAAGGAGGGGATTACCCCCTTTCATCAGCCACTCCCTGCATCGTTGCGCTAGCAGGCTCATGAGAATCGGCCGACGCCATTGGCTGGAAGGGGACTCCTTTGACGGGGAAAAGCCGCTTCGTTCTTGAGTTGTATGTGACTATACTAAATCGTTTGGGATAAATGTTTGATGTTAAGAAAAATGCTAGGAATGAAGCTAACAACAACACAGAGAGCGAAGGTAAGAAAAATAACAGGTGTAAGATTAAGAGAGAAATAATTCGGCGTTTTTGGGAGAGAAAGCGAGAGTTGCCATTATTTTAGCTGAAGTAGAAAGATATCAACATGATGGGACACATAGTACACAGAATTGACAACCGGTGATTTTTTAGACTATGAGCTATGATGCCAAAAAAAACGAAAATAATCCCAGATGCCCGAGAGTCACATTGAGACAGATACTGAGATAACCTGAGCTTGCCTTGGGTTAACCAGGAGTAATTGGGGATATTCATATTAGGATGATGATGATGACGACGGCACCAAAGACGCCAGCTTTTCTGCTTCATGGCACCCTTAACGCTATTCCGTTAAGAAATACATAGCGAGGTCTCAGTACTTCGATCTTGATATGCAAAGAACATGCGGGCAGCTTACGAAGAGAGGTATTTTGCTACGTCTCTCGTCGGTATTGGACATAAAATAAAGTGATACTGTGTCTTAATCGATACCGTGAAGGTATTGTAATCAGACGTCGAAGGTTCAGCTGCCTTCTCGGACACCACGGTGCCTAGATTTTAGTCGCTTTATTGCCCGATGACCGCGATGACGCATCGCTTTCACGGGACAGGGCGAAACATCGGCTGAAAAGGGGCCACCGACACTCTGAACACAAAGGATTAAAAAAAGAGTAAGGTGTCCTATAGCGCACACCCTTTCATAAAAGGGTGTGCTATAGGTGTATATATAGGTGCGCTAGGTGTGCATATAGGTATATATAGGTGTGCATACAGGTATATATAGGTGTGCATATAGGTGTATTGGTGTTTACAGTTTAGAAGCATCTGCTCCTCAGAAAGATGCACTCCTTCCCACATATCTCAACTTTACCTTCATACCTGCGAGCGTCGTGAATGACAGAACAAGGAAGTCACCGCTAAGGTCCATTAGGGGTTGTTTCGTTTTGCAAGCCGACCCCTCCTTAAAGCAACGGTCAGCGGAGCTGTTCTTGAGCTACGTGCCTCTAGCGACTATACACACGGCATCCCAAGGCCTCGGCCAGCATCGATCAAGCGGCCGACACGACAGGAACAGCTTTGGGACGGCTCTCCCTTTTGTCGGCCCTTAAACGCCGGTGGTTCTCTGGCTTGCGAGAGCGAGATTAGGCCTCGACTTTTTGCTTCTCCGACTCGAAGCAGCCCTCATGGCCAGAAGTGGACACGGCAGGCACAGACACACATTCATCCCCCTCTCTCCAGCCACCGACTCTTAACACCTCGCCCGGCCGGTCATCCTTTAGAAAAGACCTGCAATTACCACGACATGTATGTGCTTCTTTCTTGCACAGCTGTAGTACCCTCTCTCCTATCTGGCGCTCACTTGACTCTCCCTATGGCAATCTTGTTCGACGCGTTTCTATTGCCCTGGCCTAAGGAACGTACTCGACTTGTGCTTCCGGAAAGACTGCCGAGAGTCCGCGCGACGCCAGCGCGCGAAGGCACGCGTGACGTAGGGCTTATGTAGTCTCCTCCAAAGAACCGGAGAAGAGCCCGTTATATACGTCGGTCGATATAAGAAGGGACGCGTTCCAATGGCATGCCCATTGTTGAATGCTTCGATCCTGTAAGAGCCATCATCTGGAGAGTGGGACCCGAGATGAACGGTTCGAGAGGCACTTGAGAAGGCGGCACTTGACATCGGCGTCTTCCAGAAGGTCGCATGTGTAAATGTGCGCCATTCATTGCGATCATCATTGAGGGATAAAAAAAAGAACACGAAATATTGACCATTGAATGTCTCCAGCTTCATTCGCTTGTATGTTCTAACATTTCACGCATAAATAAAGTCTTCAAAAGTAGTTTGTAATACCACATTATTGTGAAGATAATCGAACGACCCTTAGCCTTCTGTTGATCATTGCGTGTCGAAAAAAAAAAGAAGGGTCTTGGTTATAATGAGCGCCATGTCTGTTTATTCTCTGACTCCCTCCTTCACGATGTTTGCTAGAATCATTATTATAATACGGTTCAAGTCATGCTACTGCGATGCTATGTAATGTTTTTTTTTTTCTCGACAGTGTCCTTAAGTTATCGCCGCAAGCTCGCACGCAGAGTTATCATTTTTGGTTCGTCATGTGAGGCGAGTTATCCTGTGTACGCCGAGCAGGCGCTTCTTGATTGTTTGCCAATTGTCACGGTCAAGCGCTGGCAGCTGGCGTAGATGCATACATCCGTTACCAAGAAGTTGTTTTCATATACGAAGCTGATTACAATGAATTCCGGCGGTGCAAGTCTCTGTCGCCAGCAAGGAATTCCTTTCCTTCTTTCCAGGGCACAAGTTCGCCCAGTAAACAGTTTAGTTGGGAAGATGTCTTCCGCCTGTCTCTGCCTCTATTGCTTGCCTCCAGTGCTACGTGTCACAATTCACATCACTCCACCTTCCTACAAGGCCTCCTTCTCTACGAGCTTTTAAGCCATCCTCAATGATGTTTTTCAGTGAGCGAGTTGGAACGTCTTCTTACACGCAAGCAGTATGGAAGACAGGACGACACAATAATCAAAGCAAGACCCGATACAAGTTGTCAATGATTGAAGCTCGTCTTGCGTCAACATGTGTATTTCAACGACATTTTTGCGAAATATCGGGCATAAAGCTGTTAAGTTGAGTAAATTCAGCCAGCTGAAGCCAATACAGCGTTAAGCTGGCTATTTTAGAGCGCTGGCAGTTCTTATCTCGTTACTCATAAATGTAGCGTCGGTGGCATCATCCGCATGTCCCTCTGGGCAGTTTCCGGACCCGGAGGAAGCACCCCTCGGGGCAACAACCGGTACAAAAAAAAAAAACACTTTGGCAACTTAAGTGTTGAGAGGCGAAAGCCGAGGACACCATGCCGGGACGACTTCCGGTGGATGTGACCTCACACCGTTCCCGTGGCTATATCGACGTCCACGCTATTTCGACGCAATTTCGACATTTTTTGCCCATAATTAATTAATTAGCCTACAGTCACCAAATTTGGCTTCTAGGTTAATTTTTTTTCCCGATCTGAAGCAACCATTTGTTCTCTTCTATCTTTTTTTAGTTCCCGAGTTAACGCGTGCGACACGCTTTGTTAACCGACGACAATATGTGCCATAAAAGGCTGTCACTTTAAAATACATTCCCCCCCTACACTCCCACCTCCAAGCCCAGCACCTATCACCCAGCACCTCCAGAATGCAAGGCGAGTGCTCTGACCACAAGACCACAATGCCACCACTGCGTTGGAGTACTGGTTATACTGCTACCCTAATATATCACCGCTTTAATGTCCCATTTCTTCGCCATCTAACGCCGGATCCTTCCAGCTAACGCCGGATCCTTCGCGTTAAAACCTCGTAGCCGTGCTGTGATTTCTTCACTATACAGCGTGCAATTTAATTCGAAAAAATATTAGTGAGCAATATTATCTCAAACAGTATGTCTGCCTTCTGACAAGACCACTCAAAGGCGCTTATGAGAGGTCCTATTCCTCTTTTTTTTGTTTCCTGTAAATAGACATGCCCAAATTCGCAATGAATTTTTGGTTCAGAGCGCACTCCGACTGCAATACGAGAATTATGTTTCAATTCCATTTCATTCATTCGACACAGGGTGGACCGGTCCGCAACCTCATTGCATGACTCTCCTCTTCCTTTTCCTCTCGCATTTCCGCACTGGCATCGACATCGCTGAATGCCTCGCAAGCCTGAGTGTGCGCACTGAGCAAATGCACACCGAGACAGGCAAACCGCTGTCGATCGTCAGAGCTTCACTGCGAACCTCGCATTTACTTCCTTTCAGTGGAGCGCCAGCCTGCTACAACGTAGAGCAGGCACTAGGATGTAGAATACGCGTGATGCTATTCTCTAACGAAACGAGCCTGCACACAAAAGGCCTACCATATAGAACGGAAGTGTACACGAAGACTGCGATGGTCATTCTGGCATGGCAGAATCAGACGCCCTGCGACAAAATTAATTAGAAAATGTTGATCATGGGACGGTGCGTGTTTGTGGTTCTCTTGCACCAAAAGAATTCGAAACGATGTGTTTTGTCAAGTGCGCGACCCTAGACTAATAGCGGGAGATTAACCATCAGCTCGCGTTCGCAGGAGCCGTGATGAAAAATCTCATCGCTGAGCCCTACAGAGAGAGGTAACAGCGCACGGGGCCGACTTGAATGTACACTTTTCTTCATTTGAGGAGAGCGCGGAGTAAAACACGACGGGAGAAAAACACATTGAATTACTCAGCGCCCCCTAACTTTTAAGTGTTCAGTGATGACGCCTGTATATCTAGCTGACATGAGAAACCACATATATGTCTCGTGCAACAACTTCGTCCACTGATTGTTATCGGCCAAAATTTAAAAAAAGGTTCTTTGGCTCTTTCTGGCTACGTCGACTTATGTCCGGCAGGAAAAGGAGCCTTTACCTGCGAGATAATTGGATTTAGAATTCTCCCTTCCATTCCATTCGAGCTCGTGACGTGTTTACCGTAAAGGACGGGTTGCTGTCCACTGCTTTGAAGGGAATGGCGGTGTAGCGTAGCCTCCGGGATCCGCGAATAAATCGGTATTGACGTGCGCATTTTACTTGTAAAATTTGCCGGTGATGGCGCAACCTGTATTTCGTTTTTTTTTTTTTTTAATCTTCTCTAGCTTATAAAAGATGCGCATTCAGGAAGATTGCTCCCTTTGCGATTGGAACAACGTATCCGATCGATAGCTGCCATTTTTTTTTTGTCCCCACTGTCCTTACAGGCTGACGAGATTTTCTTTGCAGAGACAAAAAAAAAATTGCAGGATGAGCCTTGCTGAACAAGAAAGCGGTCGGAAAGGAGCGAAATTCTGCGCGCCACGTTTTAGAACGCAGCTCTTAGGCGCCGGTTCCTGCGTTCCGCGTCTGGTCGTCGTAGTCGTCGGCGTTTTTGGCGTAACCGGCTGTCCAAGTAGCAGAGCGCAGCGCCACCTGGAAGGTAGCTGCCACGCGAAGATCGCGGAGAGCGGCTAGCAGCGTAACACGCCACCTGTTAAGGGTGGCAGGGGGCGTGTTAAGAGCTGCGCTCTAATTGCGCATTACGGACTACCGTAATCGTCTGTCATTTTTTTTTTTGTGCAGCCTAGCCGAACAAGCGTCCTGTGTACAAGTGTTTCCTTATTAGAATTGGTTATTGACGTTATCGCATGCAAAGAACCTCGTGTTCTTACGAGGTAATTATTTTGCTGAACAGATGGGCATAACGCGACAATTAGGTGTTCTCTATAAGGCGCAATATAAAGATAATCGTTTTCTTCGTTGCTCCAACACTCTCACTGCACAAAAGGAAGGCGCTGATTCCTGAAAAGTCCAACATTCTTGTAAACAAATTTTGACTTCTGAGTATTGTAAGGTACTGTTATCGGAAAATAGAAGGTAATGGATCATTCTTCTGATATTAGCAAAATCTTTTAAATTTTTTTTCCATCGCTCGCATCGTGCAGTTAAGACTACCATAGAAAACCAATGGGGAACGTTTTTTGACGATAGCAAGAACGTTAATAGTAAAAAAAAAAGGCAACTTTCCCGAGGGGAGATCTATGGATATATCGATTGTTACAGTGGTATCTTACAGTATATGAAAGAATTGCGTTCATAAGCTCTTTCCCGTTGAAAAAAAATGGCTGGAGTTCAATGCGTATTCAACCTAGTTATACGAGCGTAAGCTTTGTTAAGCATGGTCTCCACTGTCTCAAATCTAATGTCAAGGTCAAGGGTGAAGGTCAGGTACCCTATGCTCATAGTCATATGATCACGTGGCCATACTACCATAGCTTGGGCCTTAACACCACGCAGTTAAGTTCGGTTTGACCTTGTGAGGCATTGAAGATCACTGTCGATGTAGTGCCCACTGTCTCAGATCAAACGCCAGGGGTCAAGGCCAAAGGTCAAAGTGAAGCGTCAAGGTCAGGTACCCAATGGTCACAGTCATGATCACGTGGTCGCACTACCACAGATTGAGCAATACCACCACGCAGTTAAGTTCGGTTAGACCTTGTGAGGCACAGGAGGTAAATGTCTCATTCACATCGAAATCGGAAGTTGTACCCCGAAGTGTAGAGTTATTATTTATTTCTGACGCTGAGTGTGCCGCGCGGCATAGGAAGTGGTGTTAGTCACGAAGGGTAGAATAAGTTACAGAAATGCATGAAGCCCGGTTGCGTGTAAAAAGTCACATAAGCTTCGGGCGTAAATGTTTTTAGCTACCCACACGTTCAAACTAGAGTCATTGTTTGCAGACAGTCCTGCCTCTTGAAGAACTCGAGCGCGCACCAGTGAAGTTCCGGGACATGTCCACAGTAGGTGGTGGACATTGGTGTCGGAAGCGGGTGCCTCGCAGTGAGGGCATTTTTGCGGCGCAGGAATCTTGTCACTTTTCCACTGGTTGCGAACAGCAGGCGTAAGGGCCACTCCGACACGCAGCCGCCTCAGAGAGACCTCCTCCACCCGTGATAGGTTGGGGGAAGGGGGTAGGTACACGGGGGAATAAGAGCACGTGTACGCTGCCTGAGGGAGGCTGAAGATGTTAGATGTGTCAGAAGTGGATCTGGTGGCAAAGAGGCAGGTGGAGTTTTTGGAGTGTCAGTGTCACGAGATATGTCAGGTGCGATGCTGTGGACATCTGTGCGAGCTGGAACCCACTGAATGCGTATAGGCACCGGGTAAGATTTACAAGCAGCATGTATGGCCTGGGAAACCCGAAGGGTACCGCGGACTTTCTTTAGATGCTTCACGGCTTCTTGGGAATGGGTACATAGGTGCACCTGGTTATAAGGAGGGTCGTCAGGTAAAGCTGCTATGGCATTTAATATTGCTTGCAGCTCCAAAGAAAGAAATGATGAAGTGT
Organism: Amblyomma mixtum; assembly: GCF_055824585.1. Classification (NCBI taxonomy): domain Eukaryota; kingdom Metazoa; phylum Arthropoda; class Arachnida; order Ixodida; family Ixodidae; genus Amblyomma; species Amblyomma mixtum. The sequence goes on along the minus strand of NC_143012.1, from coordinate 32,488,639 downwards.
CAGTAGAGTAGGTTTGTCGGCCGTAGAGTTGAGGGTGTGTCGGGCTTATAAAAGCAGTTGATCCTCCTGTTGGGGTTATGGCGACCTCTGTGTAAAGAGTGCAGCTGTCATGTTGCGTAGAAAAACCTTGTGGTAACGGCGGTGAGAACTCCGACTTCTTATGACGGGCAGGCTTGTTTAACGTGATGTGACAGTAGTCCCGTGGAGGTGATTGAGGCGCGAACATCGGACGAAGAGAAACTTTCCGTGCTCTATTTGTTTGTCTCTGGGTGATTAAATCTTCCAGTGTGTTGAGCTGCGCATAGTCCTGCAGCAGACAAATAGGAGTTGCTCGAGGAAGGCCAGTAATGACTCGCATGGCTTCGTGGTTGAGTTTTTCAAGTGTGGACCACTGTCGTTTAGTAAGTTGTTGGAACTGAGCCTGGTATAGGAGCCGAGGTTGAAAGACAGTACGAACAAGTCGACGAGCTGTATCTGAACGGGCACCTCCAGAGCGATTGGCTATCCTGCGGATGAGGCCAAGTGTGTTTATAGCACTCTTGCGCATGGCTGACAACCAAGTCGTGCCCTTGCCTGAAGAATGAACGTGCAGGCCTAAAACATTGGTATGTTCCACCTCAGGAAGTGGGGCATTGTCAATAGTGAGCACGAACGGAGTGGATTTGAAAGTACGACGGCCAGCTTTATTGCCCACATGGACATAGCAAGACTTGGAGAGGTTGAGAGAGAGGCCAGTGTCGGCAAGAAAGTTGTGGAGGATATTGAGGGCATTTTGCAGGGAGTCTTGCTGCACCTGAGCTGAGCGATTTGTGGACCAGAGAGTGATATCGTCTGCATATGCCAGAACCTGAACATTAGGAAGGGTGGAGAGACTGTGTACCAGAGGAATGAATGCGATGTTAAATAGAACTGGGGCTAAAACTGAGCCCTGCGGTACACCCCGATTAGAAATGAAGTGGCCTGTGGGTTTACCATTGACGCGGATAGCAAATGTTCTTTGCGAAAGAAAGGCATGAGTTGCTCGGCAAAGCTGCAAGGGCATGCCAAGTGATGCCATAGTGTTGAGGATGGCTGCGTGGAGAATGTTATCGTAGGCCTTTGTGATGTCTGTTGCCAGGACTGTGCGAACGAGACGGCTGTGAGGTGAGCGACGTATCACATCGTTGGCAAAGCGGTCAAGACCATCCTCAGCGCCGTATCCTGGTCGGAAACCGATTTGAGCAGACGAATATTTCTGATGATGGTCGAGCCACCAAGAGATTCGAGTGGCAAGCAGTTTTTCATAGAGTTTACAAATTGTTGGGGTTAGAGAAATCGGTCGTAGGGCTCCAAGAGTTGTGGGTGGTTTTCCGGGCTTTGGTATCGGAACAACCACTGAATGTTTCCAATCGGATGGCATTTCACTGGATGTCCAGATTTGGTTAAAAATTTTGAGAAGTGCAGTCAATGCTTCACCTTCCAGGTTCCGGAATAAGGCATAAGGTACACCGTCATGACCAGGTGCAGTGTTAGGGCGGATGTCTTCAATGGCAGCTATAAGCTCAGCCATGGTGAACGGGCAGGTGATCTCATCCTCTGCCTCATGTTTGGGACTCACTGGAACAGGCGCAGGTGAGCAATCATAATTTGGAAAGAACTGAAGGGCAGCTTGCGAAGCGAATTCGTCTGGAGAAAGACGAAGGGCAAGGCGAATACTCTCGGCATAGTCTTTGACGGACGGAAGTGTAGAGTTCTCGCTCTAAAATGCTTTTGTCTAGAATTGTTGGGTATGAAACATTGGTATCAGGTTAAACTTCTCGCGTTTAACTCACTAATCAGGCCTAAGCTCGAATATGCATGCGTGGTGTGGGATCCTTATACTAATACTAATATTAAGAAAATTGAAAGAATCCAAAGAAAAGCCATAAGATTTATTTATTCTAAATTTTCACCTTTTGATTCTCCGTCTGAGCTAATGAAATCTAACCGTATCCAACCTCTTGAGGTAAGAAGAAAAAATATTCGACGAGAATTTCTTTCCTTGCTCATAAATAACAAACTGGCTCTTGATCCTGCACCCTATTTATCGTTTTTAGCTACACGCATCACACGTGACCATCATTCCGGTTCACTTACCCCGTACTTTGCTAGAACTGACACTTTTAAATTTTCCTTTTTCCCGCGTACCATCAGTGAGTGGAATTCTCTGACATGATAAAATGTAAGCGCATAGTCATCCTGCATGCCTTTTTTTATTTTTATTTTTAGTTTTTCTTTCTATTTTACTTGTTATTTCTTTTTAGTTTACTTGTTACCCGTGTATCTGTGTTATCTTGTTCTGCTTGGATCTGTAAGATGATCTGCAGTATGAAATAAATAATAAAAAATAATAAAGAAAGCATTGGAGAGCATCAAGTAACAAGGGCGCCACCAAGCATTTTGGTCCTCTAAAGATGACCAGCACAGAACAGTAAAGTGAGTGAGAGAATATGAGGGAAAGGAAATGCGCAAACTTTCTTTAGAGCCCGTGTATGCACTATTTTTTTCCCAGCGAGCAAGGACGGCTACTCGTATAGCACGTTGGCAAGAGAACAAGTTCGGTTCTGTCTGACCTACAATCACGCGTCCAAAAGGCCGTATTCAGGTTCTGCGAATTCAGCCAAATTGTCCGCATCGTCTCTGTCAAAAGTAACCAATCAACGGGGTTTGCTTCTTAGCTGTGTAGCGGGGAACTTATGCAAGCCCTAAAGCTCTAAATCTATGTAAGGTAAGGAGAACCCTTGTCCTGACCTTTCGGGACATTTTGTTCCGTAGGAGATGCGTAAGGGATACACAATACATTGTAAACAGAAATGAGTAAAACGTGACTAAGCTGTCGTCGTCATACGCGAGTGCGAAAGAGAAACAACCGAGGCACTAAAACAGAACAAGGCTGGGAAGAAGGCAGGAAAGTGAAGAGAGTCGTGCAGCAGCCGGTCTACACGCAAGCCTTCCTGTCTAGTTTGCGGAGGGTAATGGAGAAAAAAGAGTGCTGAGTTCTGTCTGAATGCAGCGTTTGTCTTGCCGACGTTGTCGTAAAGATTGTGTTGGATACCCGTGGAGTCAACTTTGGGTGAATTCATAACTTCGTAGCATCTTCGTTTTGGAAGAATGCCTCTCTTTGCCCCAACCCCTGGGGGGAAATGCGACATTTCGGGCTTTTCAATATCAAACAAAGCGTTGATTTGGAAATATCTGTTGTAGTTTGCCTCACTGTCCCCTAAGTTAGCAAAATTTAAGTATTTCGATTCTGAACTTCATTTCATTACCAGCAATATTTCTATACCCATGAACTGATGATGGAAGCGAGATAAGTTAGAAAATCGGGCAGAAGAAATGGTTTGCCTTCCTTCAGGTTCTTTGACCCATGAGCAAACGCAGTGTCGTGCCGGAACATGTGATCGCATCCATGGGTTTCAAACGTTGGTTTGCCCCTGTTTGTACTGGACGCACTCAATGCTAGAGCGTAAGCTTCCCGTTATACTGTTCATTTCCGAATCGCGTCAGTCCGTACCAAATAAGTTGAACAGTATTGCATGACCAATTAAGGCGCTCTGCTAACAATATAGATAAGTTTTCTAGGCTCCATCACGGAGACAGGCGCTTCCAGTGCGTGTCCGATAGATTGTATGTTTGCGATGGCAGAATTGATTAATTTTTTACTGATATATTGACGCAGTGTGAATGACAATGTAAATTATTCCTTCTCCGTTCAGCTTAATTAACAGTTATTTTATGTGCGATACCATAGCTTCAGCACTCCACTAGCAGCATCAAAGAAGTTTGCTCAGGATGTCAATACAAGTTTTATTGGGCAAATGGGAAAGTGGTGTGTTCATTCTTATGGATTCTACTCTGAATGACGTTGCTTAACGTTCTGGTAACTCAAAAAGCTGCGAAATCTCGTGCCTGTCGATACTGGCGGCGAACTTTAGCGACTCGCAATTACTGTAGCCTTCACATTCGACTATTAACAAAGGAACCTAGGACTGTGGTAATCCTGAAAGGGTGCGACAGTCTTGTCTGTTAGAGAATACCATGGCCTATCTTGAGTAGAATTCTATATACGGAACAGTTCAGCTGTCAACCTGGTCGTTCTAACTCTGAGTGACGTCCTTTTAACTATCTTCTTAGTTTTGGATCATCCTGTCACCTGGCACAAGCTCCAGTAAGAAGCTTAACGACGTCCTGGTCGTAATCGCGCTATACCCTCGTCGTAACTCGTGAAAGCCTGCTGTCATAGACTCAACTCGCCATGAAAAAAAAAAGCTGCTAACCGTCCTGTCTACCGCCGCCGCCATGATCCGCGTAGAACACGTGGACCACCGCGCAGCAGGACATGTACTAGGTGCTGTTACCCAGTCGAGGAACAAGGGCACTACGCCGCCGAGACGCCCCGCAGGGAGAACCAACCACGACAACGACATCGCACCGCTATAGCCAACCTGACGTACAAAACCAGCCCGACTTTTGTTGTCTTGTTACCGTTGGCTCGTCCCGAGAAGACGTGTTGTCACTAACGACGTCCCCACGTGGACAGGTCGGCGCGCGATTCAAGGGCGGACCGACTCCGCACGACGAACCAAAGCGTCTGCCCGCACGCCCGTGTCTTACCGGCCCTGCCCGCACGCCCTGCGACCCACCCCTTTTTTCTCCCTGGACCCCTACAGCCCGCTTCCCACCTGCGAGAAAAAAAAGAGCACTATAGCCGACACGAGTACGGCGGCGGGGTCCTGTCTGGCCATCACACGGCTGTCGGAAGCCGCGCGTGCTCGCCTTGATCCTTCCCGGCGACTTTTTGTTGCGTCACAGCTTGTTGTTTCCTTCCCAGGCCGTCGGAACGAAGTCGGTTTCTATTTCGTCTTCCGCTTTCTTGGTTTTTCTGAAAGTTCCTCTTCCCTTCTTAAGGAGGTGGGGGGCGTCGTTGTTGTGGCGAGGGTGGGACGATGACCCGACTGACTGCGGGCGAGCAGGGGAAGACCTCTCTGCTTTGGAGCCAAGTGCCACCCAGCCAGCCAGCCGGCCAGCCATCGCGAGGAAGAGAACCGCTCCGCTCTTGGCCGGCGCCCTGCAGGTTTTGGGAACAAGGCCCGCCGGCGACGGCGGAACTTGGCCCACCTTTCCACTTGTCCTTCTCCTCTTCTTCCGGTCCCCTCTCCTCCGGACGCTGTGCATCCAAAAACCGAAACCGACCGAAGAGAGGGGGTCACGTGGCTCATCTTCCCCCCTCCCTCTCCACTCTCCGTACCGACGTAACGCCGGGCACCCCCCCCCTGCTCCTCCTCTCCAGGCGCTGAATCAAGTTCAGGGTTGCGGCCGGAGCAGCAGACGATCTCTACCAGCTACCGCTACCAGGAGCGGCCAGTTCGTCGAGCACACTCGTAGCGGCGTGTGCGGCTGTGGTGGTGTTAGGCGGTGCGTCATCGAGCACGGGAGCAAGACCGTACTACGGCTCCGTCGGCCCGCTTCCTGTTGTGTCCCGCCGCGGCGTGACCGTTGAGGCCACGTTCCGTTCGCCAGGCCGTGTGAGCGCGCTGTTTGTTTTGCCGCGCCTCAGCGGGACGTCTTGTCGCTTGTCTTGTCGTCAACTCGTCGCTCCGCTGTCCGGAAGAAGAGTCCCGCTGCCCTCGTTCGCTCCCCTGATTGGGACGAGGAAGAGAAGATAGAGTAGGATCCACCCGCCGGCCAGTTGGTTCCGTCGCGAGCTTGCGCGTTGATAAGGAGGGGACACGTTCTCATCGCTGCCCCGTCAAGGAAGGAATGAGCCGGAGGTTATGAAAAGTTGAGCCGAGCTTTTGCAAGGCCTCCCGTCCAGTGCTGCTGCTTGAAGAATCTCAGTCATTAGGAAGAAGACCCTCGGGACTCTGCAGTTCACGTACTCCCAAGAACAACATGTGTGCCATTGTGCAAGTCACCAAAACCACTGCCAGTCGGTTACGGCTGGTTGGCATCGGACTGGTGCTCGTGTTTCTCTCCTGTGCACCACCTTCGGCTGCTCAACAAGAAAGTGAGTACGGCAATATGCTTGTGTAAAGTTTTCGATTCTTATCGTGCTGATCTTAAACAGCGGCTTTTGTAGGACTAAAAAGTCGCAGGCAATGTCTGAGGAGTCAAGTCGTAAGACGCTCACTGAGTTCTTCTCTAAGAACCATAGACTAATCGGTCTGTGCGTTTTGAGCCGAGAGGCTGCGTAATTTGCGACAATGCGAGTGAACCAGAGCGGCGCTCGATCTGGGCGCTAAGTAGAACTTGACAGCACAATGCAAGATCCTCGCTTGTGGGTACAATGTGTAGACAAAACTTGTCCCACTACTCCTGGTGCTCATCATTAGCGTCAACAAGGAGGTCGTCGGGACAATGGGAAACTTGCCAGATCCTTTTATGTGGTGCGTTATTTTGCTAGTGAAGAACCGTACTTTGGAGCAGGTACTCATCTTATTGAAGGAGACAATGCTCAATACAGAGTTTCAACCCCACTCCCATAGCACACAAAGCCCTAGAGCAGTTTAACATCTTATTTGAAGAGGCAGTGCTCAACAAAGAGCTTTAACCTCAGTCCCATAGTACAAGAAGGCAGAGAGCAGCTTAACATCTTATTTGAAGAGACAGTACTCATAACAGAGTTTTGACCACAGATCAATGGCATAAGAAGGCGCAGGGGCAACACGTTATTTGGGAAGACAATGGTAAACGCAGAGTTCTAACCACTGTTCAAGAGCACAGGAAGGCCTGCCAACACGTATTTGCGCTTTTTATTCCTTGGGCTATTTTGGGATGTACCGTTAACAGGCCATTGACGGAAGCAAGAGAAAACTCGAACTATAAGCTTAAAGCATCGACACGTTGCACTAACCAGCTGTCGTGCGACTGTTAGACTGGCTAAGGCAGGAGTGACGCTGACAGCGTACACGTGGTAGTTAGGTTGAACGGCTGTCACTGAGGAAAGAAGGAGGGCCTTAAACTTGACCGAACAAGGTCACGCATTACGACAGCTCCAAAATAAAACGCGCATCGCCAAGTCTGGCCCTGACCTCCTGGGCAGCGACGCAGAGCGCACGTCGCCGTTTCGAAAGTACGCCATGTGGAACAAGGGCTTTCCGTTCTTCGCGCAATGTTTGTTGCCGCCGCGTCCCTGATCTTGATCTTGCTCCCCCTCCTCACTTCTCTCTATCTCCTTTCACATTTGCGCGCGCCCCGAATCCCAGCCCTTTGTTGGCGCGTGCGAGTCCCCTTGTCTTGTCGCGAGATCCGCCAGTGCTTTGCGCCCGCATGTACTGTAGTACCGCCTTCTTGACCGCTTGCATTGGCGCGCGCGCGCCGCACAATGCAACATCCAGTAGCCTCCTTCATCCCCCCCCCCCCCCCCCCGCCCTCCACCCATTGTGCTCGCGTCTAATTTGCTCCGCACCGTCTGCCCTTTCTGGGGAGATGGGGCGGCCATTAGCGCATGGAGCCGCGGCGAGAATTCGGCCAGCGCTTCGCGCGCGACGATGTACGCAAACATACACACACAAACACGAAGCGCGCGAGCTTAGTGAAGTCTATAGAGCGCGCAATCTAGGTCGCGAGCTTTATCTACTCACAGTTTTTTTTTTTGTTAGCTTGTTTTTTTAGATGGCTTAGCCGGCTTGTGCGGCAAAGGGCGCCTTCTGTTTAAGCGAAGTCCCGTGCATTCCACTTACTCCCTCATTTGGAGCTGGGAGGCCGCCTATTAGGATCGCCCTGTCTTCGGGGAAAACAAAAGGGCCGTCATCAACTGTCCCGAACGAGGTTGTCTGAAGCGCTGTTGCTACCACGCGCTTTCCATGGCTCGTGTAGAACTGAGAAGTGGACGACGCAAGAACCGGATAAAGAAAACAAAAATACACAGAAGCTTCGTCTGGACGCTCGAACAGTGAGCGCTTGTATGCCGGTCAATCCGAACTGTAGGCGTGTCTATGGACGTTTGCTTTTGACTTGTGCGCGCATGTGTCACAATCAGGAGAGGTTAAATTATTTGCATTCAACACTGTTACAAGCTCAGCGTGATCTATTGAAAGTGATGATAGTGATTTGAGTAGCGATGATGATAGCGGTTTGAATAATAATGATACTTATCATCGAGATATTTCGACTGTACAACAGGCTGTCATTCCAGATTATTTCAAGTCCACACGACTATAGCTTGCCCCTCAATTGTTGTAGTTCAGTGATGAGATCGAAGGAAAATAAAAGCGAACGCATTACTAGCGCTCAGTGTATGATTACTGCCGAAGTACAAATTGCTAACACAGTTCTTTTTTCTTTAAGTATATTTCCACGAGTCACATCGCCCTTGGAATTCCTCGAATGCAAAAGAAAAAGTAAATGAGCTTTCCTTTCGTTTGGCTCGCATATGTACGAGTCAGAACTTCTCTCTGTAAGATATCCCGTGTGGTCGTATAAACTCATGGGATTATAGATGCGGTCACTTTCCAACATTTCACATCTAATGTTCAGAGAGTGTCGCATATTATTAGATGTCCCGTTTCAGAGCAATCTTAACGATGTGTGAATAGACTTTTTTGAATACAGTGATGTTGCAGCGCCAGAACAGTCAATGGGACGAGTGACTTAACATCCCTGTAAAATCTTATTACAGGTCATTTGGCATGCTTCAATACCTCAACACTTCACCAGGCACTGTGCGGCTTCTGCTCTTTGCGCTTTGATTCCTCTACTTCGGGCTATAGGCGCGTTTTCAAATTATAGAAGGAGGGACATCCGCTGTAGTAGCTCGAACTTGAGCTGGTATATCCAAGCTGTAATAAACGGGAGGTGTTTGATGTGTACAGGGTATGGAATGACCAGAACGGATAACCGTTAGTCTCTTAGCCTAACAGAATGGATGCCGCGGAAGAGAAACTTAACCGAAGGTGGTAAACAGTAAGGTGGGAAGATGAGGTCGGGAAATTCGTGAGAATAATGTAGTCGCGGCGTATGCAGGGAAGTGCTGATCAGAGATTATCAGGATAGATCCTTATCCGGCGACAGCTCTAAGCAGTCTCTATAGACAGTGTCCGAGCAAACATATAATGGTATGAGTGGTAGTTTACCAAGATCTCTCAAGATAAAAGTATACAACCGCTGTATCTTACCGGTACTCACTAATGGGCCAGAAACGTGGAGGCTAACGGAAGAGGGTTCAGCGTAAGTTAAGGACAACGCAGCGAGCTATGGAAAGAAAAATGATAGGTGTAACGTTAAATGATCGCAAGCGGGAGGAGTGGGTGGGAGAACAAACGCGGGTTAATGACATCCTAGTCGAAATCAAGAGGAAGAAATGGGCTCGGGAAGGGCATGTAATGCGAAGGCAAGATAACCGCTGGTCCTTAAGGGTAACGGAGTGGATTCCAAGAGAAGGCAAGCGCAGCAGGGGGCGGCAGAAAGTTAGGTGGGCGGATGAGATTAAGAAGTTTGCGGGGATACGGTGGCCGCAACTGGCAAAAAGGGTTAATTGGAGATACATTGGAGAGGCCTTTGCACCTCAGTGGGAGTAGTTTGGCTGATGATGATGATAATGGCACGCATGTCTCGCAGAGCGTAGCAGCGTTGCTGCACTGATGCTGTGGGCATTTTTGGAAGGAGTAAAAATCAAGGATGGGGAATACACGATCCGCCGCTTTCCGCACGAAAAACAACGAAAGAGCCGAAATACTGCCCTCCTTTTCAGAGACAAGGGCACAGCACAACCTGCATGCGAGAACACACCGTAGGAAACAAAAACACAAACAAGCAGAGCAAAGGGGGGAACGGGGGGGGGGGGGGGGGGGGGGTTGGAGCAAGGCAGTGGCTATAGGTTACGGGGTAAGTAAAGGGCCGGCGGGACCGATGAACACGAGAGCACACGGTCACACCGCGACGCATCGGCACGCTGTGACCCCGATTCCGCCGCACTGAGGTGCTCCCCCGCCGAATCCCCCAACACTGCACGCAGTAAAGAAACCGCGGGGATCGCGCGCGCGTGGTTCGGTTCTGCCACGATCCGTCCAAAACTGGTTCCTTACGGTTGTCGGCGGCGCGGTTTAGCACGCTCCTCGGTTGTTCTTGTTTTTATTTGCTTTTTGTTGCTCCCCCCCCCCCCCCCCCCCCTCCCGCCGTCGCGCACAAATCCGGCGAAGAGCAGCGATCGGAATGCCCAGTTCCGCGAAGAAAGAACCCTTCGCGTCGAAAACTGCTCCATTCAGAGGTGAGCGACGAGGGCTCGCGAGGAATAACGTCGGTCTTTTGTGCGGTCCAGCCAATCGTTCCCCCGCGTCCCTTTTTTTTTTCTTTTTGTATATGTGTATGTTTCTGTGCGTGCTGCTCGGTACTCTTGCCCTGGGCACGTATTGCTTGGCCTCTCTGTGTATGGCGGTCCGGGCGGCGTCGACATCACCGAGGTCCGTTTCGTGTCTGGGGGCGCGCCGTCAGTGGAATACGTTGGTCACGACTTCTGGAGCGTGAGACGCAAGACGAAGCCGAGCGCGTGTGTTTACGCTGTCTTCGCGTGTTGTAACTCAGACTGCAGTCTCGCTGGCCTGAGGTGATGGCGTGCTTCCTCTGCAATATCCTGTCATCGGATTTCCCGCGCGATCAGGTTAAAGCCGGACACGTGACAGACATGTCCCATGACTAAACGTAGGCTGTGTAGTCATTGCACATCCAAGCTTCTTTGCGACATCGCGTACAAAGACAGAGTTAAGGAAACAAAACAAAATAATGAAGGCATTCTGCAACGAAGCACGGGATAATTAGAAGCAGCGCGACCAGAGGAAATTCCAGAAGTCAGCACCTGCTGGAAAGTGGAGAAAAATTGCCCCTGTTTAAAAGTGAAGCAAATTCCTCCGAGCCACCAAGCATTCGACGCCCGAACTGCTGCCCTGGCAATCGGGGTTCCCCTTGCTCCATATAATACACAAAAGGAAGACGTTTATAAAGCGCCAAGGAAAGCTGAAGGAATCCTATTCTGTGGGGTTTTTTGTTTTTTTTTTTTTTTTCGTCCCTGTTTCCTTCATTCGTGCTTGTGGTATGTGCTGTTCCCGGAGCCGTGTACGGTGGCTCGTGTAAGGCAGTGTCAAGAAAGTAAATAACGAAACAAAAAAACACGTAACCATATAAAAGTAAAGCACGCGCGGGTGGCCTTGAACCTCTCTTCTCCAACATAGGAGCCCGCGCGCCGTCTCGGGTCGTAAATTCTGACCGACCACGCCCCCTCCCCGGCGGACTCGCGCTCGCCGTTGCAGCGCCGTCTGAATTCGCCTGTTGTGCCTCGCCTCCTTCGCCTTATATTACGTACTTTCCCCTGTTCAAGCCGAACCATCAGCCAAGCCAGAGCGCTGTGCGTTGCCGTAGCCGTAGCCAGTTGCACCGGAGTGTTTGTACGCGAAAAAAGAACAAAAAAGTGTTCGAAACGTCCACTTGTAGAAGCGCTTTATGGCTGAGAGAAGACGTTCGTCGCTGGTCTCAATGACCATGGGTGCAACGTCGTTTCGAAAAGCACAGTGTGTACGGCCACGCATGCGCCTAGCAGTCTCTGGTCCAGAAAAAGGGATGATCCAGTGAGGACGACACTTTAAAGCAAATTACGCTTCTCGTTTGTCGGCTTCTTTTCTTTCTTTCATTCTATCCCATACACGCGCCTCCTTTCGCTTGCTCCTCAGCGAACAGCCGTTGTCGTTATCGTCGTCATTTCCTTATCATTCTCCACAGGACCCCTGCACTACTTGACATTTGTGCAAGCAGCACTGCGCTCTCCAGGTCCTTACTCTTTATTGCGACGAAATACGAGGAATTGCAAGGCCTCCGAGATTCATGGCTTTTCAAGGTATAAAGACAATGCGGCGTCTATGAGATAGCCAGGACAGGGTTGTTGTACTGTAGCGTACTCGAAGATACTGAATACAGGCTGGACGTTACACCCTCCGTGTATTACAACGCATGGATCAAAACAGATCAAGAAAGTTCGTAAACAAGGCGCTAAGAATCGCGTCCCAGGCGTCTGCACTGACTGCCGGATATGCCCGCTTAGATGATATTAGCGAGAACTTATAGCAGTACAATCACTGCCATCATCGGCCACGGCGAGAACAAACGGTGGCATGGGCCAGCTCTGTATCCTCAGAAGCACCGCTCATGCTTGGGGCGTTTTGTTCGACAACGGCGTTCTGTTCGGGCAATGTCTGCCCTTGCCGCCTCACAGCTTTTCTTAGTTACAGTACAGCCTGTTTACTGTGGACATGAGTTCCTGATTAACTTATCGCGCACGCGACACCTCACGTCTACAAATTGGTGACCCCAAACTCTGGTAGCCATGGCGACGAGTTGCGAGACAAGGACTGATGTCCAATGTTTAAGGGAATCCCCCAAGGTGGAGTAGGTTTGTAAAAAGGGACTAATTACTAAACAACATCCACCGAGGCGCAGCCGTAGGGCTACAAAAGAAAGCTATACTGCTTTCACAGAAACACCGTAGTTGAAGAAAAATTCTTCCTGGTCCGGGGTTCGAACCCGGGACCGCCGCCTCACCGGGGCAGTCGCTCTACGAACTGAGCTAACCGGAACGGCTAGCAGCATTTTGGCACCTTGGCAATTTGTCCTAGGGACCACTTTCATGCAGAGCTTTTCAAACGTAACAGGTCGAAGCCACTGTGCGACGTTTCCTTACGTAGAATAGAAGGAACACATTGAGTGCCTGCGTGTTTCCACTGCTGCAAACATGCCTCACATTTAGGCAGAGGTTCAGCCAAATATCCTTAGCAGAGTCCCCATCAATTTCTTTAATCAGCAGTGTCACCGTCATCGCTTGAAGGCGGAGTTCGCAGAAGGCGAATGTTTTCTGCTGTTTCATTGGCCATCCAGGCGTGTAAGGCTAGCCCAAGAAAAAAGAAAAAAAGTGGAGAATGGTGTTATCTGGGACGCATTAACCGGAAAGATAAGATAAAACGTCGGCAAGTTTCCCGGCAAAAACAAAATATGAAGTTCGGGACACTTCGCGGTCTGGGGCTCCCACCGACGCCGGACAAACCGAGTTGTCGACGTGGCACGAAGTGCTAATGCTTCTCCTAACGACCCCAAAATGACACGCAGGGCAGTACCCGGTTATTCTTTTTTTGTGAGTCAACTCCCTTCTGGGTTATTGTGCCGACACCGTCGCCCGTCCTGCTGGCGCCGTATTCTGCAGGTGTTGATGAAGCACCGCTCAACTATTGTACTTCTTGTTTTTCGTCCCCTACTTTTGGTTTGCGGCGAACACGGACGTTGGGAACTCTCTCTGTTTCTTTTTTTTTTTGCGTGAGTCGACGGTTGCTGGTATGCTCTTAGTGGGGCACGAAGTCAACGTTATCACGAATTCTTTCTTGCCATCTTTCTTTTTTCTGGTTTCCCTTTCTCTTCACTTTCGCTTCTGTCTGCCTCAGCACGTTGCACCCGGACACATGGGTGTGTTCTTCTTATGGTCCGAATAGTCATTTTCTGCGTGCGGCCGAAAATTCTTGGTACGCTTACGCTTGGGGCATTCCAGCTACCCGCGGGTTATTCACTTCTGACGCGAGCTCGTCGTTGATTCGTTTTACTTGTTTTCGTTTCTCTTTTTTTGCCTGATGTCCTTCGCATGGTTTCGTAGTTTGAACGTGTGAATTCGCACGTGAGTACCAGAGAGCTGCGCCCAACGCAGACGCATTAACCTGGAGACACCATTGCGCCGCAGACAGAGAAAGTGAGGCGACATATTCTATGCGTGTCTGTAGCCTGTATTTGTTGGCGCGAAGATGCTATTTTATTGCTCGTTTCTGATCTCGCGGTCGAATACCATTCTTTTTTTTTTCCTTCTTATTTATTTCTTTGCCGACGACTCGCTTCTCTGTCTTCGTACTATGTTGCTTTTTCTGTACGTCCACCCTAAACGCACCGCTCAACCTAATAGTCTGATACAGCTCCAGAACTAAGTGGCAAATGCCCTTTAAAGAAGACCGTCCAAACGATGGCGTTGACCTACTCTCATGACGTCATGGTCAACCACTTTGCGCCTGTTGGCTGCCTGCGATGCAAGGTGCAAGACCGGTGGTTGGCCAGAGTAACCGCTAAGTCAACGCATTTGCTTTATGCGGCCTCCTTTGTCAGTGATCTGCAGCTTCGGTCTTCAGTTACATCGGATTATAATAGCAGGATAGCATTATATACACGAAGCATATAACATATAACCTACGCAGGACATCCATTCCTATATCCGGCTTGTGCCCATCCTATACTGTGGCACTGAGCAGTGCCGAAAGTTACTACTGCTATATAATACTGTCCACGAAGGACAAACTTACTACCACCTTCTTATGAACACTCCGTAGTCTAATACAACCACTCTGGGCATAGCGTCAGTAAATGATGGAACATTGTTTAACTATATTTACCGACGTCAGCGGCGAAAGCAGGTAGTTTAGTTTTCTCTGGTAGGGTTGAATAGTCTAAGCTTTCCTGGGGATAAACTTCCACAGATAACTACAAAATTTACTCTGAGCTTCTCTTAGGTAGGTTGGCGGCTCGTACTAGTTACCCACCGCAACGGCTGAATGGCTTTGTCGTTTTGCTAGTTTGAGCAGACGGTCGCCTTCCGATGGAGGCGGCACGCCAAAGCGCTCGTGCAGCAAGCTTTAAGTTAAGAAACTCCATAGGGGGTGGGAGAGAGGGGGGGGGGGGTAATTAATTTGGCGGTCTGCGCTACAGCGTGCGCCATAACAGTTCCTTCGGCATTGGATCATGTAAAACCTGCTAATTATTGCTTAGGCGAATTGGTTTGGTTTATTAGGGTTTAACGTCCCAAAGCGACTCAGGCTATGAGGTACGTGAACTAACTATCTTCTTCTAGCTGTGTTCTCCTCTTTGTTTCGGGGTGCAACTTTTAAATGGCCCCTCTTTGTGTTGTTGGTATAAAATATGGTCGTTGTGTTCTGGCTAGCTCAACACCCTCCGATCATGACGCCGACATCATTCCCGCATTATCTAGGGGATGGTGAGTCCTGCTTTAATGAAATACAATACCCCGTTCTAGAACTCGGCAACGATTGTATCTGGGAAGCGAAGGCTTCTGTTCGTAGCATATACAGGGTGTTTCATCTAAGATAAACTCATTTTAAAATAGGCTTTTTGACTTAGAGCACTTTTTTTGGCATAGCATTGTCAGCGGGGTAGTTCACCAAAAGCAGCTAAAAAGTGCTAACTAGCAGGTTGGTTGACCAATACTGAATCGTAAAATTTTTAACTATTACTGCTCGGATCCTTAATTACTGAGAGGCTTGTAGCCCATCGTAACCAATATCTACATCAGCTTTAACGCGGTTATCATAGGCTCTGTGGCCCAACGAATTTTGTCTATTTCGACGAGTTACGTAAACTGAAGACCATGGTAGAGAAAGGGTGTGGTAGATGGTCCTTGGCGATCACAAAATGAACAAGGGAGGGGAAAACCTCAGGTTGCTTGAGCCAACGTTTCGACAAGGGGACTTGTCTTCGTCTGGACAAAGCGTTCATCATTGGCAGGGATTAAATAGGGCCTTCGCTCCGAGGAGGAAGGCCCCGGGGGTGGGGAAGGAAAGTGGTGTGAGAGGGGATGCGTGTCAGGAAGGGGAGGGAGGTGAATCTTGATTCGTTAAGCTGCAATAGTGGAAAAACTTATATCCGGGGGGTGTGTAATGAACAAAGGCTTTGAAGGGGCTGCGATGGGGGGGAGGCGCTGTGTGGACCTGAAAAACTCAGATAAGAGGATTAGTCAGCGTGGTACAGGGAAATGAGAACAACTGAAGAGGTTGCTTTGCCTGCGAGCTTCTATAAAGCTCATGTATTTTGGCTCGATGTAGACATAATTTGCAAGGCCACAGCGCTGAGAACGACCGCGTTCTTGAAATTAAAAAAAGAAACTGATATGGATATTGGTTACGGTGGGCTTGGTGTCTCCCAGTAATTAAGGATCCGAACAGTAATAGTTAGAAAGATAACGATTCATTATTGGTTAACCAGTCTGCTTGTTAGCACGCCTTAGCTCTACTCCGATGTACTACACCGCTCTTGTAGCTCAAAAAGCCTATTTTTTTTTAAATTGTGTGAAGTCTTTGGTCCAACACCCTGTATATTGTCCCAGTTGGTACCTGGTCGCATGCGCTCTTTCAATAGGCTTCAAAAGTCGCATAAGCAGGCATCTAACCCTTTTGCAATTTTAACTTATTGCGCACTTTTTGAGCCAATTCGTGCAACAGTAAAACACGTTGTTGGGCTAGTTGGTGCATAACGTTGATGAAAAAAAAAAACAGCCAAAAAAATTACCGACGATTACGTTACTTCCTAATGCGAAATTTGAGCGCAGCAAATAAGCTGTTTCACCTTTTCGATAGATTGAGGCAAAGAAATCGAGCAACACATGTATGCGCTATCACAGAATTTTTTTTTATTTTTCACACGTATTCCTTTAAAAAGACTCCACTAACAGTTCTTGACAGTCATGAAGGAAGCTTTGTGGTCGGAGAAATAGACTGATATATGTTCGACTTGGTACATCAATGCTTGATTCTCAAAGACGAGATCTATACAAGTGCCTCGCGAGGTTGTCACAGCCGTGGGACGCGTTACGAGCGAGAGGAACGGGATGTTCTCCCGCATAAGTGTTAGGAAATTGCTGTTTGTCTTTATGTCAACATTAAAGTCCCCCACTACTAACATCGGTGTGGATCGATGGACGGTTAATGCGAGTTGCAGGAAGTGCACGACATCTTTCGTGAGTGCGGTAGGGGCGAAGTAGGCAGCTACTACCAGCAAGCCGTTGGGCAACTTTGCGGCGCACAGTTCGCCAACTTCATGTGACGTGCCAAACATTTCGACTGGTATTGCAGAGAGACCTGTGCGCAAGTAGATAGCGACTCCCACCGCTCTGTTGTGGTCTCTGCGAGCACCACAGCAGTATAGGAAATCTATGATTTCGAGAGGCTCTTCGGGATCCACCCAGGTTTCAGCAAAGCAAAGTGCAGAGGAATGGCGCAGAATGTGATCGTGGTGTACGTCCTTGGCATGTGCGGCAAGGGAGCGTACGTTAAGAATGTGGTTGTTAATGATGAATCAAGTGCTGCCAGCGAATGACGCGTCCATTGGCTGTCTGCGTGTGTTACTGATGTGTGGTTAACATGTTAAGCTTCGCCCGTAAGAGTGGAACGCGACAGCGTCTTGCAACGCTGCCAGGGAGTCCACAGAACGCCATCGCCAATTCGGCTGTACGCCTTGCTGGACGGTAAATTTATTTTTTGAGGAAAGGAAATGTATCTCTCTCGCATATCTGGGTGGACACCTGCACCTCGCCGTAAGGGAAAGGGGGAAGATGGGAGTGAACGAAGACGCCGTATTAGCTAGACGCGCCTTTGTTCATTCTAAACCATTCAGCTGGCATTACGGAGTGGCTAGCGTGCTCGTATCGCACTCCGGAGACCCTGGTTCGATTCCCCAACTCGACCAATTTCGTTCTCGGTTTTATTGATTTATGCGGTCTAACTAGAAAGGTTAATTAGGCTATTTCATATTTATATTCTTGTATTTCTATCCATCGTGTTCTGTCATTAACCTGTCAATTGTTGGAACTGTCTAGGATGTTCGACACAACGTATATGAAACGAGCAACGTCTTACTGAGTGGGGAAGTGCGTGGTGGTGGAGGGAACGCGGCTTTGTACTTATCTGTTTTTTTTTCAGCAGCGTCTCTTTCCGCGGACGCTGTTGCCGCTGCGGCGCGCGTCTTTCTTTTCTTTTCTTCTGACCTCTTCATTCTCCTTATATTAATTAGGCTAATTGATTAATTAAGCAATTAACTAAACTCAGTCCAACTTAGTTGCAGCATCACTATACGATCCCTTTGATTGGTTGCATGGTTACTAGCCAAAGTACAATTGGCCCCATTTGAAATTCGCGCACTGTGACGTCACGAGCATTTCGACCAATTGAAAAGCGTAACATTGGGGGCGGAGCTGGTTACGAGGCCGACGCCGACGCCGACGACGACGCGAAACCCAGGAACGGACGCCAAAGAGCTGCGCTCTAAAACAGACGAACACAGGAAAACGAGAAGAAGTTAGGAAAGAGACTGGAGAAATCGTGCAACAGAGACGGGAAAACGTGCATGGTCACGTATTGTAGGCAACGCGTAAAGGGAAGCTGTTCAGTTAATTACCGACCATGAAAAAAGAAAATAAAGGTGCAGACGGGGTTATGCAAGGTTCTCTGCGTCCTGCATAACGCCGGTAGCACAGTTATGCTGTAAATATAAGCGCACGTGTCTACTTGAGTAATTAGCCTATTACACGGCTAGCCCTTAACAGATGATGAAGAGGTTCGAAGAGGCAATTAGCACAGCAACCCTGTGAGGCATGGTCATACGTGAAGAGGGAAAGTTTATTCAGAGAACTAGAACTGCACGGCTTACTTTCAGCAGCTTTTTTTTTTTTTATGTTAGCAACACGTCGCTTCTTGCATACGTTGCTTAAACTCCACTAACCTTTCGAGTAGGTATGCGCTTGCGTAAAAGAACACCTACGCTCAGACGTCGGAGGAGCTGTTGAATTTTTTGCGCTTGAATGATGTGCGAGTAAAATACCTGTCAGATCACGTTGCCTTCTGTTTTTCGCTGAGAATAAAGAAACTGGGTTATATTTATTTGTTTACCTCTTTGCCGAGTATACCAGTTTTAAAGCAGAATTCTTACATTTGCTTCTGTCGACACGCGCAATAAAATATGACAGTGATTGTCATCGATGCTGTTTGCATGCTTCTTTTTTAATCTCATAATGTTGAGGGATGGAAATTTATAAACGATTCCAACTTGTTCAAAGCAAAAAGGAGTTCATTACTGCTGCGCTACATTCTCCTTTTCCAGGGGCTTCAAATGCGAATAATGAACAGTTGTTCTTTGAGATGCACTCTGAGAATTCTCAACATTGAGGTATGGTCGTTCTCAGTCGAGCAAAGCTCCAGCCCGGGCTGTTGTCAGAAATGCGGGACTTGACACTCGGACCAGGTTGCAACCTGATATGCCGTGGTCACGTGCATTACAGGCAACTGCACGACGCTACATTACAGTCGAATGACAAAGTAATGTGGGCAAAATAAAAAGAAATAAATATAACAATGCTGACAGCCCAAATTGAAGGCTTTGACGTGTTCTGTCCACTCATCTTAAGAGCAAGACTGTGCCTATAGGGAGGTCATAAAGCTTATGTCGCGATAGCGAGTGATCCTATAGCCATTCTTGCGAGATGGCTTCCGCCAAACTCTTCATCTACACCGAACTTAACTTCGACTCGTACTAATTCAACCCTACATCTCTTTCTTCAATCGCGTAGTGTCTTGCTAGAGTCCGTTCATCCTCTTCAGCAGCAGAGTGGTACTAATTCAACCCTACATCTCTTTCTTCAATCGCGCAGTGTCTTGCTAGAGTCCGTTCATCCTCTTCAGCAGCAGAGTAGTACTAATTCAACCCTACATCTCTTTCTTCAATCGCGCAGTGTCTTGCTAGAGTCCGTTCATCCTCTTCAGCAGCAGAGTAGTACTAATTCAACCCTACATCTCTTTCTTCAATCGCGCACTGTCTTGCTAGAGTCCGTTCATCCTCTTCAGCAGCAGAGTTAAGGCCTCTCCCAGTAACGCTGAGTTTTTCCGGTTCGGTGCAGGCCGCGTCGTTCCAGTGAACTTTTAACTCTCACAAGGTGGTCACTCCGCCCAGCCGTCCTTGATCGCGGCTCTCTTCCCTTGCTATGTATATTCCGACACTCTGGTTAGATCCCCTATGGTCAGTTTCGCTCATTACGTGTTCTTGCCACATCCATTTCTTGTTTTCTAATCTCACCTAAAATATTCACATCTCGGAGTCACTCTCTGTTCCTCTCCGCTCTCTATCTATATCTCTTAATGTTACACATCATTTTTCTTTCAGCAGCTTCTAGCCAAAGCTTTACGTCTTGCTTAACCAACGAATTTCGCTTCGACCGCAGTACTCGCCTCTGCCCGCTAGACAGGCGAGATGAGATATAATAATCTCCGCAAAATGGCACAAACGTCTTAATTGATTATGGTCAGCTGGAAGGGCCGCAAAAGAACTTCCCTGGATATGTACCGCTGGGGAAGGGGAAAGGGGGGGGGAGCACTAGAACAACTCCTCAAGAATGCTCGCTACGCCGCCTCGATCGAAGATCATTGGCTGCGTCCTCGGCGCAGTAGGCAAGACATATCTCCTGCGGCGAAAAGGGCAACAAACGATGCCCGTGTCTGAGTCGAAAGAAGTGAAAGGAGTTACCGACCGCCGTCCCGCCTACCCCTTCCCCCTCTGCCCCCTACCTCGCTATGCACAAATAAATTGCGCGAAAACCCACGTCGTATATTTCACTGGCGGCGACCGGCTGCGCGCCCTTTCGCTGCGTGTGTGCTACAAAACCGCATTAACTCTTTGCTGCCAGCCTCTCACTCTCTCCCCACGCATCCCCCTCACCCAGTCACCGAGTCCCCTCAGCCCGCCCCCCTTGTATGCCCCCCTTCCTCTCGGATCAATGACTCCTGCGGTGGTACAGAGACCCACGAACTCAGTCAGACGCCATGCGTTTTTTCTTTGTTTTTAGTTTTCCTTCCTGCATTTCGCCGTTCAGTCTCTATCTCTCTCCCTCTTCGTTGTTTCACCCGAATCGTGAAAAATGCTTTGCTTTCGCGGCCAGACCCCACGCGAGCACACGATCTGCGAGTTAGCTGCAATCTCTGCCGGGCAGCACCAGCAGGTCGTCAGTCCCGAGCGAGGATTCCGTTTTTCTTTTGTGTGCGCGCTTATTTGTTCTGTCTTACGATGAACGCCCAAAAAGCCTACTCTCCGGGTCTCTCTTCAGGCTTGTATTCTTTTGTTCTGAGCTCGCTCTTTCTCTCCTTCATTGTGCGAGGTACCACGCGACTGCGAATTGCGAAAGAAACGCTTAAGGGGTGAACTTGGCCAAGCAAATGAGACTTTGAAGAAGAGTGCCTAGACGGGGCCGACGGTGGCGGCGATGGGCTGAGTTGGGATTCTCTGACGACGTAGGCGTTCGCGAATCCTTTTCCTCTGTTTCCTTTTTTTTTTTTGCTTTTGTTCTTCCAGCCTTTGTCAGCTATTTTGGACTACGCTGAGGGCGAAGTGAAAGTTGCCGGTGGGTGTGGAGGCAGAAGTAGGGGGGGGGGGGGGGGGGGGGTCTTTGTGAACCAGGATACGAGGCTAGGGCGGCTACTCTCTTCTTTTGATATCACTCTTGTTACTCTTTCGCAGAGGAAGTAAAAAGGAAATTCGACCAAAAAAAATGCCGCCGGAAAGGAGTATAATTCGCGAGACAGCAAGGGGTGGAGGAGCGAGTCTGTAGGTAATATGGAGGGTTCGCGTTTCCAAGTAACAGGCGGAGCGGGCAAAAACAGGATGCGGTGTTGTAGCTGCGATTTTTCGGATATCTCAGTCGGGGTTAAAGCTAGAAGACTAGGGCGAGTAGAACTGGAAGAAAAAAACTAACCTCCGAAACTGCGAGAGAGCCAGACATATTACAGCGACGATTTAGTCCAAACCTTATAGGCAGAAAATCATTATTCAGAAACTTCATTAACAGTAGTAAGCCAAAAAAATGAATAAAAAAGAAATCCGGTTTGTGCTAACCTAGCCCCAGGTTTTTTGCGCTGTAACAGGAGACAAACAGTTAAATGCAAGCACTGCATGCTTTCCTTTACCTAACTACAATGGCAGGCTATTGACAGCAACACCGTATCAATAACCAAACCAGCTATCATGTTATCAGTAACCATTCTAGCCAGTCGGGGATTGGTCCATCGTTATTGACCAAGCAGCGCTTCGGATATTGAAGCGCGAAGAACTAGAGAACTTTCAAAGCAACAGTCGGATACAACTCAAGAAAGAAGCGGCTTTTCCCCGTCAAAGGATCCCCTTCCAGCCAATGGCGTCCGCCGATTCTCATGACCCTGCTAGAGTGACAATGCAGGGAGCGGCTCGACAATACAGGGAAGGGACTATCCACTACAATGGAGGCATCTACCACTCCCTGCATTGCCACGCTAGCAGGTTCATGAGAGTCGGCCAACGCCATTGGCTGGAACGGGGTCCTCTGACGGGGAGTAGCCGCTTCATTCTTGAGTGGTATCCTACTATAGCCTTCATGAATATATGGCAGGTAACGACCTCAAATGAACGGGTGTGTAGTTGAAGGAAGGACATTTATAGTTCACCAATAATTTTAAACCGGCTCGCGAATCCACCATTTCGAGACTCCGCCACAGAACAAGGAGGCCAAATTTCCGCCAAATTTCAAAAGCAACCTATAGGGCGGTTCCGTCAAAGGAAACACGAGCTGGCACGCATAATAATAACGGTGTCGTGACGCGCACTACATCTTCCGTTTCCTTCTAATGTAAACGCGCGAACTTCGTTCATTTTCGAACGCCCTCTATAGCTCTGTTCGCCGCGTTTCCTCGATTCGCTGGAAGGTCACTCATCGCTCGAGTATTCCTCCGTTCAGGCACACCCTCGCGCGTGCGTACACAACGAGTCGAAAAAGATTCAGATCGAAATGCATCATTTCGCCGAATTGCTGGGCGACCCTCCTGTCGCTCCATTATCCTGTTTTCTTTTTTTTTGTTTTGCTAACATTTTTGTTTGCTTGTCTTCTTTTAGTTTCGCGCGCTTGGGCTTCACAATTTTGCGCCCATCGAAATATTTTCGAGAAAAGCAAAAACAGTCACAGAACAGCGTTTGACGATGACTGCCGCGCGCGGCGACCGTGACGGAAGCCGTGCCGCATCGCTCGTTTCCGCTGCTGTCAGAGGCCAGCGTCACCGAAGGCTTGAAAGCACCGGCGTCGGTCTTTTCAGCTCGCTCCAACATTGAGACAGGAAGAAATGCCGTAAAAATGTTTTCTCTCTCTCTCTCTCTCTCTCCTACTCCCTCGCCTTCCTCTACAGCGGAAGTGTATATATGCGCGCTTCGTGGGTATTTTTTTTTTTCATCAAAGCCAGTCGTGCGACACGCGCCTCCATCTTCCCCCTCACCCTCAACAACCCTGTCCCCTTCTGCATGCATGGCTTGTGTTTGTAGTAATTCTTTTTCGTTCTAACCTCTCTCCCTCTCCCTTTCTCCTCCCCCCCCCTCTTCTACCGTGGGTAACACGGCGTAACATTACCCAATACAAAGTGCAAGTGTCTAACGCGAGCAGGTAGTGAATCTGTTAGGTAAGCTGTCACCAGGGAGCCGTATAGATATGGGTTATTAAGTCGGCTCTAAGGGAGACCTCCCGTCATCTCCTACCTCGTAACTAGGGCCGTGGTTTGAGTTTAGTTCTTGTTTCTTAACTCCTTCCCTGTTTGTCTTGTAAGTGATGCGCCTCTGTCTAATACAAAGTGTAAATGTCGAACTCGCGCAAGAAGCGAATTTGTTTGACTGTAGCTCGCAGCAGCCGCAAAGATATGCGTTATTAAGTCAGCGAGAAGTGAGGCAGTCCGCGCACGCGTGGACGAACGAACCGCCGAAAGGATGCACGCGTTTTGAGGAGTTAATTATATGGTTTGCGGAGCGCCAGTGGGGCGTATACAAAAAAATTGAAATTAGCTTTGGTTTTCTGCTTCGCCGTATGTGCGCAGTTAGGCCTAATGGCTTCTCCAGCGGCGATGACGCGGAAAGAAGATCCTAATGTGTAATGCCACTATAAACTTTGTGACAAGGAAGAAGGAGTAATGTCGACCACTGAAATATATTGACGGGCATGAGGAGCTCACGTCGCTGAAGTTCTTAAAATCTTGCCCTCTCCGAAACGCACATACCGCTGCCAGTTAATGAACGTTTCATTTCTTTAAAAACAAACGGCCCTCGCTGTACAGCCAATGCCGTAGAAGTAAATATTGGCCAGTGAGTGAATAATAAGCTGTACAAAAAATTGTGCTCCTTTTTTACCGCAATTTTTGAGTAAATAACATCTTTTGTACACAGCTGCATGTATCACTGCACCAGCTGTTTATCGCCAACCAAAACACTTTTATTACCTTCGCGCAATGGAGAAGAGACGATTATATTCATTCGTGGCCAGTAGAGGTGGCTGCTAGTTGGGGTGACGTCACTGACAGGCGTGGGATTGGTGACCTCGGTGACCTCCAGTACAATGTAACATGCTGCATCGCATCGTTGAAGAGTCATTAGTTTTTATTTTTGCTCTCCCCTTGTAAAAACTGGTTTATAGACAGTCTGTAGACTTCGTATAAACTCCATTGCCTTCCTATAGGCATTTGCTTTTGTCTATTAATAGTCTATACATTCTTTGTAGACAAAAGTCTTCTATAAGTACGGCCATAAATCTATAGATTGTCTACAGACTGTCTATTGGATTCGTATTGCCTATAGACTGGTTTAGGTTTATGGGGTTTAACGTCCCAAAGCGACTGAGGCTGTGAGAGACGCCGTAGTGGAGGGCTCCGGAAATTTCGACCACCTGGGGTTCTTTAACGTGCACTGACATCACACAGTACACGGGCCTCGAATTTCTCCTCCAAAGAAATTCAACCGCCGCGGCCGGGATCGAACCCACGTCTTTCGGGCCAGCAGCCGAGCACCATAGCCACTGAGCCGTTCTGTAGGATTTGTCTACAGACAGTCTATAGACCTTATAGTGAAAACTCTATGGATAGTCAATAGACTATGCAAAGAAATTTTTGCAAGGGCCCGCCGGCGCCGAAAACCGCGCAAAATACCTTCCTGATGAAACTTACTTTAGATACAAGAAAAATCCCATTCTGCGTTTCATCGCGGCCACTGCAACCGATCAGCAATGCATACAATATGAAGTTTCATCGTGAACGTGCGATTCGTCGGTCTTCGGAATTCCGCAATCGTCAGATCCCGTTTTTATCAACTCCGTATTCGTCAGTCGCGTATTTGTTCCATTCCCTGTACATCAACCCGACATCCATCAGTCGCTCTAGCGTTGCCATGTTTCCTCTTTTCTGCTTATCAACCAGAGTGCATCAGATTAAACGTAGGCTCCCAAAAGGCAAAGTGAAGCCATTACTTGCAACAGCTTTATTTGAGCTCTTGTCTCTTTTCCAAGTGACTGCCTTCGTTTGCACATCAGCTCATCAGCACGGCAAACCAGCTCGCCCAAAGTTTCACTTAATTCCTGTTTAAGTAAAATTCATTATTTTACCACATTTTCTTCAAAGCTGCTTCTTCGAACCTTAGTGTTAATCATAAGCGACAATGGACTTCGCGTTTGGCCCACTGTGCCCTCAGCTGCCGCAGCGACATCCACCACAACAACCCAGTGGTTGCCCGAGGTTCCCCCAACTCCTTGCTACCATCTCGTCCCTGACACGTGCCTTACAAGTGGGCGCCACTTTCCAAGAGCACGCCCTGACACCCACGAGCGAGAGCCGAACACAATGTCTAGCACGGCGCGGACAGGTCAACGCCACAGAGCCCATTAGGCTACCGAACAAGTGAGTGGGACGATGCCTATCTCCGGGATCCAGCCGTCGTCTAGCAGGCATCTTACGTGCATGCACCTGGCTAAGTGAAATGAAGAGTTAGTGTCTCAACCCTTCGGTCACGAGTCGTGTTCGCCCAAGCGTGCGCGTTCCTGCAGCAGCGACGCGAGCTCACGGGAGTCCAAGCGGAAGCCCCTTTTGGGAGGGGCGTTGTACCAGACCATCACGCCATAGCCATAAACGAAAGGCTTCCTCTGCTCCCTGAGCGTCAGCCGTCTGAACGTTATAGCGCCCGCGTGCACGGGCGAACTCGGTGGGAATTCCCGGTAGCGACGACAGAACGCATCGTGCGTCGAGACAGTGAAGGGAGGAGCTGTGGACGACGGTAGCAACACGCCGAGACCGTTTTCGGGCGCTTTGGAGGGCCGCTCGCCGTGTACCTCGCTGTTTTTCACTTGCCCTTCTCTGACTCTCTCTCTCTCACTTTCCCCGCCCATTCCGACACCCGGCTTCCAACACCATCTCTGCTTTTGTAGTTGCTGTCGATGAATTTCACTATAAAAGGTATCGGAGCACAGCCTTACCGCTACTGTTCTGCGATCGGTCGTTGGGCGAACGGTCAATGTCCAGGAATCGAAGTCCGGAGAGGAGATACCATCGGGAGATGCTGTATTGCCGTAGGTGTCCTTATTGCTTTTGCAGCTTTGCCTCATGCGTGAAATGTTTCCCGCGTGACCGATGCCAGTGAATAGAAAGCCTTCGTGGCGCGATCTATTGTGCAGAACCGCTTTTCACTGGCCTTACCTTTTTGCCAGTTGCTTTCGCGCGCTGACTGTGGACGTGGGAAGTTAGGGACCGTGGCACCTCCACATGAAGCGATGCCCCGTTTCAGAATGCAGGCGGCATGTTTAGTAAGGATTCTCTCCGAATCCCTTGAGACTCCTCGACATCTGCCGATTTCGCCTGTGATGTCATGGTAGCAAGAGTTATTCGCTGCCTGTGGTGCCATAAGCAGGCTCTGTCACCTCAACAGAAAGCGGAAAGGGGATCGGGCCGCCGCGGTGGCTCAGCGGCTATGGTGCTCGGCTGCTGACCCAAAAGACGCGGGTTCGATCCCGGCCGCGGCGGCTAGAATTTCTTTGGAGGAGAAATTCTAGAGGCCCGTGTACTGTGCGATGTCAGTGCACGTTAAAGAACCCCAGGTGGTCGAAATTTCCGGAGCCCTACACTACGGCGTCTCTCATAGCCTTAGTCGCTTTGGGACGTTAAACCCCATGAACCAAACCAAACCAGCGGAAAGGGGATCGGGGTTCGCAATCGCTTCCCGTATTTTGTTTGTTGTTGTTGTCCTCTAGACGAATGGCACATGCCCACAGTGTAGGATGATAACGCCGAATTTTAACTAAAGATGTTCTTCTTCTAAACGCTGGTATAATCATCCCTCTTTCTTGTTAGCCACAGCTAGTTCCCTGTGTAACGATACGTACAATTCTAGCGGCTCGGCGAACGTGGCTAATCCGCACACATGTTCTTACAAATGTCTTATTTTTGTCTTCTAAGCTTATATTGGTTTGGTTTGGTTTAGTTTATGGGGTTTAACGTCCCAAAGCGACTAAGGCTATGAGAGACGCCGTAGTGGAGGGCTCCGGAAATTTCGACCACCTGGGGTTCTTTAACGTGCACTGACATCGCACAGTACACGGGACTCTAGAATTTCTCCTCCAAAGAAATTCCAGCCGCCGCGGCCGGGATCGAACCCGCGTCTTTTGGGTCAGCAGCCGAGCACTATAACCGCTGAGCCACCGCGGCGGCTAAGCTTATATTGAAATAACTAGCGAAAGAATCTTGGCGGAAGTCTTTTCGTGGCCTATAAATGTTGGGCTGAAGAAGCTAGAATGTAAAGTGTCGCTCTAATTCTCAATCCCTTGAAAGTGTGAACGATGAAAAGACCTGCTTTTTAATATATCTACTTCCACGCATAGAAGGCGTCTTGTGTTGTTGTTGTCGTTGTTGTATCCAACGCATTTCACTCTATGCGTTCTCCGTTTCTGACGTTCGTGTCTCGTTATCACAGCGTCGGGATGTCCCAACGGCCGGCTGACGTTCGAGCTGGTCACGGGCTACGTGTACAGTGCCCCGTCGGACACGATCGAGCTGAAGCCCGGGACACTGCAGCTGACCGACTGCCTGGAACACTGCCGCCGAAACGCCTCCTGCCAGTCGGTCAACTTCGAGACGGGCCTCTGCGTCCTCTTCACTTCGAGTGCCACCGAGCGGCCCGCGTCGCTCGCAGTCTCCCAGTTCCCCGTGTTCACGCTCTACGCGCAGAAGATCTGCCTCTTTGGTGAGTCCCAATCAATCAATCAATCAATCAATCAATCAATCAATCAATCAATCAATCAATTAGGTTTGGTTTATGGGGTTGAACGTCCCAAAGCGACTGAGGCTATGAGGGACGCCGTAATGGAGGGCTCCGGAAATTTTGACCACCTGAGGTTCTTTAACGTGCACTAACATCAAACAGTACACGGGAATCAATCAATATCATCAACTGTGTTGAAATGAATACCTCAACCAACTAACTAGGCCCACTTCAATGGCGCGCTCTGACTCAACTAAAGCAACTCGCCGATCGAAACAGTGTTTTCGAAGTTACATAGCGTGCGCAGAGAGCCTGTGTTCATTGTAATTCGAAATCAAGAGGAAATTCGCACATTCGTCGATGGTTTGAAAGAAAAGCGCAGGGCTGCTCTAATAAGACTCCAATAAGACTGGCCTCTTCTCCCTTACCTTTTTTTTTTTTTTTGAGGTTCTACAAAAGTGCGCGAGTGACCTACACTGTACAAAACACATTGTAATCAGGGAGTAATTACTCTATGGAATCCAGTCGATTACCTCAAGCACATTGGATTAGAACACGTTTATCGAATCGGCCCAAACATCGGCTGTAGCCAGCCATGGCATAGAAAGCGAAATCCCTTAGTAAAGAAGAGTTGCTGCTGTTTTTGCGGTCCAACATGTCTCATTTAGAGGTCTTCGGGCGTTGAGGGGTTTCGCGACTGGCAGTTTAACTTCGTCGAAGCAAACACTGTAACGTAATCCACTTTGTCGTCAGAGTGCACATGCCAGGAATTATGAGTTTCCGGACTTTGTGTCGGCCGCACCTGAGGCAATTTAATGCAGGCGAAATGCTCAGCAGCACAAGACATTGGCCCAATATTGGAAGCGTGTTGACAAAATTGGGCCCTAAAGACAACCAGGGATGCCATTTTCTTCTGCTTTTCTAATCAATTAGCTTTAAGCGATAACATATTGAGTAATATTCTAAATCGAACAACAGCACAAAATAAATAAATTAATTAATTAAAAATCCCTCGTGTCCCTTGGTTTCTGTGGCTGTTGGCTTCTCTCATTGTTTGTTATTGTATGTTGTGTTTCACAATCCGAATGAGCGTTTATTAAGCTAGGGCAGTAGATTTTTAGAAATAATATGCCGAAGGAGGATCGTTAGTCGGTGGTGAAGATATAATTTTATTCAATAAATATTCTGTGCAAAAATAATTAAATAGTCGTCAACTGCTTTGAAAGTCATGTTATATGAATAGTCGAAAGCCTTGTTTAAGCTCGTTCAGAAAATATTAAAAGGTTTATTACCTAACATGCTCTACCAAACTTCACAACATCTTACCTTAAAGTCAAAATGACGTTTCCTAAAATGGCACACCCTGTACATGGCGAGCACAGCTAAAGAAACACTGCGCGATTTTCGCGTTTTCTTTCTTTTTTGTTTGTCATCGCTACCATGTCTGTTAAGTATTCTGCGATAGCGTGTAACATTACCTGAGAAGTTTTCGCAGAAACCATTGCACTTTTTGTGTTACGGCATGGGAAAATCCATCTTTATCACAGAAAGTAGTTATGTGGGGACACAAATGTTCGACGTCACGTCGGTTGCCTTCGCAGCCTTACAAATACTTCCTATATGTACAGTCACGCCAGAATCAAACGCAAACATGCGTATGCCGCACTTTTCTATTCTGCAGCGAGATATTCCGTTACAACTGGTTTGTGAATGTGTACTATCGGTATACCTTTTACTCAGAGACAAGGATCAGGTCGGTTGGGCACTAAAGTTGAAAGTACATAGATAAGATATTTTGTTTTCACAGGCGCTGTTCGCGTTTCGTCCTGGTCTGACGGCACATTCTTGCACTAGCTCTTGCAACCTCCAAGATTATCTCCATGGCTGAAAAAACAAACAAACAAGGTTTTCCATTTTGGGCGCATATTTTCGGCGCACGCTATAATACCAATAAAACGAAAAAGCAGACTGCTTTATTGGCAAAGCGTGTCCGCAAAGTTGTAGAGATATATACCTCCAGCACTAGCAGCCTCTCAGCTCTCCAAAGTTTGCCGCGTGACGCAAACTTCAGCCAAAAACGGCACAGCTGAACGCCCTACCCAGTAGCGGCCGCTGCTTTAGCTATTTTCAACCTCCCACGGCAATGGCGTCTATATGGTCGCCTACCGCTCTTGATAGAAAGCGAGCGTCTATGCAGCCTCCGCCGCCTCCTAGTGCTACGCCCTCTCAGGCCTCCAATTTTCGTTCTCTGCTTCGCCAGTGCACATTGAAAAGTTGGCCAACCATGGCTCGCTAAGTTCCCAAAATGCAGGGCCCTTCAGTAGCGGCGGTGTTGAAGCTACCGGCGCTCCTGTCACGTACAGAGACTTTCGTCACCGTCTCGCCTGAAGGCTCACGATATAGAAAGAGGGCGTTCTCCGTCTCTCCCCTGATAGCAGGTGTGAATGGCTTTTGTAAGCGGGAAGACCCCAGAGCGAAGCGTATCCGAATAGCAGGCCGGCAATCTTCTAGGCTTTTCAGGGAGCCGGTGAAAGAACCGAGTGGTTAAAGAGAAA
Source organism: Amblyomma mixtum (assembly GCF_055824585.1). Taxonomy (NCBI): domain Eukaryota; kingdom Metazoa; phylum Arthropoda; class Arachnida; order Ixodida; family Ixodidae; genus Amblyomma; species Amblyomma mixtum. The sequence goes on along the minus strand of NC_143012.1, from coordinate 32,458,208 downwards.
GTATAATCGCTCGGTGAATCGTTGAGCCTGACTAGTGGGAAATTTAGAGGAGTCTCTCGCACTATAGAGGGACGGGTTAGTGGATCATTGAAACTGCTACGGTCTGTTTATATAGCTTTTTTTTATTGCTTCGCCCGAACTTGTGGAGAGGTCGCGAGAGCCATTCTGGCGACCGAGTGTTTAAACTTTCACTCAAGGAGGTTTTTAATAATGAAGTAGATTTCAGTGATGTACACAGGGGATTTTTTTTTTTTTTAGGTACACTCCACCATTTTACCTCCATCCTTTCGTGACAGTTCTGCAAGCAGAGTCTGTGCGCAGTTGTGTTGGTAATATGGTGTTCCCCACACCCTACGTTTTTAGTTGTCACTCGCAGAAAGGGCGAAGTTCACACAGACAAAAAGTTCGCATAAAGGCCGCGTACACGGCGAGCCACGCATTCAGCAAAGTGTCTAGTAACCACGAAAATGACGAGCTTTTATATCGCGTAAGAACAGCACGGTAAAGTAAGTGGCTTTTAAGAGATAGACCGCATATACTCCGGCCGGCTCTAAGTCCAGCTTTCTTTTACATTACTATTAATTGTGAGGCAATTGTGGAACATTATAGCTTAATGTTATCAACATAATGATGAGAATCGCCTAATTAATCTTCCAATGCAAAGCAAAATCTAGCTTCTAAAGTTTGTCCTACGTTCGCACTGGGCAGTTATAACTTCCGTACAAAATCAACGGTGTGAATTTCCAACAGTAGCAGAGAACTACAAACGTACCGGGGGGGGGGGGGGGGGGGGGGGGGGGGCGTTCTGAGGGCATATTTATTGATATGGTGCAATGGTACGGTATGCGAAAAAATTGCGTTCATAAACAACTTCCCGTTTAAAAATTGCGCTTCTCCAAAATTTCTAGATATAAAACAAAGGGACAGCTACGCGGCGAGCACAAACCGAATGGAAGTGGGGCAAAAAATTCACCCGGTCTCCTAGATCTACAGCGCGGGCTTTGTTTGGATATGTTAAGAAAATACTACACGCTCCTCTGTGCATTTCTTTCTGTCGTTACGTTACTTTGCGCTTGCTATTTGACAAGTAGAAGTCTGATAGCTCTTTTTACCGCAGCGGTGGCCTAGTGGCTTGACCATCCGCCTCGCATGCGGGAGGTATGGGGTTCGATCCCCAGCGCCGCTGGGTACCCGCATGTGATACAATGGGCACAAGCTTTCCCCTGGCCTGGTGCTCGGGTTCTTCAGGGTAACACTCTTGGGAAATGGGTCATTGACCCCATCTTGAGGACTTAACCCAAATCGGTCCAATATTTGAAGTGAATGGTGTCACTGAGGTCATTTCCAGGACCCGCTTTTGCCAATACATTTTCAATATCGGACCGATATTGGACCGATATTGGATCGATATTGAGTCGATATTGGGAGACGAAAGCCCCTTGTGCCATGGCTCTCTTTGGGCCCAGATGTCATTATGCCATACTTATGCATTATTTCCTCGATTCTCACACCATGCTGTTCTCCTTTCCCCGCAGGCAAGCGCCGCTGCAAGCGTGACTGGGCCTTCGAGCGGGTTACGGGATACGCGCTGCGCGACCTTGCGCGAAAGCGGCTCCATGCGGTGGCGCGCGAGGAGTGCATGGACCTGTGCCTGGACGAGACCGAGTTCCAGTGCCGCTCGGCCAACTTCGACCCGTCGACGGGAGAGTGCGCCATCAGCGACATGGACCGACACTCGGTGGTCGGCGACCGATACTTCGTGCCGGCCGGAGAGGGCAGCGAGTACCTGGAGAGCAACTGCGTCGACGGTGAGCCCTGCAAAGTTGTACTTTCTGTTTCGAGCTCTACTCACGTGGTTGCTATACTCTCGTTGACGCTGTACTTGGATTAGCACTGTGGGAACGTTGACGCTGTAATATACTATGCAATAACGTTCGGGTCCTGTTGACGTTGTATTAAGTCGTAGCAGCTTTCCGGCCAAGTCGATGCTATACTCACACTAGCGTTGTGAGCACGTTGAAGCTACGCTTGCACTAATGTTATGGGAACCAACTGTACCTAGTAGCAAAAGCGTTGCGGACAAGTTGACGCTATACTCGCATTAGCTTTGTGAGCACGTTGAAGCTATACTCACACTAACGTTGTGAGAACGTTGACGTTGTACCCAGTCACAGAAGTATTGCGGCTGAGTTGACGCTATCTGACACTAGCATTGTTAGCACGTTGAAGCTACGCTACCACTAACGTTGTGAGAACGTTGACGCTGTACATAGTCACACATGCGCTGCGGTCAAGTTGACCCTATACTCACACGAACTTTGTGGGCACGTTGAAGACATGCTCACACTAAAGTTGTGGGAACGTTGACGCTATGCTTACAGTAGCGTTGTGGTCACGTTGATGGTATACGCTCATACTAGCGTTGGGGTCACGTTGGCGCTATACTCAGAGTAGCGTTGAGCTCGCATTAACGCCATGCTCACACTGGCGTTGTGGGCACATTGAAGGTATACGCTCGCACTAACGTTGTGAGAACGTTGACGTTGAACTCACACTAAAGTTGTGTTCACGTTGACGCTGTAGCTCATTTACGCTATACTCACGTTGTCTTTATGCCGTCGTTGACGCTAAATGCAGTTTTCGACGCTATACTTACGTTGACGCTTAGAGCACGTTGATGTCATGCTCACGTTTGCGCTGTTGAGCGTTGCTGGCGCCCGATGTTCTCGACAAAATAGTTTATCATCGAGAGAGGCCTTTGTCGTTCGTTAAGCTCTGTTCGGTCGATGATTGTGATTAAAAACACATCGCAGTGGACAGACATATTTATTTTCTTAGTTTCCGGGCCCGGATACGCTAATAAAAAGAATGGCGTTACAGTCATCTCAAAATGTGCAAAAAACAAAATTATAAAAACGCTCACTTTACAACGGGTCTTAATTTAACAGCAGTCAGTGAGAACGCCGATGTTGTTCAAGTCAGTGCTTCGTATGCTCGTGTTTCGGGGGTAAGGCGTTCTATGGACGGTCCGCAGGCGGTCGCGAAGGCTTCAGAACGTAGCAGATCTGATGAGAAAAAAGACTGAATCTCGCCGCAGCTAGTGAATGCAGCGAGGATACTAATAATAATTAAAAAAAGGAAAGAACGACGCCGTGTGCCCAGCTACCCACTTTTCTTCTCGGTTACACAAATCTTATACCAGCTATGAGAAAGTGCAGATTTTCCTTTCCGGTACCCATGTTTCGGAAGCATATAAGCCGCCATATCTACGTCCGGTGTCTCGCATATGAAATCCGCTGGCTGCGTGAGTGGGTTGTTAAGGCGGCATCCGAACGCGTACGGCATACTAGCACAGTAGCATAAGCGCTCTACAGCCACTTACATAGGATAAAGGATTCATAATGTCCCCTTTCCCATTTTCTTTCACCGTTCGCGCTCCAGCATGTTGTTGTTTATCTCCTCTAGCATCACCAACACGCGACCGACACTCGGCACTTCATTAGAGAGCGACTTAAATCCTCATTCTATGGTATCGTTACAGAATCTTCTACGAGCCGATGACCCTTTCGTTACACACTAGGAGCCATATAGGCTGACGCACACAAAAACGGACGCCTGGATCGAAGCCGCGGCAGCGCCGCAGCACGTCCGACCTAGGTGGCGCTGCCTGACACGCCTACTAATTAGCTTCGCCACCACCAGGCAGCGCTCATTGCATGACAAAACAGCGGGGTAACTGCAGTGTTCATTTCCTTTGCAATACCCCTCGGTGTTTGATGTTGGCTTCCGTTTCTCACGCTTCCATGGGCGCGGAATCGTTGCCGAACATCTCCGTTCAGTGACTCCATCGGGTCCGCCGCTGCAACCGGAAAAGTGTCGCCGTCCGAAGTGCGATCGCGTGTGGCTGCGGCGTTCGTAAATTAAGCCCGACAGGAGCGTCGAAACCCGTCCCCGCCGGATCTGAGCGTCGGATCGCACCTTTAGAGCCTTTATATTTCTGTCTTCTTTTTTACTGTTTAGTGTATCGGAATCTCAAGGTATGTAGCTCGATCCGTGTGCCGAAGATTTCGTTAGTGACACGCGCTGTTATATACGCGGTAATGAGATCGAAAGGGCCTCTTTCTCTCTCTCTCTCTTTCGAAGTAAAACCGACATGCTGCACTTCGCTTTCAATGCATGCCAGCAAAGAGACCGCTGTGAGTGCAACCCCGCTGAATCCGGTTAGACCGTTGCCAGCGAAAAACGCACTCGCTATCTGAACCGCGCCGCTTTCTCTGGCAGTTTTATTGCCGACTTTCGCCGGGCGTCTAACGGACAGGGGACGACATTATCCAGGGAAAAGACAGCACCACGTGGAGGAGAAGTCACCGCGGCATAACGGCGGCGGCTAAGACGAAGGGCGCTAGAGATAAGGGCGCGGAGAGGGAAATAAAGAAGCGATATGCATGACGTACACGTAACTTCCGCGCCTCCTGAATTGGGCGCTGCTCTGTCTTTCCGCGCTTGCGCGGGTTCTTCGACCCGTTGCGGCTTTTCGCCGTAATAAAGTATAGCGAGCGAGGCGAAAAGCAAGAAGTGAAACTATGCAGTGCTTCCTGTAGTTGAAGCCGTTGCGATAACGGAGAAGCTCTGGGTGCCGACGAATCCTGGTGTCGTCGTTGCCACTCTTGATTCGTTTTGCTTCTTTTTTCTTTCTTCATTTTCTTTTCTTTTTCGAGTGCAGCGCGGTCACTTATCGGACAAGACGCGGGTGAAAGTTCTGAAACGCCCTCGTGCGCCGGACTGACTACCTCCGCGTCACCTAGGGGTCCCTGGTTCGGACGTAATCTCGAGGGCAGTTCACTCAACTTTCTCCCCTACGTAGACGAGTTGAGGAAGTCGGAAACTGAGCGGTCAACCTCTGCTTTTCGTGCTTTCTGTCTTTCTTCTCTCTCCCTCTCCTTTCACTTAGACGAGAGTCGCAGGAACGTACTTTCCCTCGACCAACGTACACGGCTTCTGATACGAAGGACGTCGTTATTTTATGTCTCTCATTATTTGAACAAGATTAAATGCCCTCACGCTTCGGTCCCGAGAGCCCGTTTTTCGGGCGGACGTGCGTTGCACCACCGGCATTTTTTTTATTTTTTTTTTTGCAGAAAAGCGGAAATACTTGCTGTCCTTATCAGTGCTTGCACATTTCTTTTCCCGCGCAAACGGTCTTCCCTCCTATTCTAACGTTCACCGCCGTTTAGGTTCCTTCTCTGCTCTGTTTCTAAAATGCATCTGCGTATTCAGTGAATGCATCTGCAATGCGTCTACAGTGCATCTGCAGTGCATCTGCGATGGCTACGGCGACGAGAACCGTTGTGGCCTATCTCAGTAGATGCCGTTCGTTTCGCTTGGGGAAAAGAAGGAAAAAAAGAAACTTAAGACACGGAGGAACGACAGCGAGAAAGTTTCTTGCACGTGCGTTATCGCCGAGTTCTACGGGCACGCAACATTGAAGTTTCCAGAATAAATGGACACACCTCTGCACGCAGTGTTTCCGAGCGTAGATTTAGAGTTTCAGTTTCTCTTCCTGTTATCTCCTCGCCGTTTATTCAGAGCTGTCTCTTGTTTTTTTCTTATCTTTTTTTGTTTTGCGGGGCAGGAATCGTGGTGTATCTGTTTTCGAGCTGCTTGCTGCCGGAAACGCGTGTGTGCAGGTTGTTGTCAGGGTTATTTTGTGGAGGAATGTTTCGGTGAAAAGTAACCGACCGGACGATATCTTCATCCTAACTGGAATTTAGAGATCGTAATACCAAAGGGCGCTTAAACCACCTGCTAGAATCCGTTATGCAGAAAGAAACCCTATATTGTATTGAAGTTCAGAATGGCGCAAAAGACACACACACAGAAAAAAAGGGGATGACGCAAAGAGCGCCTTGTAACATTAAATGGTGAAAGGCACAGTCCGACAAATGGGCTAACAAAGTTCACTGCGTGAGGAATGCATGAGAGTAACATGACTCCACTCTTCAATAAGCGTGCAGTTGCCCACATACCTGGCTACAGAGCTTGAAAGGGGCTCACAGGAGAGTGCACGTCTGTCATTTATAAGTGACCTAAGGCTCTAAGCCTAACGTCATCGTACATTAACATTCTCGTGGATTGTGTTTGTTTACTTCCTCGTGTGTAATCGAGTCCGGCTGGCAGCGGCACTTCTCAAAAATACACAAGAGAGCGCGCCACTCGAACAAGTCTGTGGACGACTGTGCGATTAGCCCAGAAGCGAATACATTAATGAGAAGAAATACACGCGAAAAAGAAAATAGCCCCTAGAAACTGCTGTATAGCATATAATATAAAACATGGAACATATAGCGCGAGCGGCCGACAGTTCTTAGACGCCACGAAATCAACCTGATCTGTTTGTCACAGCGCTCGTTACAATCTCTCTCGGGGCTGTACATGACAATCATTTTTCTGCTCTGTTTCGTTCGGACGCAAATTTTTCAATGTTTCAGACAGGGCTTCATGTTCGGCCCCGGGTTCACCGAGGTTTCCGTAGTTTGTTGGTCTTAGTTTGTCGACAATGGGAGTTAAAAGCATATCTTGTTTAAGGAACGTGTATGAACGCGCTCAGTTATTTTTGTTTATTTATTTTCTATTTATTTATAGCACTCGCCATGCGGCATAACATGCTGCTCTCAGTATACTATATAGAAGCATGCGGCGGCTATTGAGAGCTGAAAGCGTTCAGTTCCGTGCTCTTAAACTTGGTACCCTATGTCTATTATTTCTTTTTTATTTCTGCACTGTCAAAACAAAGCTGAAACACACACAAATGCGGCAAAACTATCAGGCGCGAGCGTCAACCGCAGTAGGCCGCGAACTACATAACACAAAGCTGGCGTTTGATACTCGCCCCCTTCATACCTCTCTGCCTTGCGCAACCCATTATGGGCTATCGCGGGCAGCTTACCGGTTCCGTGGCTTCCGCGTCAACGCAGCGCCAAAGCGTTCCCAAAGTAAGAACAGTGATAAGAGCAATGGGAATAGGAGAAAGAAACGCCAAGCAGCTACGGAGCGAATCTGGGACTGCACGATGTTCGATTGCACGCCGTGTCACTCAAGCTCTCGTCGCGCACCGCTGAAGATGGCGCGTAAGTGGTGTGGCCGTCTTGGCAGCGCCACCCATATAACGGGTGGTTGTCTAGGTGTTGTTGCTCGTGGGTGATCCGAGACCAACACCCATGCACGATGGGTGCTCTCTGGACACAGAATTCACGCTCTGCGGGCCAATGTTGATCCGCGCGACGCGCAAATGCTGCCTCCGCCGCTGTGCTATACATATACATATACATATACATATACATATACATATACATATACATATACATATACATATACATATACATATACATATACATATACATATACAATGCTCAACATTTGTGCCACAGCGGGGCGTAATCGATGCCCGGCCGACCGTTTTGTGCGTGAACTAGAAAATCGCTGGTGGCCTTGCTGGGTCACGTGACCTGGTACAAATCGCGCACGTGTGCCTTAAGCCTAATATTTACTTGTCGTTCTGCGCTTGTCCTTCCGATCTGGGACGCGTCAGCTGACCTGCACGATATTCGGCGCGCTTGAAATTGTGTGCGCACTGTTGTTGTATTTGGAGCTCGAAAGGGTGTCATTCCCTGCTATCCGTCTTTCCGCTTGTCGGACGCGCCCACACTTGGTCATAGCCGTTGTGGAAACCGGCATTGACACAAGAGATTTCCGCACTGGGAAGGGTTTATGGGGCGTTTAAAGTCCCAAAGCGACTCAGGCTATAATGGACGCCGTAGTGCAGGGCTCCGGAAATATCGACCACCTGGGATTCTTAAACGCGCACTGGCATCATCGAAATTCGACCGCCGCTGCCGGGATCGAACCCGCGTATTTCGGGTCAGCAGCCGAGCGCCATAACAACTGAGCCACCGCGGCGGCTTTTTCCGCATTGAAAATACTATGAACATTTAAAGAGTACAATTAGACCTGGACACACAAGTACAGGCCGTGACAAGAGCCCAAGAGCTCGCCGCCAGTTTCCACTGACAGCCACCTAGCGAGATCATCTAATCCACTTGTTACTCAAGCCGATAATAAACATTTTCCAATCCAATCCAATGGGCGGTACCATTCAACCTTTGTCATTTTCGCCCTTTTACACAACTATTACATTTCCGTCTAAATAGTGCATGCGTTCCTCAAGAAAGACAAGTATCCTCGTTTGCAACGGACAGAATCAACGCTAAATGTTTTGCGGGCATGTACAAAATTCGTTACCTGTCTTTTTGGGTAACAGTGCGAGTTGCAAGGAGGGGGAGAACCCCCCTCATAAAAATGTTCTGTAGACAGTCTGTAGACTTCTTATTGGCTGTACTGACTTCCTATAGATATTGCTTTCTGTCTATTCATAGTCTATAGACTGTCTATAGACAAAAGTCTACTAAAAGTGTATGACCATAAATATATAGACATTTGTATCGCTTATAGACTGTTCTCTAGGATTTGTCTATAGACAGTCTAAAGACTTTTTAGACAGAAGTCTATAGGCACTCTATAGACTGTCTAAAATTTTTTTCGTAAGTGCCATGTTCTGCAGTTAACTGTAGCCTGTAGGATGATGGTGATGATGGTAGTGATTCTCATATTGGTGATGACGGTGACGATTGCTTTTTTTTTTTTAACTTCCCTTCCGTTCTTGCTTTCTCTCGGACGCAGAGTCTGTGAGGCTGTGCGAGTTCCGCACGGTGAGCGGCAAGATCTTGAAGACGGTGGACGCCGTGTTCCAGAACGTGACGACGCTCGAGGACTGCCGCCGCGTGTGCCTGAGCGTGCCGTACCGGTGCCACTCGTTCGACATGGGCGACCCGGACAACAGCGTGTGCCGCATCAGCCACCACGCGAGGGCGTCGCTGTCGCACATCGAGAACCCCTACCTGGAGATCCCCGGCGCCGCGACCAACGAGCTGGCCGCCTGCTACAACGGTCCGTGCTTGTAAAGCTTTGGTCCTGCGCGCTTTGTTGCGGGTGTATATCCCTTATGGAAATGGCATATAGAGAGTCTATAGATCTCTTATAGACTCTATTGCCTTCCTATAGATATTTCTTTTTGTCTATTCATTGTCTATAAACTGTCTATCGACAGAAGTCTACTAAAAGTGTACGGCCATAATCCTATAGATTGTCTATAGAGTGTTTATAGCATTTGTATTGCCTATGGACTGTTCTCTAGGATTTATCTATAGAGAGTCTATAGGCTTTATAGAGAGAAGTCTATGGACAGTCTATAGAGTCTATAGAGTCTATAATTTATAAACTGTTTTAAAAAATTGTAAGGCTAGCATTGTGTGACTGCGCTCTGCACTGTACTAACAGAAATATAAACTAGGAATTTTATCTTTAAGGCGAACAGAAATTAACGCCCTAAAATTCAACAATTAGGGTTGCGCTCTAACCTATGATTTTGGTGGAAAGGCTGATACTGATGGAAATACTCATACTAGGGCTAATACACTTATAAAATAAAACGGCTAATAGTCCATTTTTGTGGGATAAAAATATTAGCGATAAAAATTGAATAATCACGCCACACGATTGCGTTAGTTTGTATTTTTGACCGTGTTGCTTGCGATCAGCTGTCGATACCTTTAATTACGGGCCTCTGCTAGCAGCATGGTACTTTACGAACAGTGTGTCTGACGTATTGTTCATTGATTTCAAGCGGCAAGCGGAAAAGAACTGAGCTTAATTGAACACATTCTTTACTTCCGAAATGGGTGACATAAGAGGTCGTTTATAACGTGGCGAAACACGGGTGTGCTAAAAACTGTGTGGACAACAAACTGGGCTCGTATAAATGCCAGTGATCGATCACCTGACTGCCTTCACGCCTTGTGGTAGTAGCGCGGAGGATTGTGACGTGAGAAATTAGATATTCTGGAACCAGTGTTGTCAAAGTACAGTTAGAAAATTCGCCGCATGAGAGTCGAAGTCCGCTGGAATGCTGTTGCCGTAATTACGGTTGGTACAACTGTATTTGGTCGTTGCGGAATCGCGTGTACTGATAACATGTAAGGCTGTGCTGAAACTTCAGATTCGGTTGTTTTCCTTTTTGCGCTTTCAACGTCTGCTCTCCTATATTTTATAAAAAGGTTCACCAACTCATATTAAAGCAAGAGCTGAACGTGAATTTATGTTTATTATGACTTAGCGCACAGGTGACTTGCTGCAATAAACAGCCAGGTTATGGTTAAGTTCGAACGTGTGTTCTTGGTTTATATAATTTTTCTGGCAATCTATGTGAAGAAACCATTCAGTGCCCCAAGCCTCTTCTTTTGAGTGTGGTAAGCATGGGGATATCGCGGTTCTCGAACTGTAGTGCAAATAAAATGGAGGAAACTCCACATCATAATGGACAGATGATAGCACAGCGGAAGGTGCCGCCTGGTACTCGGTATGTAGTTATGACAGGGCTCTTAGTGAAAAGCTCAGTGCAAGAAAGCAGAAGAAAAGAGAATTCCGTACGTTTTGTCGCAACGCTGCGCTAAATTAATTTTAATATTTGTATGCTGATCTTACATCCTTTGTCAAAAGTAAAGATTTCAGAGGCTCTGCTTCTGAACTATTCTGCATGTCTTGTTATGCATCCCCAGCATCCTAAACCTCTTGAAGGTTAGATGCCCCCTCCAAAAAGTTGGACTTCCAAGGGTGCTTAAAGGGGCTCACAACGCGGCTTACAAACAAAGCCTCTGGGCTCTTTAATATTAACAAGGACTGTTTCAACAGACTGCTTTAGTGTGCTATTCCCAAACAAACGAAGTTCTGCGCCTGCTATCTAGACATACCCGGAAATTTGGGACAAGCGCATTTCTTCAACGAGAAGTTGTTTATAAGTGAAATCTTTTCGCATTTCGTGAGATATCTCCGTAACTATAAATATATCCGCTGACCCCGCTCAGCACACTTGTAGTTTTCTTCTACTGTTTGTCCGAAACGCACCCAATTGGTTTTGTGTGACTGTCTTAACTACTGGATGCGAGCGCAGAACAAACTCTAAGCTCAGTATTTTGCTACGCATCGGAAAGGTTAGACCGTCTAGTATCTCACAATATTCCACATTTGCCTCACAATTAAAAGTGTCGTCCAAGAAAGCTGTAGTTCAGAAGCCCAGAGACACTGGACCAGAGCGATACGCAGTGGATGGCGTACGTAAATGCACCCGGAATTCCAGACAAGTCGACGTCCGGTTTCGTCAACCCTGAAGTCGGGTTCAGTTCGCCCGCGGCGCGCTGCTAATGGCGGCCCGAGCGAATAAATCACCCACGCTACCCCTTGCCAGAGAAAAAAGATTGGTCACTTTGTTTCTCACCGCTTCAATCGCGCCGACTCCTCGGCGGTTTCCGCTTTAAAACTTGGTTAACGCGAACACAGAGCAAGAAAGAACAAGACGAAGGAGTCGAACCATCAATTCAAAACCGCACCCCCCTTTGGTACGAGAGAACGCCGTCTTGGTCTCGGTCACAGTTTTTGTGATAAACGAGGACCCCGTGCGACCCCCCTTGCTCCATAACTCGGTTAGTGGAGGAGTCCACCCTGCGTCGGTCGGGTTCGCATGGAAATTGGATGTTGCGTTGCTGAGATTGGCATCGACTCGCCGACCCGCGCATGGCACGAGGTCGATAAGAGAGCCAATGGCGGCAATTTATTCAACTTGGACGGCCAAGGAAGCGACAGTTCGCAAGGGATTCTGGCGTGGTCGGCTTCTTATTTCGTCCGTGACAGAACGTATTGAGGTCAACGCCCCGGTGACGGGCGCGTCGGGCAACGTCTTTTGTTCTTGGCGTCGCTTCAGACGCTGTTCCCTGGCGCCCGACGGAGTAAAGCGTGAGTTTGTATGCAAAAATATTCGTGGAGGGAGTTATGTTCGGCCTGAGTCGCTAAGACCATGTTCAAGTGTTTTTAATACCTTGTATTGCCTTTGGGATCATCGCAAGCGCGCGTAAAATGAAAAAGAAGACAAAATGTTCTGTACTACGTTGCTTTTGAGAAACCCAAGGCTTGATCTCTGCCACTCATTAAGCGGCATCGCAAACGCGACGCATAATTGCATCGCTGGCTTTCCTCATTTGCCTTGACTCGCCTTCAAACCTGTACTGCACCCTGTACTGCAATCTGTGTGAATTTGAGTTTCATGTGACGCTCTGTAAAACAAACTCATGTATTAAGAGAAGGAACGCCGACCAAAGGTTGTTGTTAATACGAAGACGAAGACGTTTCGGCTTTCATACGAAAACCTTGATCTCTTAATACATGAATCACTTAATACATGAATAACTTAATGCATGAATCTTCTACCCAACCAGACCAGTTTTCGTCAAACGTTATATTTCAAATCAAATCAAATCAAATCAAATCAAATCAAATCAAATCAAATCAAATCAAATCAAATCTTTATTTCAGCACCGCAAAAATGCTGAGGGTCGTGGACAAAAAGCCTCCTTATGGGCTTGACTAGGCCCACGGCCCTTTTCTACATGGCAGCATGGCATACAGCAAGAGAAAATTGTTCTAAGTTAATTGTACACAGCTCTCAGAAAAAAGAGAAAAAAGAAAAAAAAGAAAGAAAACGAACACAAATGGAAGTTCACAGAAGGTAAGCGACTTGGTACAGTTGTTAGGAATATAAATAAATATAAATACAGGCATGTATGAAACAAATCTACTATGAAGGCAGTTCTTAATAGCATAGAAATATTGCATGAAATGTCAACAAGAGAATGACTGCAATAAAAACTAAACAATGACTAAAGAAATATAAAATTCGTAACAAAAAGAAAACCGAAAAAAAAAGGAAACTTCTACCTACATTTGTTTAAGTATGAGGGAAGGAGATGACGCAACATTTGAAGTCCATAATTTGTTCGTGAGTATGGAATTTCCCAGGTTTCAGCTTGTCGTGTAGTACGAATACTAGTTTTTAGCTTTAGGTTTGCAATCTTAACTAATGCGGTATTATTCTTTTTTATGCCAGCTTCATAGCGCCTGAACAAGTTAGCATCGTACATGTCCGGGATAGGAAGTAAGTTTAATTCAGTAAAAAGTGGTTGTGTGTGACTGTCAAATGGAGTGTTCATGATGGCGCGAATGGCTTTCTTTTGAGGAATGTAGAGTTTATTTTTATTTGAAACAGTAGTAGTGCCCCATACCAGGTGACAGTAGTTTAGACTTGATAGAAATAATGAATTATATATTAGAAGTTTAATTTCTGGAAAACAAATTGTGGCTCTTAACTGTTAATTGGTGTATTGTTTTTGTGCTGCCTGCAAGACTTTGTGTCCTAAAATAGAACAGCATGGTTTCCCGGCACTGTACCATTTGCCAAAGCTGAATTTCCTCCAGCATTTCTTTCTTTCTTTCTTTCTTTCTTTCTTTCTTTCTTTCTTTCTTTCTTTCTTTCTTTCTTTCTTTCTTTCTTTCTTTCTTTCTTTCTTTCTTTCTTTCTTTCTTTCTTTCCTTCTTTCTTTTTCTTTCTTTCTTTCTTTTTCTTCCTTTCTTTCTTCCTTTCTCTCTTTCTTTCTTCTTTCTTTCTTTCTCTCTCTCTCTCTTTCTTTCTCTCTTTCTTTCTTTCCTTCTTTCCTTCTTCCTTTCTTTCTTTCTTCCTTTCTTTCTTTCTTTCCTTCTCTCTCTCTCTTTCTTTCTTTCCTTCTTTTTTTCTTTCTTCCTTTCTTTCTCTTTCTTTCTTTCTTTCTTTCTTCCTTTCTTTCTTTCCTTTCTCTTTCTTTCTTCCATTCTTTCTTTGTTTGATATTCTTTCCTTAAGGTGTGTTCAGACGAGTGCACCGGATCACGGATGATTCGCGCGGGCCGCCTACCACGTGACGCAAACGTCACTCCTCTGAGTGACATTGATCGTTCTAGGCCCTATCAGACTTGGTGCAGGGCACTCACGACGTTTGCGCCACTCGGTAGGCGGTCGGCTCCGACCATTCGTGATTCGGTCGACTCGTTTAAACCCACCTTTAGACACAGCCTAAGAGGCGGCCGAGGCTAAAAGCGACCGAGGACCTGTCAAGGTCACCGACCCCCTTCAAGAATTAATTTTTCGCCAACGACAACATGACTGCATGCTATATGTGCATTTGTCCGCGACCAAACAAGCACCTTCGATGAAATGAAAAGAAAAAAAAAACTGCGTTTGGTGTGAGCTCAGTTTCGTGTCACGCGAAAAGTCCATTGCCTAAGCGAACACGTGTGTCACCCCGGCATCGTCTTGCCTCTTTCCCCCCCTCTCCCTCGGCCTCCACCCACCGCAGTGACCATCCAGTGCAAGGCCCGCGAGATGGTGGCCATGGTGAAGACGAGCAAGATCTTCAACGGCAAGGTGTACGCCAAGGCCAGGCCCAACTCGTGCGTCACGGACGTGGTCAACAGCCTCGACTTCCAGATACGCATGGCCTACCACGAGCTCGACTGCGACGTCAAGCAGGAGGTCAGTGCGGCCGCGTAATTCCTTCCTCTTCCGCCTTTCCGGCACATAAAATGGCGCCCTTGACCACTAACAGAAGCTGAAGGGCGAGGGCCTAATAGTGTTGAACGATTGCCTGGTAACGGTTAACTATATTTGCTTTTCCCTTAGCCACGAATGGGTATGAAGTACATGATTGCCACCGGCATCATTCAGCCCGCTTCATGAATTTTAATGCAAAGAACGCCGACCAAAGGTTGTTGTTAATACGAAGACGTTTCGGCTTCCATACGGAAGCCTTGATCACTGGGCGGAAAGCCCAAAGCACAAAGCTCTCCCGGCGGAGCTCTGTGCTTTGGGCTTTCCGCCCAGTTGTTGTTGTTGTTGTTGTTGTAGCCTACGACAGAATAGCACATACCCACTCTGGGGGATCGGCCAAGAATCGGGTGGTAAAGGTTGGTATTCACCTGTACGTAGTAAAGGCAAAAGGAAAGCACACGGGAGAGAGTGATCAAGGCTTTCGTATTGAAGCCGAAACGTCTTCGTCTTCGTATTAACAATAACCTTTGGTCAGCGTTCCTTCCAGAGAAATTCATGAATCTTCTACCCGATTTGACGAATTTTCGTCGAAAGTTAGATTTCAGCCCGCTTCAATTACTAATTTCATTTTATTTCATTTCATTTTATTCCAACATCAACATTACAGGTGTCGAGGACCGTGAACTAAGAGCCTTTAACAGGACAAAAAGTACCTAAGCATGGCATTGGCTTCAAACGAGGATACAAAAACAACGTGTAAACATGGAAGGATCTTGGGAAAAATCGAGACATAGGCAGGGATAATAATAAGATAAACAAAGAGTTTAGTGAAGTACACAGGGTGAGGTGAAATGCAGAAAAGAAAGCATAAAAGTGCAGGTATTATGGCTACGATACATTTTGCCTAAACAGCATTGTGGCTATGAAGCATTTCCCTTGTTTAGAAGCGATGGCAGCATAATGCGTAACACCCGGCAGCCATAGTTAGTGCGTGCTCGCGGTATTTCCCAGAGTTCAGGGAGTATTACAAGCGTTCGTTTTGCTATGTCACCTAAAATGTTTTTATGCCGCTTAATACCATAGTATATCGCTTAATGAGCACTGTTTTATGTGCGATAATGTTCATTTCCTTGAACGGGGCCCAGTGTGGCTATCGTATGCAGCGTTTGTAGCTGTACGAATTGCCTTTTTTATATGATGCAACGTTTAGTAATATTTGACAAAATAGTCACTGCTGAGCTAGCAACGACTAAACTGACTCGTCCGCTAAAGGTTAGAATCGCAGCTATGCAAACAAAACAGAAAGTGGTAAAAAAAAAGGACTTGTGACATGAAGGGTATTTCGAAACGGACGTCCGGAACACGGACAGGAGCTCAGCACGCAGTTGAAAGCCTGGCGTGGTCTCTCAAAGACGTCCCGCCTATTTCTTTGCTGGGCCCTCTACGGGCGCTTACGAGGGCGTTAATCAGTACTCTCATCATGAGAGGAGCAAATTGTTTCCATCCATCATGCCAGGCGATCCCATTTAATCCGACAGTTCGGCAGCACCCCCCCTCTTTGTGTTGTTGAGTCTGTGATTGCGAAAGGACCCTTGTCTGCGAGTCTTCGACGCGTGAACTCTACGGGGCCTCATTACCTTTTCATTACGGCCGGCCCGCGAATCACTTAGACTTTCGGTGTAGGGGCGTCCGTGCCAGCTTTTAATTGCCAGTTCCTGCCGGTATAGTTGTTCGCGTGTGTTTGCGCGTTTGGGTGAATAGACGAAAGCGTGGTTCCTTGCCGGCTCGCCTGCCTGATTTGTGGCCGTGAGAGTTCTCAATGAAAACGAAGCACCACACGGAACCGAAAACGCGCGTCTTAGCGTTATTGCATTTTAACAGCATGCCTATTTATCTAAAAGAGAATACGGCGTGCTTTCTTGCGGCTGCAGTCACTTCCTACCTCTCTTTGGCAGGCTTACTCAGAGCAAACTTTTGGCGTTCAGCGCAGGGACGCTCGGCAGCTCATGCTTGCCCATCCAATATCTTCTCGTAATCGGGCAGGGTTATGAACAGCTCATTCCCCGACGTGAGTCATAGGCTTTATATAGTTACCTTATTGAGCAAGTGGGCGCGGATACGATCCCATCCGTTTCTCTCAGTTTTTTGATAAAAACGAAACTATGCAAAAAGCGGCCATGTACTAAGGTTTAGGCGCGGTTTAAATAACCTAAGCACGTGATAGAAATCAGTTCGGATTCATCAGCGTCTGCCATTGCTTGCAGGTTTAGCTACGGCGGACCCCATGGCCGCTCCATGAGCTTGGTTGGGGAAAACTGGACTAATTATTTTATAGTCAGCAGTGGAAGGCTGCTAAACATAATTAGCACAGAACCACGCCTCAGAATAATTCCTTAGATTATGAGCTGAATAGTGTCCGTTTAACAGAAGCAAAACCATGCAGTTCGGTACATAAACCGGCACTTGAAAGGAAGACGTAGTATGTTCTCGTTTTGAACAATTCCTAAGAGAATCTTCACAGTACAAATAAATATGAGAGAGATGATAGTAGAAACAGTAATTTAAACACTTTGAATGGATGACGTCCAGCCCTGACTATCAACAGGGGTCCTCCTGTAATTTTCGTTTTCGCCTTTTCCTGGGAGATTAGCTGCTTTCCTAGCCTCTCTGAAGGCACCGGGCATGTCCGAATGATTCCGGACTACCAGCAGTGTAGCGGGTAGTGTTTTCGCCCAAGACCTCCCGCGGTTCACCTTGGCGCTACAGATCACAGTAGCCCAAAGCTAATAAAAGCGAGCAACTGATTTTCTTTTCTACTAATTGTAATGTTTAGCGTCGAGTGTTTTGTAACATTGAGAACTAGTTTCCGACAAAATAACGAATAAAACTTACATTCTAGGTTTTTTTATTCTCCTATTTTCCGGCTAACTTTATTTAATATGTTTGTGTAATTTTGTGGGAGTCTCTAAAATTTTGTCTCTCAAAGACTTCTTTGTAAGCAATACATATCCTGTTTTTTTTCTTTATGTCGTTAAAAAGAAAGCTCTATTAGGAACACCATCACACGCTGCAATAAAGCAGAATTGTTAAATTTATGGGTGAATAGATATTTTTGTCAAAAGTTTATTTGAATCCGCGAAGGAGGACTAGATTTGTAATAAGCGAGTAATTACTCATTGTAGCCGCATGGATGCGCTTGGGTGTGGACGCCAATGAGTAATTACTCCCTTATCATAATAACTTTTTTATGCACACCATCCTGAAGTTTCCTGTCTATCCGCGGTAAGAAAAAGAGTTAAGGGAAATGAAGAATAGGAAAGGAAAACGGAAGAGTATAAATATTATCGTGTATCCCTCAGCAGCTCCCTTCTTTACGCGTTCTTCGGCTTAACTGAAAAACAGAGAAAGAAACGACGATGCGCGGGCAGTTTCTCAAGCCGTGTTGCCAGCCTTGCTGCCCCCCCCCCCCCCCCCCCCTCCCGCGCCGTACCATGCAAGTGCAGCAGAGCGCGACGAAAGTTTACATAACGGCCGAGCGCGTCTCCTGAATTCCTAAAAATCTCCTCGGTTCATGGCGGAAGAGGAAGAAGAGACGCGACGCAGCGTCACCCGAGACGGCCGGCGCTGCGCCTGACGCAACGGTTTTGCGATGCTGCCGGTCCTCCTTCTTCCTCGACTGCCTGCACGCACACACTTGATGATGCTCGCTTTCTAGAGCTCTTGAGTCAACATATAACCCGCGCGCCAGGGGCTACTTTAGCGTGGAAAAGAAACCTCCGAATTGTTTATATTACATCTAACAACCTGCTCCTCCTTCGCCTGAGGATGGCGAGGCTCAGGAGCAGTGTGGGAGCCAGAGAGCAGCGATGTTTTTAAAGCGGAGTCGTCGCTGGGCGTACTGTATACACGCGAATTTAAGCATACTCTTTGTCTCTCTTGTTTTCTTGCTTTTTAAAGACGCTTATCCTAGAGTGCGGTGATTCACTTCGATAGAAAGGTTCCTTTCTATCCTTTTTGGAGACCCCCCGAAAACCTCCCTCCCCTGCAAGCGGTTAAAGAAACACTGTGGACAACTTCATGCAATTATTGTGTCGAGCAAAAACTGATTCTCGGGCATTTCCAGGCTGTGTTGGTGTTTGTCCGCTACCGAATTACGCATTTATCGGCCCGAAAGTTGGATTTAAAAATCTTCCCGCCAGTCGATTCAAACTTGTGACGTCATTACAGAAAAGGACGGGTTGGCACCGTTTTAACGTCATTGGCGGTGTAGAATATCCTCCGGGATTCTGGCTAGAAAATCAGTGTCGACGCACGCATTTTACTTACGAAATAGGCCGGTGATAGAGACACCTGTATTTTGTTGTTTCTTTTTCTTTTCTAGCTTATAATAGCTCCGTTTACGGTGAGAATAGAGAGGTTTAGCATACCGAAGACGTACTGGCGGAGACGTACACCGGTTTTACGTGCGAGAGGTGCGCATGAGCGGTGGCATGCATGCAGCCGTGTAGGACCACGGCGCGTGCGCAGCAGGCGTACGTAAAACCGGTATACGTCTCCGCTAGTAGGTTTCCAGTGTGCGGAATGTTCCTTATAGCACCTGTGATTTGAACGGGGTGCGCTATCGTCCCTTTAAGACATTTCTCTGGGCTCTGAACGAAAGAATCGGATGATTTAAACGACAAATTCAAAGATTTCTTCAAGGGCTACTGTTACAATCAACATAAACTGTTTTCGACAATTTATTTCATGCCTAAATTGCGAACCTGTAGCCCTATCGTTTTCTCTTTGTATACGTGTTCGGAGATCAAACATCAAGAAGGCAAGGTGGTTTCTTTAAAATCCGGGGGTGCTTAAATTCGCCGTAATACGGTACATATATACGTAGACGCCTGTTTCGTCATACTCGGCTTGGCCTCGCGTGAGCGTGCGTATCGCAACGTATACTCCTCGCCCGCATCCGCCGACGCAAGACTGCAGAGGGAGCTTATGGAGCCGAATCACGCGAGTCGTGGTCAAGCGCGATGCATTGTGTGAACTTTCGTGTCGCCGTCTCTGTCTCGGTCCATGTCCGGGGGCATCGTCCACGAGCTGCAGAGATTTAGTGTCGGTATGCTGTGTGTGTTCGGGTCGCTCGATGCCCATGTACCGATAGCAGATACGCGTTTTGTGGCAGGACGGGGGCCGGGAAATCTCGGATATGCGTTCGGAATTCTAGCACGGCAATATCTTAGGACCCTCCCTTCCCCACCCTCTCCCCTGCCCATGTTCCCCCTCCTGTGGTCGAATAAGGGATCGAAAGCTAAAAAATCCCAGAAGTTCAGTTTCGGACAGTTTGAAGAATTGATAAAGGTTCGAGTGAGACGCTTTTCTGTTTCTGCAAGCGTTTTTGCTATACATGTTCAAAATATTCAGAGAAAGAAATGAACTTTCGTATTGCTGCGAAAGCACTCATACGATCGTCAAAGACCGAGCAAAAATCTTGCCTGTGCATGTCGAATCTTGCTTGTGCATCGTGCTCGCGCATCGTTTGTTGTCTTAGCAACTGTGACGCCAAGCACCAAGAATTTGGCCCAGGCCGCCAGTCGAAATTTGACCTTAGAGGATTTGGACCAATATCGGTGTACAGTCATAATTGATTGTGCCCGATACAATGGCGAGCTTCAAATTTGGCTCGGGTAATTTCCAAAATTTGGCCGGAGCCACCCCCGAAATTTGACCTTGGCCGATTTGGACCAAATCGATGTCCAACCATAACTGAGTCTGCCAGAGACGATGGCGACCTCCAAATTTGGTCCGGTTCATTTGCAGAAATTTGGTCCTTGCCACCCCCGAAAAAAAATACAAGTTCACAGCTTTGAGATTTGCGCCATCTCGTTGCTATGGTGTCTCTTGTGGTGTCACCGTTTACGTCACCGCGCTTTCGCACCGTCACTTATCTGTTTCGGTGAGGTTAACTTCGGTAATCTTTTTTATTGTCGGATTCTACTCAAGAACTAAGCGGCTTTTTCCCGTGAAAAAGACTCCATTCCAGCCAATGGCGTCGGCCGTTTCTCATGAACCTGCTAGCGCGACAATGCACGGAGTCACGGATGAAAGGGGATAGTTCTCTTCTTCCTTGCTAGGAGATAGTCTTCTCTGCATTTCCACACCATTCCTTGCGTTATCACGCTAGCAGGTTCATGAGAATCAGCCGTCGCCATTGGCTGGAAGGGGATCCTTTGACAGGGAAAAGTCACTTCTATCTTGAGTTGTATCCGACTGTAGTGGCTCAGGCTTAGGCATGGCGTTGGTATGTTGACCTGGGTGGGACAGTTGCTTGAATTGTTTTTGTGTGGTAATGTTTTTTTTTTATTTTCCCCCTGTAAAAAACCTGCTACTCCTTCTCAGCTCGCTTCGAGCTGCACCAGCATTGTCATACCAATATTTTAATATTGATAGTTTACTCACTTTGGTACTAGCATTTCTATCTACCTAATCGAGACTGATGGCGGCATACGCCGACATTTCAAGAACGTATGCAAATTCATACACTCTAACAAGACCTGTTTCTGGGCTGGTTGGCTGATTCACTGAAGCTTACCTGCATCGTCTCATTTTTGTAGCTAAACAGCATAAAACGAGAGCAGGTTCAAGAAAGCACCTTTATTTTTTTTGTTAGCTTCGCATGACTAGATGAAAAACTCATAAATGGCTTTTTTTTCTTATGCTCCGAAAATACCACCGATGAAATTGGTCTGTCTGAAATGCTCATTTAATATCGAGAACTTGTAGCTTGTTTTTTCTATCAGCTTAGTAGCATAAAGAGGTCCTCATTACGCCCCCAGAACATCTTCAAGACGTTCATGACTCTGAACTTCTAGCCTCCAAGGGCTGAATCATCATCAAAGAATAAGATAAAGACTACGCAGTTGTCAACGTCCTAGAGCTTTTCAGTATTAACTATCGGTTAAGCAAAGTCATATTTACGGGTAGTTGGTAGTTATTCCACTCAAGATATATATTGGTGTCTGTTCAGTCATCCTGAGACAATGATGAATGGAGTCGTTTTTTTTTTTTTGTTACTTCTGTCCACACTTCTTATTCCTGCGTTAAGAGGCCTCTAATTACCTTGCGTGAATCGCCTGCCCGCCGCAGTGCTTCGTGTTCACATGACCAATGTGCTTTGTATTAGTTGTTGAAGTCTCGAGGAAATGGTAGGAACTCTTTGGAACAAGAACCCTGATAAAAGAGGGCCGATCATGCCAGCGCCGTGCTTTCCATACTATTCTTATGCGTTCGAAGAATTCGCGTTATTAAGTCTCTTTAATTGAATACGCATGTGGAACCTTCGTCATTCGCGTGACGTGCCTCCCTGTGTATACGGGGCCGTGTGAGCTGGTTCGGCGGCATTCATCAGCCGGCTAAGGGCAGGCCATTCTCACAGCCGGCGGCTCACACACGGTCTCGTTTCATTCACCCGTTCTTTCCGCGTGAGGAGTGAGTGACAGCGTGAGAAAGGACATGGCTCATCGACCGCCGAGTGCGAGAACCGACGACGGGAAGATTTTGCGGGGCTTTCTTGTCTCATCCTGCTGAAATAACTCAAACGAGCCGCCGCTTTTGGCAGTCGCCGTCTCCTTCGTCCGTTCACTGTGTTTATTTGTAATGCGAGAGCATTACAACCATCGTCGGGAAGAAAATGTGTCGTCAGAAGCGAAATTCGCTGATTGGCTGGAAGAACGTGACGTCACCAGACCGGAGCAATATAATTGGCTGGATCCTGTCGATATAGGCCAGCCTTTATTTGTACTGAAGTGTCCCTTTAAGCCCGAGGTACAAGGTGCAATGCGGCCACGCCACAACGACTATTACTCATCTCATTAACAGGACAGAGACAAAGCCCAGGCAATCAGTTAGGCGTTTACAGATTTCTTAGAACCAGGCAGGAACAGGCAGAAAATGTTCCACGATTGCTGACAGGAGCGTGTGTTAACCAGAGGGCGTTCAAGAAATTTTGCGAGTACAATTTCCTCAAAGGGAACAATCACTCAAGCGTACGCACATCAAGAATACGCAGCCAACAATATACGTAGAAAGAAATAATCTCCCCTTAAATCTTTGCTGTGGTGTTTAGCTTTCAGACCTCCTCCTGGATACGTATCTTTGAACAGCAAAATAATGTTGCCATCAACAATAGCTTTGAAACTTTGAGTGGCTTGCGCAGTAACGCGAAGACGCCAGTATATTACGCAATCAAGACGCGGCCTCGCTGACTGAGTTCCAGACACCTCAGTGTTCTGGTGTGGTTTCGTGTGTCAGGCGTGTGTAATATGCAGTGAAACACTCAAGGATGTAGTCAGACGCTGCAAGATGAAGGGGCTGTAAGATTCTGCAGCATGCTGTACGATGCGGTAACATGCAGTTACATGTACGATCCAGTAAGGTGCAATAAGGTGCTATAACATAATGATGCGCTCCTCCTGTGTTCATAGCGAAGATCTTCACAGCATTTCAAAAAATGAAACAACCGCACTGACAACTTCTTCCGGAGCCCTTCACTACGGCGTCTCTCACAGCCTGAGTCACTTTGGGACGTTAAAACCCACAAGCCGAGCCAAACCAACATCTTGCGCTAAAAAGAAATGATACAGAAAGATGCGGTAAGATGCAGCAAGATCCGGTGAGATAACTGAACACCCACTGCGTCTAGCTATGCGACTAAAGTAGTGATTGAGTTCGCGAACTATAGGGTACATGAATGTCCACCTAGGTCTTCTGATACTGAACGACTGTCGCCAACCTTCCCTCTCCCTATGTAGCCAAGCTGGCATTGCCTGCTTAATTTTCCCGTTTTTCATTTTTTATTTCCTCTCTCTCCACGAGTTGATTGAAACATCGGTTGTGTTAAAGCGTTATCCCAGTGTCGTTCTTTGCTTGTATGCGCGTTCCGTTCATGTTAGTTTTCTCTGTCTCCAATTGCGAATTAACCTAATTAACTGGCTCATCAAGCTATACTTCTTTAATCGTGCTCGAAATTGTCCGGACCCCTTCACTACGGCGCCCCTCAGAGCCTGCAGCGCTTTGGGACGTTAAACCCCAATAAACCGTAACACTGTCTACTTCGATACCATATCGCCGGCGCTCGAAAGCAGCAGCTGGCAGCTTTCGGAAGAACTTCCGGTCCCCGTGACGTAAGAGAAGTGAGGACAGCACCCTCTCGAGACACACGCACCCTCGTCCACGGCGCGGCGGCGTTTCCAAGGCGCGCTCGAAATTTGAATGTCACGGTCATGGGAGCGAGTCTGAATGCGGGTTTCCTTCTCCTTTTACCTCTCGAGCCGCATTGTGTGTGTTTGGGAAAAAGGCGTGCTTGAGGCGGCGTGCGAAGCACGGGTTTCGCCGGCCACTGCCCGGCACCCTCGGCTGATTTCGGTTTCGTGAGTCGGCTCCCCCCCGTGGATGCTCCGACGGAAGGCGGCAATCCGCCCGCGGTTGCTCGTGTATGCGAGAAGCCAAACAAGCCAGCGTCGGCGACGGCTGCGGGCGAAAAGGAAGTTCCTTGGTGGTCCGCTCGAGGGCGTGCGCTGCGAAGCTGAGAAGAGCGTAATTGCCGGCGAAAGCTCTGGCACATAACTGCCAGCTTTGTGGCATTTGTTTGTTTGTTTTGTTTATTTGCTTAGTCATTCCCGTATCTCCGTGGTCCAGGGAACGTTAGAGAAGCGCGTCTGCGTTCTTTTAGAGCGGCCCCACCAGATGACGATGACGAAAACCAAGTGAATATTTTAAGCGAAAGAAAAGAGATTAAACCCTATCATAAGCAGCACTCTTAAATACCTAAATACCAAGCTTAAAAGGTGCTGTGGAAGCCATAGCGACTGTAGAGGTGGTGCTTGCATTCGTTTCTGGTCTTTGGAATGAAATTATTAGATAACAGATCAGGGTAACAGTGTGGTGTTGGTGAGTGGGAGATGGCGCGTGTGCGGGGCGATTAAGCAGCGCATCATTTGGGTAATTATTACGAGGGTTGACTTCATGCAGTATCATCCTCCAGCGTTTTAAAAGGCGAGTGAGGTTAAGTGTGGACGTTATTAATTAAACCGCGGCAATCATCAATAATATCAGCAGTGTCCAGGTTCTTGTAAGGGGCGTGATACTTTCTACAAATTCGTGCATCTGGTATAATCACGTCAGTTATCCGGTATAGCCACTCCGGCAGACTGGAAACCGTTCGGTCAGGTGTCACCTAGCCCTGTATTCAGAAGCTGAAAGCCCCAATAATAGCTCCACTATTTATGTTGCATTAGGAGCTGAAGGTTTAGGATCAGGCTGAACACAGCACGATATTGGAGAGAGGTGACATGACGTGGAACGAGGGGTCTCGACAGTGACAAGTTTATGTGTCATCGTTTTTCACGTTTTATTGTTTTTGATGTCTTCTTATTACGCCACCCTCACCTCACATTTTCACTCTCCTAGTCTCTGTATTTTCCCCTTTACAAGTGTGCGCTAGGAGGCCAGAAACAAAACTTCGGCAAACAAAACTCGGCAAAACTTCGTTTTTATTTTTTTTTTCTTAACGTAGCGACATTGCCAGGTCAGTGACGCGTGTTTGTTTTAGAGCTCACTAGTCTGAATCTTCTCGGTACGCACCCAACTTCTTTCGGTCTAGTCAGCTTCTCATGCGGGCGCACATAACTCCAAATGCCTGCCAGTTTGTCTCGTCCACTCCTGGGACCTTGTTAAGGTGTTAAGGTCAGAGACTTCTTCTGGAGGTTACTAGTCGCCGCTTTTTCTTCTTTTTTTTTTGCGCCAAGCGTTATATCTATCCAACCTTGTCGGTGTGAAACGCTCGTACGACGGCAAAACTCAAATAGACTGATCACTTTCTCTTTTTAGTGACTTAGCGCAGGTCAGTGTCGTAGCTCTGTTTTAGAGGTTACTGGTCTCAGACTCACCCGCTGAGAACACATAACTCAGAACAATCAGGCCCGCGACAACATGCGGGTCCGGCTAACCAGAATTACTCACCGCGTTAGCCCCGCCTATTTCATTTATTTATTTGTTTGTTTTCTCACTTGTTTCTTCCTGTGTGTCCGCGTCAGCAGCAATAAATTCTCGATTCGTTCTCGTGCGCAGAACCTGGGCCAGTTCTCGACCGACATCGTGATTCAGCACCACGACATGATCGTGACCAACCAGGACCTGGGCCTGTCGGTCCACTGCCAGTACGACCTCGCCAACCGGAGCGTCTCGAACGGGGTGCAGCTGGAAGTCGACGGGTGAGCCCCGGAGTCGTTTGTCACCCACTCTAACGCACTCTTCCTCTCCGCCTCCTGGGAGAAGAGAGAGAGATAGCTTCTTCGCTCATACGTTCACGATGGCTCCCGGGCAGTCGCGCACTTCGTCTTTTTTGGCCCCCTACGCCGAAGACGCCGCGGTTGCCAGACTGTCGGACCAGGCACGGGACGTGTGTGCGGGACGTGAAGCTACGAGTCTGTGCGCTACGAGCTATGCGGGCAGTTGCTGACGACGTAAATTATCGATCACGTACTGCTTTCCCTTTCTTCCGTTCAAACACAGCTGAAGGGCTGCTGGCTTGCTTGCTTGCTTCTTCCTT
This sequence comes from Amblyomma mixtum, assembly GCF_055824585.1. Lineage (NCBI taxonomy): Eukaryota > Metazoa > Arthropoda > Arachnida > Ixodida > Ixodidae > Amblyomma > Amblyomma mixtum. Next base: position 32,432,092 of record NC_143012.1, on the reverse strand, counting down.
CCTTTCTTCCTTTCTTTCTTCCTTTCTTTCTTTCTTTCTTTCTTTCTTTCCTTCTTTCTTTCTTTCTTTCTTTCTTTCTTTCTTTCTTTCTTTCTTTCTTTCTTTCTTTCTTTCTTTCTTTCTTCCTTTCTTTCTTTCTTTCTTTCTTTCTTTCTTTCTGTCCTTCTTTCTTTTTTCTTCTTTTCTTCCTTACTTCCTTCCTTCCCTTCTTTCTTCCTTTCTTTCTCTCTTTCTTTCCTTCTTTCTTTCCTTTTTTATTTATTTATTTATTATCAATACCTCAAATGCCCCAGGAATGGGGTATTACATGAGGGATGGGCTGAATGTTTCACTAATGAGAGATTGGATGGCAGCCTTGAAGTGCAGTGGATCGGAGTGGTGCACGGAGTCGATTGGCAGGCTGTTCCAGTCTCGAGCAGTTTGCTCGAGAAGGACTTTCTGTCCTTCTTCCTTTCCTTCTTTCTTTCTTCCTATCTTTCTTTCCATCTTTATTTTTTCTGTATAGACTATTACAACGCTAAACGCGCATCGTAAAATGCTTCCCTCGGTTAAATCGCGCTGAAATTTGGCGCAGAGATGGCATACGACAGTCTTGCTTTTTCAATACCACGTTTGGATGACGTACACTCCCCGTCAAAAGTATAGAACCCAAGGGGTTTTCTTGCAAGGCCTTCAGCGTGCCTGGATATGCCTACTCAGCGACCGTAATTTCTCGAACGATAAATAGCTTCGTGTCCTGAATCCTCCCATGCTTTGGATTGCCAGTTGTTCTAGGCAGCCCCGCTAAACAGCTTAGAAGCGAACCCCTTGGGCTGTATAATTTTTACGGGGGCTGCACTTACCTGATTTGACGAGAATTAGTTATAAATCCGCGTGGTCTGCGGCCTTGGTGACCCCCATAACAAGCAGCTTTCGCAAGGTGCGTGTTTAGCGTTGCAACAGTCTGTACATAAGAGCGATGCGAGTCAGGTCATCGAGTCGTTGAGGCAGCAACTCTCTGGTAGTGTGCACGTGCTGTATTGCCGCTACGAATAGACACTACAAAGATTCGCGGCAATATATACGGTCGCACTCTGAGGCGCGGCGGGGTGGCAATCCTTGAGAACCGGTGTAGAAAATCGGAGAAGTGCTTTGTTTTGCACCCTGAGATTCATTTGTTTCGGCTTGAGGAGGGCCTCCGGAGACAAAAGAAACTTAAGCGAGGCACTGAAGTCAGTCCGGAGCGTGAAAGGGAGAACGCCACCACGCGAGAGGGGGAACCGGACACGTTTTTTTTCTCTGATATTTTTCGAGTTGTCGTGATTTTAATTCGTTTAGTCAACATAGAAGTACAGTCGGGGACAAAAGTCTCCGGACCACGTGTTCCTCTAACGAAGCCGATAGCTCTGCTATTAGTCGGCGGCTGGGGACCACACTTGTGGAGGTAAAAGTTAATTTTTTGTTCTTTCATCTCCCCACGTGCGGTCTCCAGCCGCTGTCTCATAGTAGAGCTATAAGCTTCGTTTGAGGAACACGTGGTCCGGAGACTTTTGTCCCTGTCTGTACATTTGATTGCAGGAAGGCCGACAGGTTCATAGTGCTTTGCGAGAGGCAGGATGTATAAGCCGTGGGAACTTGCAAACAGTGGTGTCTACAGAGGAAAAAAAAAGCACTAAATGAAAAAAAAATAATGGAGGGTAGGAGCGAAGGCAAAGCATTCCTGTGCACGTCGCAAAACATCCGGCCTTTTTTTTGTTTGTTTGTTTGAAGAGAAAGAGGAATGGAGAAGGGCGGTGCGGACTAATTCGCAATGCACGTTCAGCCGTGGGAACGTGTCGGCTGCTGTATAAGAGCGATGTGCGTAAAGCCTCGTCGAAGAGCAGATCGCTGAAAACTAATGCATAACTAGGCGTGCCTCGATATGAGACTTGTTGACCCCAGAGCGCAGTGAAACACATGTCGTGGGCCAATGAGATGCGTCCTCGTGATTCTGGTATGCCAGTTTAGGCTGGTATGTACCGTGTTGCCTATAGACTGGGGTCGATATACTGTCGAACCTCGTTATAACGAAACGGTTGCTCACTGAAGTTTGGTTTGTCTCCGGTTCCCCTTGGAAGCGTGGTTAACACGGGCTATAACGAAGCTTCGGCTATATCGAAGTAATCGCTGGACCTCGTCAACTTCTTTATAACAAGGTGTGTTTTCATTTTAAGGCCGCCTTATATCACGTAATGCGGACAGAACCATAACACGGCTAGGCGACCGGTCTCTTCACAGTTTACTTCGCGGGATGCGGTACTGTTTAGTGGAGAAGAGGGGAAGATTGAAATATTCGTTGAGAAAGTGTAGAGGTCTGCTCAACCAGTGGAAAACGGTTGCGCCATCACCTTCGTGCTGGCACATCAGTGAAACAACTTTTAAATAAATTGACCGAGCCGAGCGTAGTAGCAAATCGTAGCATCAGATATCGTGCAACAAAAAGTAGACTTCTCTGCACTACAACTATGTTGTAAGGTTCCAGTACCCCCCAACCCAGTAGTCGATTCTTTTGTCGCTCAACGAGCAGTCGATAGCAGACGAGCAGCGTCGATAGTGTATATCGAGCTCAGTGGCAAATGAACGACTAAAAAAACCTCTATACGTCTTCTTGAATTCATGGTCAGCACTGCGTGGCCGATGTACATAATCAAAGCGACGGAAAACGGGACACGGAACGCAGGAGGCGACGGCAGATAGCTCCAATACAGGAGGGCTAGAAGCAATCGCAAGCTTATTTAATTCAGACGCATTGAATCCAGTTTAGTCAATCAATCAATAATTGATTGGTTTTATGGGGTTTAACGTCCCAAAGCGACTCAGGCTATGAGAGACGCCGTAGTGAAGGGCCCGGGAAATTTCGACCACCTGGGGTTCTTTAACATGCACTGACATCGCACAGTACACGGGCCTCTATAATCTCTCCTCCAAAGAAATTCGACCGCTGCGGCCAAGATCGAACCCGCGTCTTTTGGGTCAGCAGCCGAGCACCATAACCACTGTGCCACGGCGGCGGCCAACCAATAATTGAATCAAGAAATTGTTCAGACATTTTAAACGTGTGTCAATGGACCCGGTAATTATATTTTTCTCCCTTTTCTTTCGTTATGTGCGCTTTACTGCAATAGCGCATGCAGTTCGTGAGGGGTTGTCTCATTGTCGCGTTTGTGGAGAAAGAGCAAGGGGTTACACAGCGAACGAGGAAAGGTGGCAGCGACCAAGACGCTAAAAGGCAGGCAGAGAGAGAGGGGTGGGGGAGGGGGGGGGGGGGGGAGAGGTCGTCATGCCAGCAACGACGATGAAGCCCCTCGAGGCGTGGCGCCCGGCACGCCGCGACGGCATGCCTCGTCTCGGGAGAGGTCCCGCTGGCGCGAGCGGTCGGGTCGTGCGTCACAGGCTCCTGCACCCACGCCGCCTGCGGCGAGAGGGAAAGGGCGAAAGAAAGCAACGCGAAACAAAACGGAAAACGAAACTATAAACTCTTCCGCCGCGCAGCTGCGGGCAAGGGGAGGGACAGAGAAGGGGGCGACCGCTCAGAACTGTGCGGGCCGTGACCACGTGACCTTGCGTGCGGCACGCCCCCCCCCATACCAATCCCCCAGGTTTTCACGCGGCAAGAGATATCTCTCGCGCATCAAGCCAGTTCGGTGTATGAGGGACAGTGCCAGGCGTCGGGCTTCGCTGACTTGGTTCATCGGGTCTTTCTGAAGAACAGACAACATCGAATGAGTTGGATATCTCCCACTCGTCGCTGCTGCTTTGAAGGTCCATAAACTTCACTTTGTACATTTTTAAGAGCCGGTTTAACCATTTCCCGTGTTCCCTTTAAGTATATCACGTACTGTACATTGCATGCAGCCTCCTGGGATGGTATTCGATTTGCAGTCCGTTTTCATGCGATGGTGGTAAAGTCACCACACATAAAGAGAGCAACGTGGCTTACAGAACATCCCCGAGCTGACATAATGCAGCCGAAATTAAAAAGGAGGCATGTATATGTACTATGCAACGTAGAAGACTTGTTGGGTTGAGTAGCCGCTGGAGGTAGAAAGGTGGAGCGGTTAGGAGGCTTGTGAATATAGGATAGCTGCGGTGGCCTCGAGGCAGAGGTAAATGGAGCGAGATTTTAGAAGCCTTAGCTCAAAATCGGACTTGCGCATCGGCCGCAGTTTCTACGGCTCAGCTTCGGATCTTCGGCCCAGCTTCGGATCTTCGGCCCAGCTTCGGCCCAGCTTCGGATCGGATTCGCAAACCAATCCGATAGCTCTATTGTTAGCCCCTGGTTGGTGACTGCACTTTTGGAGGTGCAAATCGAAATCCACTTCTCTCATATCCACAAGTGTGGACTCCAGCCGGCGACTAATAATAGAGCTATCAGTTTGATTTGCGAATCACGCGGCCCAGAGACTTCTGGCCCCGACTCTACATCCAAAGACAAAAAATGGTAGGGTTTTAGCGTAGTTAAAGCTTGTAGATGTGCGAAAGGATGTGTTAGCCTGGTTCGCTCATGATTTCGCTTTGCTGGGTCGTCGGCATGTCTCACGACGATATTAGTTCGATGGTAGTATTAGTTTATGAAGACGCCGGCATGGTATGCACAGCGCGAGACTGTGTATATTAGTTGTGTAGTAGTATTAATTGATAAAGACGAAGATGTGCAATGCACAGCTAGAAAGTGCGTTGCAGTTTAGCACGAAGCGTGATCGGCTGCGGTGATAGCATAGTCAACAGACAATGAAGGAAAAAGAAAGCGGCGATAGCATAGTGGTCTCGTGCAGCAGCCAGCGAAGCTGATCGGGTCACGTCGTCGCGGGTTCGAATTCGCGTCGCAGCAATACTTATTTTATTTATTTATGGTTTGCCCAAGGTCATCTCAAGGTTAAGCATCGCATAAACCAGCTCTACCTCATACTTCCTTACACTGCCTCATAAAGCACTACCTCATGCTGTAGCGCTTTACCACTAAAAAAAAACTTCGTTCATTCAGCAAAATAAAATCAACCCCCAGCCCTCGCTCGACTACACTGCACTGGACGGCGTCTCCCGAGGTCCCGCCGGCCGCAAGCGGTGGGGTCGTGCGTCACAGGCGCGTGCGCCCACGCAACCGCTGCTCTTACGTCGCCAAAAAAATATACAAAAAAGAAGCGAAAGAAGGCAGAGAACCTGTCGCCACAACAATGCGCGGAAAAGACGAAGCAGGCGCACAGCGCTGTGGCGGCGGCAGTGGCCCGGACAACCAGCGGGCCTTCTCCTTTCGCGCGTTTAGCCGCCAGGAAAAACGCCGGGGATAATAGAAAGCGTGGAGGGTGCGTGCGTTCCTGCTCTCCTGTGTTCGTGCGTGCGTGCGTGCGTGCGTGCGTGCGTGCGTGCGTGCGTGCGTGCGATGCGACCCGACGAACGCGGCGTCGTCGGAAGGCGCTGGTATAGGAACGGCGGCAGCAGTGCGGCTGCTAGCTCCGCAGCAGGAAGCGCTGCTAGAGTTGGGGTGTGAATGGTAGAGTCACACGGAGGGCAGAAAGTATATATATATATATATATATATATATAATAAAGCGGCAGACAGGCCGTCACCCGTAGTGGCTGTGAATGACGGCGTGCACTGCAAGGCGAGCAGAAATTGAAAAAAAAATAAATAAGAAAGACAGAAGGGGATTGGACGAACTCTCAAAATGAAACTGTCGAGCGAGACTGACGAGTTCGTCACGAAACAGTGTGTCTGTGAAATTTTTAAAAAAGAATAAAGAAGGAAGGAGCGAAGGTAAAGGAGATGGAAAAAGCAGCGAGTAGACAGCGAATGATTGCGTCGTTCCGTCGACACCCCGAGGACGTGTACGTAGCACCGAGAAAAAGGTGACGTCTTGTACCAAAGAGCGAAACATGGTGCATGACAACGATCGTAAGCTGGAAATCTGTCGGGTTAGAAATAAAATAGATCTGAAAAAGTGAACTTCGACTCCTGGGAGATCTTACGCGAAAATGGCAGGAGGAATTTCGGGGTGATTTCGTTTCGAGGACGATCGAAAGAAAGAGAGTAATTGAAGGAGAAGTGTCGTACAAGAACACGAACACGTCCGAATAGTACGATTTAGGACTTTACGAAATTATCGTTTAATAAGGAATTACTCGCGCAATATTTTGAGGGCTATTTTCTAAAGGTTGTGGCGCATCCCGTACAGCGAGGGGCGTAACGTAAAATTAAGGCCGGAAAATCGTGAGTTTGTTGTACCTCCCCAAAATAGGTAAGAAAAAATAAAACCCGCAATAAACCACTGATTTAAGCTTATGCTGAGACATTCCAGTTGAAGGCGTAATAATGCAACTATAACAAAATATAACAACCAAGCTAGCCAGTGGCTGGTTTGTGGTTTTAGCCAGTGTTGTGGCGAATTATCTGCCTCCAGTTGACACTAGGTGTCATGAAAACTGGGTCTGGAAAGGGCAGAAATAACCTTTGGTGCATGGAGTTGTACGAAATTATGATGTATGCCGGTAACAAAAGAAGAAGACCAGGGAAAAAAAGTTAAATTGATAACAGTGTGCAGAGAGTTATACGAAGGAGAACACTTGAGACTCAGACTCGCGTTAATGATGTCCAGGCGAAAACAAGGAGCGGAAAATTAACTTGTACAGTGCTTGCAATGCTAGGAACAAATAGTCACTATTCCCATGGGTAGTTTGGTTTATTCCAAGATAGAGCAGGTGTTGCAGAAGTCGGCAATCAGTCAGGCGGAGAGATGAGATGACGAGAGCTGCTGGGGATAAAATAACAACGGTGATCGCCAAAGAGAGATAACCCGAGGTCCATTGGAGAGACCTTTTTCTACAGTGGGCGTAATCAGGCTGACGACGATGATTACGGCGGTGATCGAATAGTAGCAGATGGGGCGCGTCCGTGAACGATTCGAAACTTTTTGTTTCACGTTATCGCAACGACGACTTTTCGGAGTTGGATTTAAAGCTGCATGATGGCGTAATGTCAAAAGCTGTTCCATAACGCTTGGATCAAAAGGAGCAACACTTTGTTAAACCGTGCCGCAGACAAACGTTTGGAACTCCCCCATTAGCTTTCACATTCGCTCAACGTTTCAAAAAGTCTACATTGCAACAATTAATTCCTTCTAGCTTTCTTCACGTCCTGTTCCTTGTTACGCAGTTCCCGGTTACTTTAGCTCCCTGCCGACTGTTTTCATACGCAATTACTGTCAACGTTAATTAATAATTTTGGCTCTCCTTTCGTTACGCACCGCTCTAGCGACTTCATTTTCGTCTTTCAGAACGACGACAGAAACCCGGAGAATGTTTATGTCTGAGAACGTAATGCGTGTTGCCTTGATACTTTTCTCGGTGTACACGTGAAAAATGAAGATCTAGAGTGTCTTCACGTTCCTCATATTCACAGCAATCCAGTATATGGAAGAGAACAGAAAATAGGAAGACGGAGAGTCAGCCATTGTCTTTCTTGTATGCGGTGTTATCTTAGAACGGTTTCATAGCATCTTTCGCAGTACACTGGTAGCCAGGTGCTGAAATATGGTACCAACACGCGAAATAAAAAAAAAAAACGTTCACAGTGCTTCCGCATTGCGCACCGTCTGGCAATGGACGCAGAAGGAACAAAATCTGTGCAAATACAATCATCTTTCCCTTGCTGACCATTCCTTCGCATGGATAACAGACTAACAGCATGCATAGACTCATCGTGAGGGCTGCTAATTTTGCACTCTCTCTCTCTCATTGCTTCTCTCTCTACAACGACGAAAAGAATCTGGTTTGGTTTGGTTTGGTTTGGTTTGGTTTTATGGGGTTTAACGTCCCAAAGCGACTAAGGCTATGAGAGACGCCGTGGTGAAGGGCTCCGAAAATTTCGACCACCTGGGGTTCTTTAACGTGCACTGACATCGCACAGTACATGGGCCTCCAGAATTTCTCCTTCAAAGAAATTCAACCGGTGCGGCCGGGATCGAACCCGCGTATTTCGGGTCAGCAGCCGAGCGCCCTAACCACTGAGCCACCGCGGCGGGGCACGAAAATAATCTAGGAAATCAGAAGTTTCTGCATACTGGCCATCTTTTCTGATGCGAAAAATACGACACAGCCGGTCTAAAAAAATACGACAAAATTTTTTGTCGTCATGTCGTTACGACAGATTTTTCTGTGGTACTGCGGAGTTGTCTGTTGTCGCGACATAACGGGCTGCGTCGTTACGACAGGAGACTGCACAGTACTACAGAAAATCCTGCTGTTCCGACAAAGATTTCTGTCGTCAGGTTCCAAAATACTACACAAAAATCTGCTGTGAAAACAAAAAAAAAATCTGTTGTGTTCTGTTAGTTCAATAGAGGTACTAGTACAAAGCGATAAGAATTAAGATTATATGAACCATCTCATCAACGTCGCCATTGGCCTCTTATCCTTCAAGCGTAACGGGGCCAAAACGTTCACTTATATAACGTTCAATCAACGGCCCTAACCAAAACCACAGCATAGCAGCAGACGATGCGATGGAATATCATTCACTGCGACTTCATTTTGCGCCGTTTTTATTTCATATTAGTAACACTCACCACGTAGGTCAAGAACGTGCGATGAACCCAAGATTCATCGCCACGTACTGACGACAGGGTGCTCGCATTAGCACTGCTCTGCAGTGTAGCGCAGATAGCATCCACTCAGAAGGCGCATTGCTCATTCCGGTCCCGACGCGAGAAAAATAAATGTGGCAGGATGTCTTTCTCTTCGCCACCTCACCGGCTTTTCCGCCTCTTTCCCCTTTTCACCACGAGAGAGAGAGAGAGAGATGTGCAGTGTAAAACAGCGTGTAGTATCACGCCTGAAGGCGTCATTGCCTCGCGTGCCTGTTACGAGGCGCGCTGGCCGTGACTGCAGCGGTCAGCCGCGGGGATTCCGGGTTGTCCCCTTGTCTGACTGCTGCTGCCCTCGCGCGCTCTTCTATTCAACGCTCCCACCCCCCTCTTAACCTTCTATGCCTGCTTGGTCACGCTCTCGTCGGCGGTCATTTAGGTGGGCTGGACGGAAAAGAAGCAACGTAACCACTCACGGGCAACACTATTCAACGTCAGCAGATGCGCTTTCGTGGCGCTGGCTTTTTTGTAGCGGGTTCACGCCTATGAGGTGGTTCTTCCACACACTAGGGGGCGTATGTGTCTTTTGGAAACACCGTTTTCTGGTTGGCAATGTGCGACCACACGCAAGCATCTTGACCTCAGTTCTTTTGCGGTTTTGCACAGCAATGTGGAGGTTTGGGCAGTGTTGTGAGAAATTTCACAGGCGGAACAATTTCTAGGACCTTGAGTGGGAATACGTTAAGAAGTCAAATGAAGCAAGGTCAACGATATTTTGATGGTTAACACATTTCCGCTGTGCTGTTCGAAACATTACGATGTTTATGCTAAAACTGAACGTTTGCATTGTGCAGGTTGAAGAGCGTATGGTATTCAGGTCAACCCGAAGACATGTTGCTGGGCTAGGCGCCAAATAGCCTGTGAGACAGTTTCAGTGAATGAAATTTCAAGCTATTCATTAGCCATGAGTACTTGTCAGCCAGCAAAGACCAATGAATATGTGTTCCCTTGTACAGCTATTATTTTTTTGTGCTCTAGGGCTCGATTCATATCTTTTTTTTTTCATTCTCGCATTAATATACGACATCCGTGATACGGCATCATGCGCGCGTCTTATTTAGGCGTTAGCAAGATATGAAGGTCTACTCGTGTGGAATATTTCTTTTATTTGGTTTTTCGATCCTGCGTCAAGTTTATTGCCAGTGTTTTTTTTTTCTGTATTCGGCTTTTTTATCTACTGATAGAATTAGCGAATTGTTTATCATTGGCTTGTGGTTCAAAGGATATTAAAAGAGAATGGGTAGTAGGCAGACCATGAAATGCAGCCTACAAGAGATGAGATGAGGTCTACAAGAGATGAGGTCTATAAGAGATGAGGTCTCTTGGACCTCATCTTACATCGTGCCACTTGAATAGACATGTACAAACTGGCCTTACTCAAACGATAAGCATCGATAAGCGCATTCGCTCCTCACGGCATAGTGGTTCTACAGGAGGCAGAAGCGGGCATTCAAGTGATAATCCAAACAAGTATTTGATAAAGCAAAAATGCCAATAAGTACGCAGGAACAATCCCACTTCCACTGCACTGTAAAGGCTGCACTGCAAACACAGCAGCCTCACAGCCAAGGCATGGGGTCTCTAGTCACGTGATTCTCTGTATGCCGTGCGAAGGAGTTGCTTCCGGTGGCTGAAGCTCTTGTACGCTCGAGGCAACTTTCGTGGTTCCCACGAGTCGGCTCTGTTGGGCGAGATGAGCGATCGGAGATTGGAGAGTTTTAGTTGCTAGTAGCTTCCGCCTTAATTAGCGCCGTGCACGCTGATAAGCATCTATAGCCCGCTGTGACTTAGGAACTAGTACGATTCGCCAGAGGACATGTTAATGAGACGCTACACTGTTGAAATGAAATTTACTCTCTCGGTATTGGAGCGCTAGAGTTAGAGATTCGGTACCTTGAGCCGGCTACTCGGAAGAAGCGAGATAGCAAAGCGTGTGAACAGTCTTCACAGCGGAAAGAAAGCGCAGTTTATAGTATACATTAGTAAGATAGGTAGCACAGGGTTGATAACAGTGCTGAAGTTAGAAATGGAATTGCGTCTACTGCTATTTTGCCTCGTTGCACACCCAGTGACGCACTCGTATCTTCCTTCTAAGCGTCGTCATCGAATTAAGGCTGGACGTTGGTTATAGCCGAGGGTCATCTCACCGTTATTAGAACATTGAACTTCGGCAGCCCCTTTGAACAAGCAGGTGGCGTCCATAACATCCGGTCAGTAACGGCCCCCAGCAGCCGAGACGGAAGCTGTATAAGTGCTGGCGATCGGCGACGGCCTAAGCGGACGTAATGTGCTGTATGCCTCGACTGGCGGAGCGTTTGCAGCGTTGCATTACTGGCAACAGTGCGCCAAAGCTGGGCCGCCATCGAGGCAGCAATTGACGTAACTGCGTCGTATTCAAATGCATGCAAACAAGACTGCGGGGACCACCGTCGTAGACGACCGCGTAGTCGATGCCCGGCAACCATGCCGGCCTACGCCTATCGCTCGAAAAAAAAAGGGATAAAAAAAAAAGGTGAGAAGGCACAGCGCACTGAGCTCGAAAAGATGATCTCCTGTGCTGCCAAGGCTTGTCAGGCCGTCTTAACAATTTGCTCTCCATGTGAGCAGCTCGGGTGTTGGCACCGAACCGGAACTGTAATAAGCCTTCCTAATGCTGCGATCGATATGTACGGGATCATCGGATCTAGTGAGGAGTAATTGCCGCCGTCGGTTCCAAAGCTAGAACCGCCAGCAGCTAGCGAGTGTACCATTTGACCACTGATGCTGCTGCTTAAGGCAAAACTAAATATTGCTACACTTTTAGAGTAATAGTCAGAAAGTTGCGCAGAGATTTCTCAAAGTGGTTTGTACTGCAAGTGAACACGGTTTCCGCCGAATAAAATCAGCGTCTCCGACAAGCCGACCTCCCTCACATCGTCATTCCTCGGGCGGCGGAAAGCAAACCAATCCTTCCATGGGCTCCCTCCCTCCCTGTGCAATATCCTTCCCATTCCTCCAGCTGTTCCTTCTAAAGCACACTTTCAAAGAACTTCGATCTCTTCCTTTTCGATTTCTTTTCCTTCGCTCTCATTTTTCACGAACGCCCTTTCTCCGTGCTTCTCAAAGAAGGCGGATGGTGGCTGTAGCTGGAAGGGGGGGTAGGGGAGGCACTTGTCGAGGTCAATGACGTACCCGGCTCAGCCGCCGACTGTGTGCCTGTGTGCCGTCCTCACCGCGCCAGCAACGGCACGAGCCGTGTTTGAAGAATCCCTTCGGTAAACACGCCGTCTTTTCCGGTCTGGCTGCTTTGACCGCGCACCCTCTTGCCGCTCCTGCTGGCAGCACCAGCTTCGAGCTCGCTATAGGAGCCTCAGGCCTAACAAGCGGCGGCGCTTTCCACCAGCTTGCTTCGCTGACAAGGGATGTGGGACCATCGACGATCTGTCCTGAAGCAGCCTTCCGTTCCTCTCCCTCTCTCTCTTTGTTCCCTCTTCCACCGCACACACATCACTCGACGTTTTGACGTCACGTTCGTCACACCACAGCGGGCGTCTCTGGCCGAGAGGTGTGACTATTGGAAAGCAATTAGGCGTCCGCTCGCTTGGGGAGGAAATTGACTGTGTCGTCGCGGCGGAGCCGTTTTGCGAGACAATGGACCTCGCCACGTCTTTCCCCGAGAAGCAGTCGTCGCTTTGTTTCGCTAGGGCATGGTCCCGGGCATGGTCCTGGGGGCTGGCAGCACGTCGCCAGGGTGTTGAACTCGACAACACCATTGAGTTTTGTGACATGTGTCGTGCAGTTTGTTTGTTTTTTCTATTTCTCAAAAGCAGTTACCAAAATGATGACCTTGCTCAAAAGTGTTATGAACAGTATATTAAGCTGGACGCATTCTTTGTTTCTTTTCCTTATCTGCGTCACATCTATTGTATCTTCCGACCGCTGACGTTTGTTGTGCGCGGTTTTCATCTGAAGCTCAGGCGTTCTATTAACTATGCTATGTCTCAGCATGACTACACGAAACCCTCTTCAGAGCTCTCTGCTCTCGGCTTGTCTGTTTTGCATCACAAGCTGTATTAGTCAAATTACCGCGGTTTTCCTTCGGTGGTGTCGTCGTCATTATCATGGCCACATGCCCCACCCATTAAGCGGAGAAAAAAGATCGTTCTCAAACTGGCCACTGTACCCTGACGTCCACCTTCCGGCGGAGATCAACTTGGGCGACCGCATTCGATATAGCGGCCTTAACTCTGAACGGGATGCACAATGTACAGCCTTTGTCAAAAGTAACCAGGCTGCACGTTTTTCTTCTAAATCGTATATTAAAGCTATTATTCCAGCCCTCAAGCTCTAAATCTCTGTATGGCAAGAATAACTCTTGTACTCACCTTCAAAGAACTTTTTGATGTTTAAGAAAGCCGTGAGGGCTCTGTTATACGAATGAGAAGCAAACCATGGAGCCTGGTTACTTTTTACAAAGACTGTACTTCCTCTCAGCCACGAATCTTCCTAGTCGTTCATACGCTGCTGCAGCCATTTCTGTTCGTTCAGCGGCAGTTCAGTCGCAGCCATGTGTGACGTTATCACTGTGTAGATCCGTTCGCGAACCAGCTAACGCTGATACTTGTCGTGTCCTGCGGGCAAAATGGCTGTAATTTTCTGCAAGAATGTGGCAGAGTTTTCTCGCTTTTGATTCATAACTTTAAGAGGTCGTCATGTACCGTTTTTGCCGTTCAACTACCCACAAGACATCTCATGCAGCCGCTCTAAGGCGTTCTGTGCAGTACCGCGTCCTTGTGCTGGCTCAAGGCAGTGTTTATGACTAGGCTGCGAACAGCAAAATTGCCTCACAACTTCGTTAGGTACACATGGATGCGTTGCTTAACATGTTTAACTGCAGCAATGACGACACTCTGGTATTAGTAGCCCATGTCGTTTTCACTGAGGTCGCTCGATTGCCCCGAAACTAATATGATTTCTACACAAATGATCAGCGGTGGATACGCCCTCAGAAGAGCAGAAACCAGAAAAAGCATCGACCCAGCACTCACTTAAGTTGTCCTTGGCGTTATCCATAGTAGACACACTGAGTGTCAAGAATCCTGGCAAGTGCCTTTCACATCGCTTGAGCGAACAGGAACTAATTAAGCGCGCTATATCATGCTCTTCTAGCAAGAGCCAAAAGTGACGTAGTTCCTTTATTCACGACGGTGTCCCTAGTGTTGCCGTTCATGTGTCCATGCACATTCATGCATGAAGTATATGAAGACACATACACGAATGCCCATTCGTACATGCGTTCTCCATAGCTGCCATCTTCCCCTAGGCAACGTGTGAGGGGAGTTCTGTTACCATTTGTATTTCTCTATGCGAGTGCGCAATTGCATACGTCTGTCCGCATGCAAACGACGTGGAGCTGATGTTTGTGCCCTGCACTGCCCCCTGCAGGCGGGAGGTGGAGGCCTCGCAGAGCCAGCTGGCAACAGTGAGCTCGCCCAATGTCACCATGCGCATCACGGACCGCAACGGCGACGACGTGTTCACGGCACAAGTGGGAGATGCCCTGGCGCTACGCTTCGAGATCGTCGACAGCCACAGTGAGTATCCTCACCGCGCCCAGTGTTGCTAAGCTATTATGACGACTCATTGTGCGGATATAATACGTGCTTTCTCAGGGGAGGATGAGGAGAGTGGAAGGGGGCTGTACAAGCGTCTAACTTTGTATTGGTTACGGGCTCATTCTAAAGGTGCCACTCAGTGAAACTCCAGATGTTTATTGGTTTATTGAGGTTTAACGTCCCGAAGCAACTCAGGCTATGTGGGATGCCGTAGTGAAGGGCTCCGGAAATTTGGACCACCTGGGGTCCTTTAATGCGCACTGACATCGCACAGCACACGGGCCTCTAGAATTTCGCCTTCATCGAAATTCAGCCGCCGCGGCCCGGATCGAACCCGCGTCTTTCAGGTCAGCAGCCGAGCGCCGTAACCACTGCGCCACCGCGGCGGGGCGAAACCCCAGATGCGGATAGATAGATTTAATTTGATTTATTGGGGTTTAACGTCCCGAAGCAACTCAGGCTATGAGGGATGCCGTAGTGAAGGACTCCGGAAATTTCGACCACCTGAGGTTCTTTAACGTGCACTGACATCGCACGGTACACGGACCTCTAGAATTTCGCCTTCATCGAAATTCAGCCGCCGCGGCCGGGATCGAACCCGCGTCTTTCGGGTCAGCAGCCGAGCGCCGTAACCACTGAGCCGCCGCGGCGGATAGATAGATATAATGAGTAAGTGAACGCAGGCTTATTCGGTGGGAAGGCTCTTAGGCCTAGATGGATAGAGATGTAGAGAATCAAAGGCGGGGAGGTCAACCAGGCATATGCCTTATTGGCTACGCTTAGCGTGAGTAGAATAAATGGTGTGAAAAAGAAGTGACAAATAAAGAAAGTTGAGTTTGTCATTTTCAGTAATAAAATATGCAGATGATTTAGCAAGCAGCTTCCAGCTTCATAACATTAAGCGTTGCGCGGGGCAGTGCGTCTTCTTCAGCAGGTAGTACATTTAACGAGCTTAATAAAGTGCATGTATGAAAAAAAAACTATCAGAATTTGAAATTCTTCCTTCGCTTGCAACTACATTTCTCTTGGCTGATATGAACGTGCGACAAAAGGCTGTGCAGATGCGATCTCGTTTAAAAAGATAACCAGGCTTGCGCGCAAACTCATCAAAGCCTCTCTATTCTCGAAGTGTACTGCGAGGATTCCCAAAATAAATATCAGTTTCCTGTCATGCAACACGTAATACAGGTGTATTGAAAATTCTGAAATCCTTCCTTTCGAAATGTTTTCTCCGGAGCGCCCTGTAAATAAAATTAAGGCAAAGTTAGCCACCGTCGTTCAGTCCTCGTCATTTTGGAACTTTGTTAAAGCTTTTGCTGCCAAGTCAGGTACACAGAATAGCAACAGCAGAAGGGAGCAAAAGCTGACGATCGCCCTTGCTACAAGAATGTAGTGGGTTCCATGTGAACTCAAAGTTAGTTTCTTCTACCCTTGCTGCTTCCGTCAGGTGCATGGCACATCCCCACTGAGCGTGTAGAACGGGCACCATTATAAAAGTTCATCAGAGTGCTATCTTTAGCGTCGTTACAAAACCTACAAAACCTGTGCTAATGGGTTTTTGATAACGCTTAAGCTTCGGATCAGTTATGTCGGACGCAGTGCAAGCTTGAGCGGTTCGCTCGCTTTTCAGGCGCTGAGAAAAAAAGAGAAAAATTTTCCGGTGTCATCAAGATCAGATCAAGCGATGCCTGAGATGGATGCGCAGCGCCCTCTCCAGAACGAAAACGAGAAATGCTATTACTTCAATAGCGCCGCCCAGTCGATCACCCGATGGAGCGTAGAAAACAATAAGGAAGCATATTAGTTTACAAGCAACAGCACCAGCGATTCAACATGTGGGCAAGAATGATAGCCCGTGAACACCTCAACCTTCCCTGATCACCCCGGCATGCACGCAAACGTGCTATACGCCACTGATCGCTCATGTTGCTGTAACCGTCTCACGACGGTTGAGCACCGGGATGGGAGCTGGAGCCTTTGTGTGTTTATTTTCGGCACGCTGAGTAAACGCATAACGACGACCCTAACCTCGTGGGCGGCGACCATAGGCTGGTTCTGTACAATGGACAGCGTACATTGATCATCATTAGGATGGCCGATGCCCCTGGTAGTTTCGTTTGTTTTATTTTCCCCCCTTTCGTTTAATGCGGAGTAATCGAGCGCAATCGGAAGCAAATTGCAGGGCGCGTTCACGTAAATGCGTTTAATACACGTATAAGCGCAGCCTTGTTCAATACCGTCCTATGCCCGGTGTCCCGGCGGCAAGCTAGTATGGGACAGTTCTGGCGATGTGCAGTGTCGTTTGTTTGCAGCACAAATGTTTCCATGTTATTCGCAAGCAAATGGGCGAGGTATCAAGCAAGGTCTCCATTGTTGCATTCCTCAAAACAGAAGCGGTAAATATGCAGGATAGCACTTTTCTGTGTGCTTTATTGTTTAGTCGAGGTGTGTAGTGGCGTTAGGTTCTAACGTCGTTAAGCTGCCCATGTGCTATAGGGCATGCCATAGTGGATTGCTCCGGATTGATTTCGCACGGCCCACTGCCGGTTTTTGAATTTCGCCACCACCGAAATGCTGCCACCATCATCGGGACTCAATCACGCGGCCTTCAAATAGGAGTCCTGCCTAATGAGCACTGAGTTTTGTCTAGAGTCCGCTGCAGTTTCCGGAGATGAACGAATACCAACTCGCCCAGTCGTCAACGCTGTTGAACTCTGCCAGGACGTGAAGCACCTGCAGCACCGGCGGTTATTTTTTGTTTTGTTTGCTTATTCAGTAGTGTAAGAATGAAATAGAGGAGTTGGTTATTGCAACGAGAACCAAGAAAACAGATTGAACCTGGTGGATTCTGTTGTAGTAGTAGTAAACGTGAGAGCGTAGGACCTGCGCATTAGTGTCGGTGTTCTGTGACGTAGGCGCATGCGCCACAAAATAATGGATACGTCATTGCTGATGACGAAGAAGGGCGTGGCGTGAAATTTGGAACAATTCCCAGACTCACGTATCTGGCTTTGAACCCCGTGGTGAATATACTGAGTATACAGCGTCAGGTTGTGAACTGTACAAAAAATGCGCTGCAATCGATGCAAACATAGATTACCCGTTTTCCAGTTTTTCTTTTGCCATAGTGCAACTTAAATAATAAGAAAATTGGTAGGGTTTTAGCGTAGTGTAACCGAGTAGACGTGCGGAAGAATGTGTTCATTCTTCAATACTTCTTTCTGGTGTCTACGTATGCACGCACCCACATTTCACGCTCTTCATCTTCGCACCCTCTCTCCACTCGGCGGCAGCTGACGCGACGCCCTCCTCCCATTGGCTGCACCTGGCGCGACGCTTTTCCGAACTTTCCCGAGCTTCCTCCTATTGGCTGCAGCTTGCGCGACGCTCCTTCGACCAAACCCGAGATTACCCGAATTACTCCGATGATTCACACAAGACAAGACAACATTCTTGCTCGGTGTTGGCACGTCTGGAATATTACTTTCGCGATAAAATGCTGGCATGAGTATAAAATCTGCCTGAAGGCTTTCCTTTTTTTGCTGAATTCATTTTTTTTTTGTGAGACTGCATCAGCCCAATATAACAATCGACAGTGTGTATATATGTATATAGATCAATATGTTAGTACGCATCTGCAAGAACTCGTGCCGAATACTGTCAGCAGCAGTTCAAAGAGCACATTTGGCCACTAGGTTCCATTAGCCATGTTATCAATCACTCCGTGAAACGTTCGTGGTGACAACTTTATTGTAATGATTTGTGTCCGTTGTCAGTTTCATCTGCATTTTTCTCTCTAACATTTCAACAGTCGTGCAGAGCGGGGTGCTTAATTTCAGGCTGCCATACAGCAGGCACGCTTTCTTCGAATTCGCATGATGTATGTTATAGCGTACGCGAACCGCCGGTCATTAATCATAAAATATTGTAAATAAATGCAAAAAATACACCAAATATAAAACATCCTTGAATTTGTAGGTTACAATAGCGACGTCACGAAGCAGCCATTTCGAATTTCTTATGTGCCAGCAGTTACTTTTGGCGCACCAGAGCCGGTGTACAATCACAGGCGACCAAACGAAGCCCATGTTCCAAAGCTGCAATCACACGCGTTTCTGGCTTGCTGGATACGCTCTTAATACCAGGGTTTCCGAGGCGGCTACTAAGCCATGGAGTCAAGCCGAGGCAGACCGTAATCCGTTAGGGTGATGCCTCGATGCGCGGTTCGGGCCACACGCTTTGAGCTCCGCCATAAGTTCATTAATACACAACCGTGTACTTAAATCGCTCCCAGCGGGATCCCCACCGTATCCGAGCTTAGAAATAGCGCCAGCTATCAAACCGCTTCTCCCAAGAAAAAAAACAAAAACGAAACAAACAAACACATAGCTAACCTGTACGCCGTAGATTGTATCAGAATTCCCTGCCGCCTGGTGCATTAAATAAACAGGAAAACGGAGATCTGCGGCGCCGTCTGTGGGCTAGGGGTACGTTCGAAAACCGGTCACGCGAAGATTTATCTCCGCGTCGGCGTTTTGTTTATTTTCTTCTCCGCCCACCGTGTTGTGCGCGCTATAGGAAGCGCAACGTATGATCTCATTTGCCAGGTGGCTATTACAAGAGAAAAAGCGGGTGATAGATGCGTCATTAATCCGGGCTCTGCGAGGGACATAATGGAGCGGTGCTCCCTTGATGCTCATTTGAGCTAATGCGAACCGCAGCGCGGTGTTGGGTATAGGCGCGGGCCTTATACACTGCGCGCTGGAGTCGCGAAATGTTTGCTCGTGTGTTCGTGTGCGGCCTCGGTGGTGTGAGAGCGTGCTGAGCGTGAAGTGATGTGAATCCTCCGCGCGTGAGCTCTTTCACTTTCGCTTATCGCCGGCAAGTGACAATCAAAGCCTCAGGAGCGTTGCCTTGTCTTGTTATGGGTTTACACCACGCTTCGGTCAGCCTTTCTTCTTCTTCTCTCTCTCTCTCTCTGCGGCGCACACGGACGTATATCCCACGTGCACGCACACATATGTACGCACACACACACACGCACACACACACGCACGCACACATGTCTGCGCACACAAATGCACACTTATACACATACACATGCACGCATACATCCACAGGTACATGCACACTCTCAGTTACACACACGCAAGCACATACGCATGCACATACACACACACGCACACGCGCACACATATGTATGTGCACACACACATGCAGACTTATTACACACACACATGCACACATGCATCCACAGACACATGCACACGCTCAGTTACATACACGCAAGCACATACACATGCACACACATAGATGCACACACAAATGCCCACATACGTTCGCAGACGCACACAGAGATGTACACACACAAATGCACACATACGTCCACACACACTCACAGATACACACACACACACACAGATACACACACAGATGCACATACACATATGCACGCACACACATGCACACAATCACATGCATACGCACAGATGCACACTACATGTCCAGACATACACTTGAACGCACACGTGCACACACGCATGCAAACGTGTGCCCGGATGCTAGCACATGCACCCAAAAACACATCGAGATATTCGACGCAATAAACAACTTTCTGCCTCTTTATTAAACGTAATGGTTTTGCCTCGTGTAATTACTCAATCACTCAACGCGTAACATCACTGTTAATTTCTTTGGAGGAGAAATTCCAGAGGCCCGTGTACTGTGCGATGTCAGTGCACGTTAAAGAACCCCAGGTGGTCGAAATTTCCGGAGCCCTCCACTGCGTCGTCCCTCATAGCCTGAGTCGCTTTGGGACGTTAAACCCCATAAACCAAACGAAACCAAACAGTGCGCTGTATCGGACTTAGTTTACCGAAGCTGTGTGGGTTGTAAAAACGCCTTAGTTGGGGGTTTTGGGTTAGTTTTAGCCACATGGGGTTCTTTAACGTGCACTGTTTTCGCACAACACAACACACGGGCCTCGGGCATCTCCTGCATTTTGCTTTCAGCGAAACGCGGCAGCCAGACCAGGATTAGATCCCCTGACGTCGTGCTGAGCAGCAGGCCATCACTATGGCGTCTCTCATAGCCGGAGTCGCTTTAGGACGTTAAACTAACCAAACCAAACCAATTACTTAGCGGTGTGTTTGCTAGCAGCTGGGATGATGATGAATTAATAACCAACAGTTCCTGACATATTTGCTCCCATGCACCGCAGCCGGCTCTATCATAAGGCGTTACGCAACAATTTTATATTGACTCCTTCCCGAAATAATTCTGTTTCCAGACGATTAGTCGGCCCTGCCTTCGATGGAGCAACCTGCTTATGACATCGCTTACTTAGGTGTGAGCCGTGACATCAAAAGTAAAACTCTCAAAGTTAGAAGGATGCAGTGAGAACGAAAGCCAGTGAAACTTGGCTTAGCGGGTCTAAGTGGTTGCCGCTTCTGCTGTGGTCCTGGGCAAATGGTTCCACTTCCGACCAAAGCAACACCCTTCGAACCAAATAAGATTTCTCCTCTATCGCGCAGTTGTGATCATATACACACTCTTAGAAAAAAAGGTAGTGAAAACGTAGTAATGGCTGCTGTTACAACCTTTTTTTAACCCTTACTACCTATGTACTATGTTGCTGCGACCTTGTTACTACCTCGAAAGAAAATTAAGTAGTAACAAGGTAGTAACGTCTGCTGTTACTACGTTTTTCGGCAGTTACTATACTTGTACTACCTCATTATAACCCTGGTAGTATCCATTACTACCTTGATCTGGAAATGGATGATTGGAATATGCACATGTATGTATACTAACATTCCCGGTGACATTGCTACTCAATGTCCCATGTTTTTTATAATGAAAAGGGTTTCCTAAATGGCAGGAAATCTAACAAAATTGCCAGTGCTGTTTTTTGTTTTCAATACAATTTATACGCAGCACGTAAGTGTTCCATTATTCAGTTTGATTTCTTAATTGCACTTTTTCACCAACCCCAAGCTATTGTGCCTAACTTATGCTCATTTTTCCTTCTGGTTTACTACAAGATGCATCCATGTTCAATGTTTTCTCTCCAGAGGTAGTAAATGTTACTACCTTGCAGTTACTACGTACAGTTACTACCTAGGTAGTCATATATGTGACAGTTGTTGCTACCCCAAAATGTAGTAACCTCAACTACCTTTTTTTTAGAGTGCAGGGTGGTAATATTCGGTTGTAGCATAGAAGGGCGAACAAAGTCGCTCATACGAAATTCGGCGCAAAAATATATCTGCGTATTACACCCTGCCAGAGCACCAGACAATGGCGAACTGATACTGTAGTCGTTGGATGGGAGGCGGCAGAGTACGGCTCTCACCGCCGTGGGCGTAGTATATAGCCCAGGTTGATCGTGTCCGTTTGTGTGAAGGGTTGCCCGCTCAGCTTATAAAGCGATGGGTGGCGCAGCAAAGCGTGTGAAGGGTTGCAGCCTCGTGAGCCGGAGGCCAGCACCGGGTCATCCACTAATCAGGCAGAGAGGAGAAGTCTTCTATCCCTCGCCACTCTCCCGAGAGTGACTGTTCTCGATAGTGTGATGTACTCGCATAAACGGTGGCTCGCGGATGGAGCCCATAGATCAGGAGTCCCCGTGGTACGAGGCTTTCCTCAACTCTGACTAAGGTAGTTGTCAGGCCACGTGGGAGACTACGCCATATTTTTGTTCGCTTTATTAGTTACATTCGCCCTCTGCTCTGGCTTGTCGTTTTTCCCATCATTCATATTTTATTTCGCCACGTATCATTGTTGTGTCCGTTCGTTCGCGCAAGGCCGCAGGAAAGGGGTGTTATCATTTGTGTTCGTGACGCGAGAAGCGACCGGACTAATCTCGATTGATCACAGTCATGGAGAGCTGCATCTACGTGTTTCCAGATTACTCTAGATGATCTCGACCTGTTATCTCGAAGTTTCCTTGCCGGCTTTAAATTGAACGATGCCGCGAACAGCGGGCATTCGTAGTTCGACGACTGACGACCACGTTTGTTGCTTACGCCGCCGCCGAGTGATTCAGTTCTTTTGCGGGCGCAAGTCAGCCCAAATATAGAGCTTCGTTAGCAAGCCTTGTTGCTGTATTCTTCACCGCTGGACTGCCGTCACAACAACGTGACAATATCAAGCTCCTTGCGGCAACTAGCAAACTAAACACGAAGAGATTTATTACCGCCCATCCCAGCACTTATGTGACTCAGACCGGACAGGCACATGCAAGGTGACGTCACAAGCGCCTTTGCCTACTGACCGTGTGGTCTGTTAGCATCTAAATTTATCGCGTGTGCGCACGAGAGAGCCGAGTGACGTACTTTGCTAAGCATACGTACAGAAATGTATCCCTCTTCTTGCATATCTAATTTTCTTTCACTTCCTTTCTTCAAGGTCCGTACGAAATCTTCGTGCGCGAGCTGGTAGCCATGGATGGCGTCGACAGCAGCGAGATACTGTTAGTGGACAGCCACGGGTAAGTCTGGGGAATCTCTTTCTCTCTTGTTGTTTTTCCTCAGTGTTACCAGCATTTGTCGCCTGTATGCCTGGCATAGCCAATCACGGCGGAAGTTTCCTACAACCTGAGAGCAGTGTGAAACCAAATGGTTCTCGAGCAAAAAAATAAACATGTAGATGAACATGGCCATAACCCTAAAAACCGTGTGCGCATATGCGCCACTGAGCGGAAGCATTCATCTTAATAAGTACTTTCTCGTGTGAAGCTTAATCTGGCAAGATTGATTCGAACCATAAGCATTCTGGCATGTTTCTTTAGAGTTTACTGAGTGTTCTGTTCTACTCAAGAGACAGAGCGCTAGCGCAAACGAACACTGACAAAGCAATAACAAATGACTGCGTGGCGACAAAAATAAATGGCGTTATGTCTTTTGAGGAGAACCAACTTTCCTAGCTTGTCACCTTTACAGCTCGATTCTAAGCCGCAACACGATTAAACGAAGTGACATCGCCAGCATCAGTGGATTAGAGGCAAGAGCACAGAATGTAGTCGTCATCATCATCATTTTGACTACATCCACTGCAGGACGAAGGCCTCTCCCATATCTCTCCAGTTAACCCGGTCCTGTGACAGCTGTGGTCACCTTATTCCCGCACAGAATATAATTCTGCCTTCGTAGGACGATGTGTCCCTTGACTAGGATATAGAACTATTTATGGTCTTTCAAGCAGCAGCTCCCAGAGAGCTGACCTGCTTCTTGAGGCATCAAAAACCGAAGGCGAGTCAGCAAGCAGTGTAACGAACACCTCGCGGGCAGCTGGAACCGCATCGCGGACAGCTGACCTGCTTCTCGTGGCATCGAGACTCGGATGCAAAATAGCAAGGAGTGTAAGGAACAACCTTTTCTTCTTGGCACCTGTAGTCACAGCAAGCTGAAACAACGCATGCGTTGTAAACTAGCAGGAGTCGCGATGGCCACTTTATGCACGACCGCAACTCCCTTTCCCTGCACGACTGTAGACGACGTGACATTCTTGGCGCGAACTTGTCGGCGCGACGACGACAGAACATGACATCACGACACAGTCAAGCTTAGCATAGGAGGTACCGTGTTGCTGACAGGACTGTGACACTCAAAGCAAAATCGACGCGAGGATGGGACAGCGAACAAGACTTGTCGCCCGTCCTGTGAACGACAGGACACGAACAGACACGACCACGGCACGCTCGGTCGTGCTTTTAGATGTGTGTTGAGGAGTTGTTTGCGTCCTTGTTTAGATCTGAGCAGGCCGCTCCCTCTCTCGTTATTGAATCAAGCCGCAGCCTACACACACATAAAAGGTAATGTACCGAAAGCAATGCAAGTCCTGTCCCGTCCAGTTCTGCACAGTCTCCGTGCGCAGAAGACATGTACAAAACGCTTTCTCCCATATTTCGTTCTCTTTACCCTTCTGGGATACCAATATGCCCATATCAGTAAGCCTGCTCATCCAACCACAATGAATGTTAGTGCCCGTACTGAACTCTGTAATTGGCAACGCCTTGAACAGGATAGTTCGCTCACTTCGCTATTACATTGAATGCCTACCGACAGGTTAAATGAATGGTACCAGTGAGCACTAAAACTTCCTTGGATGTCCTGCAAACGTCCTAAAAACGTCCGTAGGATGTCCAAGGTAGTTTCTGTGCCCACTGGGATTCAAACAATCTTATTCATGCGCAATGAAATGTCGGTGCTGTTCGTAATAATTGTATGGGAATTGAATCTGAGCTTGACATCGTTTCTGAGGTGAGAACACAACAGAGATGAACTGATTCGCAGTCAGGCCGCGGAGAACCATATCTACGTCCTCCATTTCATGCCGTCATTTCAGGCACTCTTTTGCTATTTCGCCTTTCCAGTCTTCCTTTTTTCTCCTGTAGTTACAAACACAGCTGAGCGGCCACGATGTAATTAGCATTGATCTCCTTATGTGTGTATATACCTATCAGCGATGATAGTTATAATACTGCACGCGCTTAGGTGTATGGGTGAAAGAAGAAAGATCGAAGTTTCTTGCATCGTAAGCACAACAGTGACACCCGCATAAACATAACAAAACCTCCCAATAGCTAACGCGTGAGACAAGCTAGATCACTGCACCGTGCACCGAACCTGCAGTACATCATCCGTTGACAACAACGTAAACAAAACCCTCAAGCGTCGGACTAAAATTATTCACCCAAAAAAAGAAGCAGCTGTCTACGCGGGCTGCAGTTCGTTAACCGCCATCCGACGTGCGGACAGCGCTAAAAAGACAGCAGGCGTGGACGCCAGCACTGAAAACAAAAAAAAAATTGAAATACAGAGAAAACAAACGAGACTTGAGTGGTCTCTCGCTTCCTCCTTTGCGCTGGGTTCTTGGCCGATTATACCTGAGCAACACGCGCGCGCTTTCCGCTTTCCGTATTACTTCTTTTTTTTTACTTTTTGTTTCTTTAAAGAAACCTTCCCCTCGACTCTGCCGCATTCCGGGATAGCTTAATCGCTGGTCCCGACGAGAGAGGGCGCTCGGCGCGTCTCTGTCTTTGCCGCTGGTGCCCCGGTATTATCTCCGGACGAGGCTACTCTTTTGCCGTCATTAAGGCGAGGGGGACGCCAACTATGTTACTGCCGTGGCAGCGTTGGAAGCCGCATCACATGCTAGCTCCAGATCCGAGCTGTTGCGTGGCAGGCAGGCTGGCAGGCCAGAGGAGGAGCGGCCGTTCTATCCGACATTTCGCCGATCCGGGCCACTCCGCCGAGTCTTCTTCTCCTCTTGGCCGAAAAGTACACTGGCCTTTTGAGACAGTTCCTCGCGTCGTCTACCTCGTCAGATGTTGCGAGGGGACGTTGGTGTGAGGTGTTTTGTTCGTTTGGCGCGCGCGCCTTTCTCGCTCTTCTGTACTCTTCTTTCTCCGTGTGCTTCGAGAAAGCAGGAGGTCGTCGCACCCAGAGGTTTGTCTGAGACGCCCCCCGGCGGCGAGGGTTTGTCTTCACGATCACCCCCCCCCCCCCCCCCCCCCCGCCTTTGTTTCGACTCTGTCTCCGGGTTCCGGTAGCGCCTGTCTGAAATGATTTGAGGCTTCGAGCGGTTCCATCACCTCTGCACGCTTTCGACTTTCTCCGTTTCAGGTTTTACTTATTTTTTACTTTTCTTTATGTTTTGTCGGCTTGACTCAGTAGACGCTGCAACAGAGTAGTATAATTCACATCCCACTGAAGCGGTCGGTATGCTTTGCTCGCCTTTTGTTGAGGACGGTGTCGTTTTGAAATTTTAAGGACTGCAGTTCAGCGTTCTTTCAGTTAAACGTTGATAAAAGTTTGGTAGCGTAACAGTATGAGCCGAAACAATGCTCGGTGGAAGAAAGCAATCTTCATCGACTCCCTCAAACAAAACTTTCGCTTTTTGTTTTTATTTTTGGTAGTCAAGTCGTTCTCCAGAAGCCCACTTAACTTCTTTCTGTAGCGAGTAATGGAAATCAACTACTTGTTTGGTTCTTCAATGAGAAATTACAAGCTCTCTAAATGTTCATTCACTGCAGTTATTCATTGCAAAACCTAATTTCTGCATCGAAACACAGTAGTGAAGAAACGAGCTTTTCTAATAATATACAGGTCCGTCCTATGTGAAAGGGAACAAACAGTTTGTACAAAAAGAGGAAATTTTTGGTTATATAACTACTGATGTTCCAAATGACGTTTGGATTTTATACGCCAAGATGAAAATTAGTTAAAGAACAGAAAAAAAATGTGCTTGTTGCTTATAATTATGGAGTAACCAGGAACTGAATGCTAATGATATGTTCCCTTTCATATTGAAGCTACCTGTACGCTGCCTCGTTAGAATACATCCGAAAACACTATTGAAATTAGGATACTGGCAGTCAGTGCAGTCATGAGTAGTAAGAAGCATATAGATATCCATAATTACACGTAAGATTTTACGAACGTCAGTGCCAAACTTCAAATCAATACAGCATAAGTAAGCGACGTTAGTCTCGCAGCACAAGATGCAGTACCTCAACCCACAAATTCAACACCGCACGAAAGCGTATCGCCAGTCTATTATTAGGAACCAGAACCGCTCTTTTGTAACCTTCAGCTGTTATTAGCTGAAATTTATCGAGCATAGGGCGCAGAAACGAGTTCGTTATTTATAATTCTACTTCGTTTGGGTAAATGCGGCTTGAGTTGTTCGCTCTTGCTTATTACTATTGCCGAATGCTGCAAAATTATTACTCACGTCTGTCATTATGCACGTAAGTATTTATTGTTTGAATGGTTTAGGGTAATGGCACTAGAGCGCTTGTCACACAGTTATGTGCAGCGTTTGAACACAACCATCACCTGTGTTAAGTTCTGATGATCAAGATAGTTATAACTAGCCATGCTTCCTCATTTTGTTTCCCCCCTTTTTGTTGCGAGCGGAGGTCAAATGGTTACCGCTAGTTTACCTAGCACTGTTTACGATGCTCGGAAATTCCAAATTGACGCAAACGATCGCAAATGGAAGCGAAAATGTAATCGGTGCCTCAAGGCTTTTGTCATAGCTAACGCAATGAGACAGGCATAGCTTTGTTCAAACCACCGCTATTGATTATACATCTCTCAGGCAAGGGGACCTTATACTCTTTAGAGACCTCTCAAACGACCCGGTTAAGTATATGTCCAGTTAGCTGGTACTGTCAACAACAAATGAAACGCGATCGAGAGAACTTAACCATGAACACAGGCCCGTGTACTGTGCGATGTCAGTGCACGTTAAAGAACCTCAGGTGGTCGAAATTTCCGGAGCCGTTCGCTACGGCGTCCCTCATAGCCTGAGCCGCTTTGGGACGTTAAACCTCATAAAACCAACCAAACCGAAATAACAAACTCTTAGACGGAGGTAGCACAATAATAGCGGAGAGCAATTTCAAGGCACGAAGACTGGATCCCTTTAGAAGTGTTAAACAAGCTTGCATGCGTTTACTCTCCAGGAGCTGATACGTGTGTGTGTGTGTGTGTGCGTGTGCGTGCGTGCGTGCGTGCGTGCGTGTGTGTGTGTGTGTGTGTGTGTGTGTGTGTGTGTGTGTGTGTGTGTGTGTGTGTGTGTGTGTGTGTGTGTGTGTGTGTGTGTGTGTGTGTGTGTGTGTGTGTGTTTTGTTGGTACTTCAGTTCTCTTGTTCTCGTTTCATTAGTTGCTGATGATGTAATGTAGAAAAAATATGGACTCAACAGCTCTGCCATACAGTATTGAGCTGTTCCATCTAAACTCGTGATGAAGATACAGCCGGCATCGCCAAACGTATAAGCTATCTTCTCGGGATTTGGTATACACCATAAGCGTGTTTCTTCGAGGAGCAGTCTTCCATGAAGTCCTGGTGGTCCACGTGCGAAAATTTGAGGCGCGCTTGTATCACCTCAGACGCCTGAAGGTCGCTGTGCCGAAGAAGTGAATTGCTATGTGGTTCTCACGTTACGAACTCGGTAATGCTTACCGCTGCGCCCATTATCCAGTGGCCATAGCCAATGGGAGGTGCTTATGCTAATATAAGAGCGGTCACCGCCCCTTTCTTTAGCGGCACTAAAAGCCAAAGCGCTGGTTAGAAGCCATTCTGGGGCCATTCTCACTGATGGTTCGGTGAAGTGAAGCACAGATCCAGCCAATGTTCGGTGCTAATGTGTCTAGACAGATAAGCTGCTGACCACAGGGTGAAGCTGGGAGGTGGTTTCCTGCACCCCCGTTAAACCACTTGCGTCGTTTATTGCACTAAGCCTGAACGCGAATTTGTCGCAGTAAAGAGAGGCAGAGCCACTCTTGAGATGCGGGCGTCTCAACGCTATTTAGCAATGGAATTACCTTTAGGGCCGTGCTCAACGGGGTAAGAGGACGTTTTGCTACCAATGGCACCCGTAGGCGCTTTGGTAGAAGCAGGGAGTTGGATCGGATAGCCTGGTTACCACGTACGCGGATTACAGAGGCCATAACATGGTGAGATAAGCCATGGCTTCTTTGGAAGGGACCGCGGTCTGTAGTTTGAGACCTGTCCTTTTCGCCGGCGCTTTAAGCCCTACCGCCCACCGCAACAAGTCGGTAAATGAATGGGTGCAGGAACGATCTAAGAAAGCCCGCAGTCTGACTATATTTCTGGCAGGCGCGCCAAAGACTGCACTATCTGCGTTTGCGCTTGTAGATGTCTGGTTTTGGGAGCACGTATGGGAAGAGAACCGCATTTCGTCCAAACTTCAACGTTTAGAGATAAAATTGTGCGAGTATTCTCTATACCCTGTCATCAACATCAGTCTGATTACGCCCACTGCAGACCATGGCCTCTCCCTCATCTCTGCAATTAAGTTGAGTTGAGTTGAGTTGAGTTGTATGCTACAGGTGGGATTAGCCTTGCTTATTCTGCCGGCAATTGCTCCATCGTAGCGTCACTTATATGTTAATAATGTCCTAAAACCGGTCAGATCTGCCCCGCTATGCGCACAGTCACTTATAATAGAACATATTCCACTCCTGCGGTCACCATCTATGCGCACATTCACTTACAGCACAACATTATCCACTCCAGAAGTCACCATCTATACACACATTCAGTCACAGTAGAACATAGTCCATTGCAGAGCCACCATCGATGCACACACTCACTCACAGAATAACATAGACCACTCCAGAAGACACCATCTACGCACACATTAAATCACAGTAGACCATAGACCGTCCCTGCTGTCACCATTTAGAGCCAAGATCAGTGTCCTGCAGGAATGTTAAAAGAAGGCGTGAAGCCTCCCTTCTGCATGTCTGGTTTCCACTCGAGTAGACAATGCCCTGAACTATACTGTGAAGGGATCCTGTCCTCTTGAAGGAAGCGAACATCCCATACCTTTCCGCATTGTACTCTGCAGTTAACTCCGTCCCATGCCAGTTGCGGCCACTGTATCCCCGCAAACTTCTTAATCTCATTCGCCCACCTAACTTTCTGCCGTCCCCTGCTACGTTTGCCTTCTCTTGGAATCCACTCCGTTACCCTTAAGGACCAGAGGTTATCTTACCTTCGCATTACGTGCCCTGCCCAAGCCCATTTATTCCTCTTGATTTTAACTAGGATGTCATTAACCCACGTTTTCTCCCTCACCCACTCTGCCGTCTTCCGACCTCTCAACGTTACACCTATCACTTTCCTTTCCATAGCTCGCTGCGTTGTCCTTAAGTTGACCGCTGTTCGTTAGTTCACTGCTTTTTCTGCTCCATAGGTGAGTGCCGGGAAGTTAAAGTTAAAGCTGTCACATACTTTTCTCTTGAGAGACACTGGTAAACCGTCATTCATGATCTGAGAGAACCTGCCATATGCGCTCCACTCCATTCTTATTCTTGTTATTTCACTCTCGTAAAATCCCAACCTGCCCACTATTTTTTTGGAGCTACCTAGTGTCTACACAGCAACCTAGGTAAATAATCAAAATAAAAGATTAAAAATGTGATATATGCAAATGTCGACACCGTCACAGCAGAGCGGATAACTGATATTGCAGCTATCGCGGTTGATGGCCCGACAATTAAAAAAAAAAAGCTAACGCGAACACGCAACGAAGTTGCAAAAGAAGCTGCGACAAATGGGAAATTAGCTTGAGAGTTCTTCAGCGACACCATTTTTTTTTTTTCGCCCATTAGGCATCACATTTTTGGCCGCTTAGTAAGGTGTATATTAACATCCTTATTTTTATCCGAAACACTTGTGAGCGTCAGAAATTTATATGTAGGACTGAAACCTTTCCTGGCGCAATATCTCCGCCATCTTTCAGGAGATCTGTTTCTATTTGAGTTGCCTCTGCTCCTATTCCCGTCTGCGATATAGGTACTCACTTTTTGCTGTAAACCAAAGTTCGATTTTTTATTTCTTCGGTGCCGCTATTTATAGGATCAGCGCCTCTATAATTTGGCTACAATTGCAGTTTAGTGCAAAATTCCCTCGCTTCCATAGTCAAAATTCCGATGACTTGGCAGTCCCTGTCCTTCTCTGCATACAGCTGATTTTTGTCTGGGCCTAGAGTGTTCCTAATTGCTTGCAGGCTGTCTGCTTGATTCAGTGTTTTCTTAATCTATTCGCTGTTGCACTTCGTAATGTCAATTATGCTTCCGTTAATTGATCAATTTTGACGGCCTTTTTAGTACTTTTTTCATCTTTCAAGCTCAAGTCTTATATTCCCAAGCCATTCGATTTCTGATTTTTGCACTGCCCCATTAACTACGCCACCTCCTATTTCGTTTACATGCGGTGACAATTTCGACCAGTTACCGTTCATGGCTTCTGGACAATGTTCGGGATCCTCTGCTTAAGAAACATATTGTTACTCAAACAAGAGTTTGAACTGCTGCACGTTATTGCCTTACTGATGGCCTTTTTCTTCATGGTAACCTTCCCTCGCACTCTTTTTGAAATCTAGACTAAATATAGACTTCAGAATTTTTCGGTCACTACAGTGGCGTTCCTAAATGTGCTGACATTCTAGGCGTTATCGAAATTGGCGCACACTACGAAACGTAAAACTATGTTCTCCAGCGCTTTAACTTCGTTGGACGTCTTGGCGACGTTTCGGACGTACTACGGACGTCCAGTCGAGTTTCAGTGTCCACTTGGTTCGATTTTTCGTCATGTTCACTCTGTCTTCTTCTGCACACAGGGAGAATGTGTTCATGAGCTCTAGATTATTTAACTCAACAAACTGCACCAATGCTTTTCTGTCCTACTATGCTTTCAGTCTATAATTTCCGCTTCCGTGTTCTCCTGATTGCTACTTCCTACTTTCGCATTAAATTCATTTATCGATATAACGTACTACCGTCTTTCTTTCTTGCTTTGGAAAGAAAAAAAAGAAAGAAAGACTCTTTCTTTCTTTCCCGCCGCGGTGGCTCAGTGGTTACGGCGCTCGGCTGTTGGCCCGAAAGACGCGGGTTCGATACCGGCCGCGGCGACTGAATTTCGATGGAGGCGAAATTCTAGAGGCCCGTGTACTGTGCGATGTCAGTGCACGTTAAAGAGCACCAGGTGGTCGAAATTTCCGGAGCCTTTCACTACGGCGTCCCTCATAGCCTGAGTCCCTTTGGGACGTTAAACCCCAATAAACCAATTTCTTTCTTTCTTTCTTTCTTTCTTCCTTTCTTTCTTTCTTTCTTTCTTTCTTTCTTTCTTTCTTTCTTTCTTTCCTTCTTTCTTTCTTTCTTTATTCCTTTCTTTCCTTCTTTCTTTCTTTCTTTCTTTCTTTCTTTCTTTCTTTTTTTTCTTTCTTCCTTTCTTTCTTCCTTCCTTTCTTTCTTCCTTTCTTTCCCTCATTCTTTCTCTCCTTCTTTCTTTCTTCGCTGTGATTAGTAATGTTCTCCTCCAATTGTTTATCCTCTAAACCTGAACACCGGGGCCATTCTTTCTTTCAGCTTCACATAAAAACCTGAGCTACGAAGAAAAACACCAATTCCTCGGCGTCGCGTTTGAAACGAGTGCGCAGTTTCCTCGAAACCTGTGCACGACACCCGTCCCGTTCGTTCGAACAACTCACAGCCGAGCTGCCTGATTTTCGAGGGATGCGCAGAAAACAACAGATGGATAGTGAGAAGACAAAAGAAAGTAGCATGCGAAAGAAAGAAAAAAGAAGCGACGAGAGAAACAAGATAATCCTCTCCGCCCGCAGCGCCGCCTCGGGAAGAAGGCGAAGCCCTCCGCGCCAAGGTGCGGTGAGCGCATCGCGGCGCTAATTATATACCCCGTCGCGGTCAGCTCGAGGCAGAGCGGAAGAAAGGTAAATTACATGGCGGCGGCGGGCACAGGGGCGAAATCTTCTTTCTCGGGCTTGCTTGCTTCGCTGTTGCCGCCGCGCGGGGTTTGTGGGCCCGACCAGAATTCGGCGGTCCTCTATGGGATAGCTCTCCGTTCCTCGGTGCGACCGTGTTCGTGTTGTTGCTAGGATAGCATGCAGCACGCCGCTTGGGTGGACCGGCCGTAGGCCTCTAGGAGCGCGGTGAGCGATTCAGAACACTGCTTCGTTAATTTCGTGCAGCGCAACAGCAGTTAGGCTCATGAGCTGGTTCGCCTAAGCGCATACATATACGTAGTACGCAGTATGGGCGGTTCTGAGTGGTCTTTGTGCCCCAGGAGATAATAAAGAGTGTGGAGTTTCGACTCGATATGTAGCATGTTATGAACATTAAGAGGGTTTCAAACTGGGCTAGTTAGCATGGCCACACATAATTGCGCTTTTGAAAAAGACTTGGGACAACACAGGGTACGTTTTTGCGTTTTTCTGAGTTTTTGGTGATTTCTGTTATGACATGTGAAGCTTATATATGTGTGCTCATCGCAATAAAACTTCAGTTGACAGTTAGCACACCACAGTGTGTGTCGTCCCTGTTTTGTCCCAAGTCTTTTTCAAAAGCGAAATTATGTGTGACCATGTAGCATGGTAGTTCGGGGACGGTACAAGAGTTTTGGTGTGTTTAATCGCGGTTGTGCAAGTGAATCTAGTCGTGTGAACCTGTTCACGTTTCCCCATACGTTTTGAAAAGTAGTCCCCCTAGTACGGGCAGTTTCAGTACCGAACGTCTTTTTCAGTACTGGGACGCAAACTTGAACAAGAAGAAGAATGGAAACCGCTGATCATTCTCGACAAAGAAACTCAAATTTCCTTAACACAAAAGTCCGGATAAGGGTCTTTTCTTCACACGAAGACAATCCCTTGCCCTCCTCGTCTTCATGTGACGACAAATCCCCTTTTGGAAGCGTTGGTCAGGACGATGAGACATGCTTCGCTCAGCTTGCAAAAATTTTATAGACAGTCTATAGACTGTCCATAGACTTCTGTCTATAAATTCTATAGACAAATCCTATAGATTAGTCTATAGAGAATACAAATCCTACAGGCAGTCTATTATAGACCATCTATAGATTTAGGGCCATACACTTTTAACAGGTTTTTTTCTATAGACTATGAATAGACAAAAGGTAATATCTATTGAAAGGCAATAGAGTCACTAACAAGTCTATAGGAAGTTTACAGAATATTTTTATAAGGGTTGTGCGTTGGCCCCAGCCACGTTTCCTTCCCGCCTCTTCTATCGTGGTTCCTCAGTCCCCGAGGAAAGTAGCCGCACGAAATACTGGAAGTCCCCGTTCCGGTGCCTCTTCTGGCTGAGCAGGTTTCTAGATAAGCAAAAAAAAAAAAAAACTGCTGAGCTAAGCGTTAATTCGGTCTTCTCTCCTTCCTGGCTGGGCCGCCCACGGTTCCAGCTCCTAACAACACTGCACGGAAAACGGCCTCTATGAGAACAGCGAGTCACTCGCGGAATGTTTGCACGGATGTTAGCGTTCCCGCGCACTCATTTTCTCATCTTCTTTATCCTTTTCCTGCAGCTGTACGCTCCCTTCGCGAGGGCTCCGTATGTCTGGCAGTGCCACGCCCTCCTCATAGAGCGAGGTGCACTTCCGGTGTGCCTATAGTGAAGTCATTTCCTGCATGGCTCCATCCCGGGAACTTTGGGTCCATATCCTAAGCAAGAGAGCGATTCTTCAGCACGCACCGAGAGTGTGTAGTGAATTCTGAAGGGCCCTCTAAGTTCTCCCTTTTATTCGATTGCTTAAGAAGCAGAGTAGGGGTTGTGTGGTACGAACACCGAAGCCGTGCAGCCCTTACAAAAAAAAAAATTAAACAGCCTATAGACAGTCCAGACTTCTTTCTATAAAGTCTATATAGACAAATCCTAGAGAACAGTTTATAGGCAATACAAATGCTATAGACAGTCTATAGACAATCTGTAGATTTATGGTCATATACTTTTAGTAGACTTCTGTCTATAGACAGTCAACAGACTATGAATAGCCAAAAAGAAATATCTATAGGAAGGCAATTGAGTCTACAAAAAGTCTATAGACCATTTTTATAAGGGAGGTGCGGACATAAGTAAACGGAGGACGCTGTTTTGTTCCATGAGTGCAATCACGCCTTACCAATTTGGAATGAAGAAACGTTATTTCTCTACGAGAAAGCGCCCAAACGTCCACTATACCTATATGCACATAGTATTGCCGGAAATTTCAATTAGACAACATGTGAAAAATATTGGAAGACCCCTGCGAGCTCCGTTTAATTTTGTCCGCACCTTTACGCCATCTTTCCCTGGCGGCAGAGTTGAATTGTTGCGAAAGCTGGTATACCGACCGAATGTTGTTCCCATGTATAATATTACCACCTGCAGAAGGCCCTAGAAATTATCAGTTTTCTTAACAGCAAATCTTGAGTTTGCTTCCAA
Organism: Amblyomma mixtum; assembly: GCF_055824585.1. Lineage (NCBI taxonomy): Eukaryota > Metazoa > Arthropoda > Arachnida > Ixodida > Ixodidae > Amblyomma > Amblyomma mixtum. The sequence goes on along the minus strand of NC_143012.1, from coordinate 32,397,069 downwards.
GAGTCGGCATCTTCCTTGAGCTCGCGAGCTTTCTCATATGACGGATGTCAGCCCATTTAACACATTTGTATTGTTCTTCATGATTTTTCTCGCGCAGATCATTTGACAGCGGAAGCAGATGGGGCGACGAGATATACGCTTGACAACACGCGAAAATGTGGGCGCTACATATCGCACAAGGAGCGTTGCAGGCTATGCACTAGCACTTTGTCAAACACGGTACGACTGGCCCTTTCAAAGCAAACATGACCTCCCTCCGTATGCTGATTCTGCAGATAAGAAATAAAAAATATTTGGTGAAAAGTCAGCAACAAACCAGCTGCTCCGTTGGAGCAAGGCAGAGTAGAACCCGTAGAACGGGACCTCGAAACAGCGCTCAGGAACAAAGTATACACAGCGTATCGCAAAAGGCAGCCCAAGAAACATGAGCGCAATCTGACTGGGCAGGATGTATCATGGCCCGGCTAGACAGAGGAAGACGGAGCGGGCGTGCCACCGTCTGGTCCATACATAGAAACTGACCGAGCAAGCGAAGTGGTTGAGTCCGCTTACATAACGCAGCAGCGAGCGCGCGAACGAGCGATTCGCGCCGCCCCCTTCGCTCGCTCGCTGAGGCTAACGAGTTCCTGCTAAACAACTAGCGAAGAAACTCGCCCGATCGGTTCACTCTCGTGAAAGGGCGAGCAGGACTGCGCTTTCGGCCGCCGCTGAGCGGCGCAGCGGTCGCTACGTGCTGCCCTGCTACTCTTCGGTCGAGCCGTCCAGCCCAAAGAAGAGGCGACCTAGTCACCCAGTCGAACTGACCCCGAGCACGCGTGCGGCTTGTACGGCGCGTCTGCCTGCTCGAGAAATGAAAGAGGGCTAGAAAGAGGAGGAAAAGCTTCTCGGAAAGCAAGCAGAGAACGAGGAGGTTAGGAGGAAAGAGAGAGAGACGCAGACTGCCGCCTCCGCTGCAGCGCGTAGCCTGGCTACAGGTCATCACTGGCCCGGCCACCACCACGTGTTCAGAAGCGGTAATCTTTCGGGCCCCGCTCTTCTCTAAGCCGCCACAAGAGGGAGCTAGGTCTGACGAACAATTGCTACCCGTGTGCCCGCAGCTTGTCGTGCGATGCGTGAGGGATTCGTTGCTGTTGTCGGTTGGCCGCCGTTGTTGTTGCTATCTACGTCGTCCTTTCGGTGTTTAGAGACGCTGCGCTTCTTTGGACGCGATCGTGCGATGGAGGAGCGAGATGCGGCGAGCTACGAAACGTGCAAAGCCGAGGCGGTGAGCCGGAAAGAACGGTATTTTCGTGCTTTTGCACGCCAGTCTGCTGTGGTAGGATGGGTCGCTTCGGCGAAAGAAAAATCGTCGCGCGCGAGCCACCGCACCGAATAAGATCCCTGGCGTTTCGTAGTAACGAAATTTACGACGCGTAAGCACACTTTTCAGAGCATGGAGGGTGTTATTTTGCCAAGCGTGGCGCCTGCGTGGCGCCTTCAATACTAGTCTATATTATTTGCACGGGTACTGAGTCGCTTTGAGACGTTAAACCCCAATAAACCAAACTAAAGCTTCAGGTTAAGATTGTGCCTTGATCACCTGTGGGTTAGTCGGCAGAAAACATAGTAAACAATCAAGTCACTATGTTCCGGATCTTTACAGTTCATGAATATGCCCCATGCTGGACACTTTTTAAAACGTGGGTCGCTAAAATACAGGAACGAAATTGTCAATAAAGTCCACTTGAAATCCGAATAAAACCCCAAAATCCGCAGCACTGGAGTGGAGCAGTGCGGCGGCGAGTGGGCGGTCCCAGTACATTGCAGTTTGAAAAGAGAGAAAAAGAATAGACAAATTTCAAAATGTGTATGTGGAATGTTCTCCTCGGACATAAATTGTTTAGTATGAATAACGGTGTGGGATACTGCGAACGGGCTGTAAGTTTGCTCAGTCAATACAGGCGTCACTTCCTAATATCTATAAAAAATTCCCATTCATTCAAGTTCCGACCACATGGGCCGTTAACCGGAGCTTATTAGTGGATTAAAAATATGGACTGGAGTATAGCAGGCTGAAGCAAAACACTTTTATCCTCTATCTCTAGCCGTGATTTTGGGCATCTGGGCAGCATTTTGCAGAGCCGCCGAAACATTCGTTGAAGGCACTTCAAAAGCTATACGAACCTTACTTCCTGTAGCAATGGGAAAAGTCTCACACTTCTTATTACTTTCGGGGCTCTAACCTAACCTACCGCTTTGCTGACCCGAAACGTTCGTGTCGATGCCGAAGCCGCACAATACTCGGCAAGTCCGGCCTGGTCATGCGTGCAAAGGTTTTGCTGGGGGGGGGGGGGGGGGGGGGGGGGGCTTCTGTAGCGTGTGTGAGTGTAACTTTTAGGCGGACCGTTCGTGGTGAACAAAAAAAAAGGTAGCAGCAGCAAGCGCGCAATCTTTTTTTTTTTTTTTGTCTTCCTCGTTTATTTCTCATTCTTGTCTGGAAGTACCCGGAATCTTGGGAAATCTAGATGCGTGATGAGACCCCAACTTGAAACAATTTTCAGAGAATCGCGCAATATTTCGCGGTACAGCGGTCGTAGCATTGCTTTTATTTTTCTTCTTTCTGACTTCTACTGATTATTTTCTTTTCGCCTTTTCGTTGTATCCTTTTCTTCTCTGCGTGAAACAGGCCAGCTGCAGTAATTACATCCTGGACGTCCGTGTGCCTCTCAGCTGTTTCATATGTGCATATATTACCAGTGCCAAAATTTTTCTAGTCGAGGACGTGGTTTTGCATAATTTGAGTAAAGTTAGCGGTTCTCCTTTCTCGGTCATTGTTCGTTTTTTTTTTCCTGTCATCGTAAGCTAACTTTCTTCCGGCTAGTTCATCCATATGCATACTCTAAACCCGAATAAGCTTATATGGCAGCAAAAAGGGAATTAGCTGTCCTCTACCGCTCTCTCTTTTAGGGGCAGGGTACACTCTCCAAGTTCGGGAGTAGACTTTGGTCATTGAATACACGGAATGCTGACTCATGCCAGCGGAGGTTTATTTCCACTGGAAAGCATAGTAACTTGATGTAGTTAGCAATGCAAGGAGGCTTTTGAATGCGGCACAGAAGGTCCTGAAATTAGCAAGTAAAGGAGGTTGAAACCTCAGTTATAATCTTCGTAACTGTCAGAACTTCGCACGTTTTGAAGAGCGAATTTGGCTCCGTTCCCAACAATAAGTATTCAGTATTTTTAATGATACAAATATACCGAAGGGCTTGGGCAGCATGACCTGCCCGGAAAGAGAGGGTGCTATAGGGGAGCTTATTCCCTTTTTACTCCCTTCGTGTTTAGAGTGTACTGCTCCGTGCCGCAGATCACGCGGAGAGGAAGCCCTCGCGTTAACGTGCGTATACGCTCGTTATCGCGACAGTCGCGGCATAACGTGCGTTATGTATACATGGCAGGGACGCGTGACGACCTTGTTTCGCAAGCTGACGCGATTCTGTTATACTACACCGTCAAACTTCAATCGAAGTGAAAAGGCCGTGGCTTCTCATTACGTTGGTTTGTCTCTCCAAGTTAAGTGCTAAAGTGCGAGAGCGAAAGTTTCTTGGCTGTTATAAGTATATGTAACGTACTTTGCCAATTCACAATAAATTATCCTCACCAACTTACAAAGAACTTTACACACAACACTAAATATGGCCTGTAGTGGCAACAGTTTAGTGGTGTTATGAGCGGAAATTTTGCTGTAACATATTCAAGAATATAACTAAATCACCTATATCTATTCGCTAAAGACTAACGAACGGCTTTTTCAGCGACACTCAGTGGCAGGTACTTTGCACACTAAAAGACAACATTGGTTTCGCATATTCAGCGAGTGAATGAACAGATGCGCATGTTTGGCTCACTTGGGGAATCTGTGAGTAGCCCATGAGGAACGACCAGACATAGCGTCTCGCTTGTATTTGATTTGTTTGCGGTAACAATGCAGTAACCTGGCTGTCTTGCATGAAGCAACGCGGTTTTGCCCCACTGCTATCATTGGACCATAGCTTGTCCGTGTATTTTGAATGATTGCAGTGATGTGATAGCTGCGCCAATTGCGCCGATGTGCGCCAAAAGGCAAAACCTGCTACATCCTGCTACATTTTTGTTATTGTGCGCCAAAGCTGCGCCAAACGCGTATTTTCACTTTGATGTTACGCCTGATGTTGTCAGAGCAGTGCGAGAGGCAAGCAAAAGGTACAGAGAACGTTTGGCAGCTGAAGAAGAGCAGGCTGCCAAACGGCAGCGTGCCAATGTGCCGAAGATGACACCAAGTGATGCTGACAAAACCCTCAAGCTGGAAGTAGAAACAGCAAAGAAAATGCTGGTGAATGCAGAGCTGCTCATGAACAATGGCATAAAGATGAAGAATTTTGGTGATATGGAAAGTGGGCAGGCCATGCTTGCTGAAGGAAAAACAAGGCTTTCAGCTGCTGTTGACAAAATGTCGCCTAAGGCAGCCAACTGGGCAGTATTTTGCAGTTAAAGACTGAATGATGTTGCTCACAGAAAAAAGGCACATAATTGGTCCACTGCTTTTTGATAGGCCAAGAAGCCGAAAAGTTGTGCTGTCGTGTACATAATTATTATTCAGTTCGAAACGTTGATAGTGTTATTTCATTGTTTTTCTGTAAGCTTGTGATCTGCATTCTAGTCATTTTTAAATAAAAGTTCCAGTGAATTCCTTGTTGTCCATTTATAACTGCTGTCCTATAGGTGCTTGGCGGCTATAACACAGCGCTGATCTATACTTGGTCGCATAAAAATTTACATGACACTGAAGTTCTAAAATTAGTTATTTGGGCCAACATATGATGTTTCACAATTGCCTCTAATTTAATTAAATTATTGCCAAAACCACGATCTGATTATGAGGCACGCCGTAGTGGGGGACTCCAGAATTGGACCACCTGGGGTTCTTTAATATGCACCTAAATCTTAGTACACGGGTGTTTTTGCATTTTGCTCGCATCGAAATGCCCCTAACATCCTATTGAACAGCACCTTTTTGTTCCCTAAGGTTTCCTCCTTATTTTACTATTTTACTTCTCGCAAAGTCAATTTTTTCACTTGCAATGAGCCTTGAGCTGCTCCAAAAGCTTGTTTCCCTGCTCCAAAATTCCCATTTGGCTGCTCCAAAAAGCTGCTCCAAAATGGCTTCAGCCAATCACATCACTGTGATTGTACACTAAGTAGTGAAGAAAGTGTTCCGTTAATCATAACATTCAAAGCTTTGGCCAAAGTTCTTCAGTACACCATGTCTGCGTGATTCTAGTTGTTAAGTTTATTCCCTCTTGGGCGTGTTTTCTAATAACCATCTCTGTAGGTTTTTATTCTTTTTTTTTTGAGGAGGTCTATTGTGCTCCTATTACTGTTAGGAGAAGGTAAGTGACGCCAACCAAGTAAAATACCAAGTAAAATACAGGAAAAACACGACGTTTCGGGACCGGCTCGGCCCCTTCTTCACGGTGTGACTACGGGCGAGCGCAGCTTGGCTTTTTAAGCCCCTGTGTGGAGGACCTGCGGGTCAATGGCCGCAGCCCATGGACGTAGGATGAGGGGAGAGTCCCCAGGGAACGATTAACATTCTCTCGTGTTTGCTGTATGTGCCACGACTCGAGTAGAAGCCTCCTGCGTGGGTTAGCTTCCGTTTCCAATACAATGGTGCTGTCGAAGTCAATTGGGTGGTCACACCCTTCACAGTGTTCGGCCACGGCGCTGCGTTGACGATTCATGTGACGGACGTCCGCTTTGTGTTGGTTCATCCTTTCCGCGAAGTTCTTCGTTTCCCCTATGTACGACGCCGGGCAGACGGAACACGGAATTTTGTACACGACGCCCTGGGCCTTTTCTCTGGGCTGCCGGTTTTTTGGGCGGGGGAGAAGGCGACCGATAGTGCTGGTCGGTTTGTGCGTTGTCAGCACCCCTTCTTTTCCGAGAATGCGACCCAGCGTCTCGCTCACGCCTCTCACGTAGGGCCCCTACGTGAGAGGCGTGAGCGAGACGCTGGGTCGCATTCTCGGAAAAGAAGGGGTGCTGACAACGCACAAACCGACCAGCACTATCGGTCGCCTTCTCCCCCGCCCAAAAAACCGGCAGCCCAGAGAAAAGGCCCAGGGCGTCGTGTACAAAATTCCGTGTTCCGTCTGCCCGGCGTCGTACATAGGGGAAACGAAGAACTTCGCGGAAAGGATGAACCAACACAAAGCGGACGTCCGTCACATGAATCGTCAACGCAGCGTCGTGGCCGAACACTGTGAAGGGTGTGACCACCCAATTGACTTCGACAGCACCATTGTATTGGAAACGGAAGCTAACCCACGCAGGAGGCTTCTACTCGAGTCGTGGCACATACAGCAAACACGAGAGAATGTTAATCGTTCCCTGGGGACTCTCCCCTCATCCTACGTCCATGGGCTGCGGCCATTGACCCGCAGGTCCTCCACACAGGGGCTTAAAAAGCCAAGCTGCGCTCGCCCGTAGTCACACCGTGAAGAAGGGGCCGAGCCGGTCCCGAAACGTCGTGTTTTTCCTGTATTTTACTTGGTATTTTACTTGGTTGGCGTCACTTACCTTCTCCTAACATTAAATTTCCCAACCAGACAGACTTCTGTCGAATGTTTTCTTTTGCTCCTATTACTTACTGTTTTTCTTTTTGTGCTTTTTGTTCATAACAAAATGAATAGGTACAGCAGTGACAAACAAAGCAGTGTGAAAAAAAAACGTTAGCAATACATAATCCAAATAAGCAATCTATACGTCTGCGTGCATTAAGTGAACCCTTTCTATTTTTTTCCTGTTATCTCTCTTGAACCACAGGTGTCCCACTGACCGCACCATCATGGGCCCTCTGCACAAGGTGAACGATGACGGCAAAGTGCTTCACGCCCCATTCGACGCCTTCAAGTTCCCCACGTCCGAGATCGTGCAGTTCAAGGCACTCGTGACGCCATGCCTACCCACCTGCGAAGCGGTGAGTTGAGAAAGAACACAGGAAAACATTTCGTTACGGCGTGTCAATCAACTGAAAGCAAAGATAAGAACGCAAGAGTCACATTTAACTTTTGAATGGTTGTCTTTTTGCGTGACCTTTTTCTATAGTTGAAACGGAAGTCTATGACTGTAGGTGTCGGAAGCTACAAAATCGGCTCTGGACATCTGAAATACGATTCGGAGTATACAAAAACAATCGCGCTGTATTCGGTGGGCACAAGTTAGCCGCAGAAAAACAAACACTTAGACCATGAGCGAACGCATTAGTTCTTTGCCACGGTTTCCACTCGAACCGAACACCATGCCAGAGCTTCGATGGGGTTGCGTCTCGACTATCCTTTATTTCTCTGCGACGCATTGTGTTACCGTCCACCACAACGGTACGTGTTAACGATTTCACTTTGTCTACTTCCTTTAGAACATTTCATACGAACCCACTGGGTGCTTCAAGGCGGTCGCGAACAATAAAAATGGCCCCTGTCATGGGCGTGCCAGGAAGCCACTGGGTTTCTTTTATTACTGTTATTATTAACATTGTCTTCCGCTGTCAATCGCCTTCATTCTCTTGCAAATGGTTTGGCGGCCCTGACCTGAAGCGCGCAACGTACAAAGCGACAGCGGTCACGACGGCGGAACATTAGGACAGAACACATTGTTTCGCTCGACGATGCAGGGTCAAGTTCACCGCACAATGGAACCGCGCTGTGCTCGAAAGTTGACCATACCCTTTCAAAAGTAGGATACGGAGGGTTCCGCCGCGCGTAAGAAGGAAGAGGGGTACGCGGGTTCACCGCTAACGAACGAGGTCGCAAGGCCACATTGCGTATAGCATAAATCTACTTATATACACGCAGTGTCCTTCGCGGGTCGTCTCTTGTAGCAGCCGGCAGTGGTCGGTAAGAAGAAAAGAACGCAGCGTTGCGATCGTGTGTAGATGAGATCGCCCGATGCTACCAAGCGGAACGGGTCAGACGTACACCTCGGACAACGGACAGCTGTCCGGTCGCTCCGCCGCCGTTGGCGCTACAAGCGCTACGGGTCCGTGAGCTTGGACAGAGGACCTCCAGAAGCAGGAACGGTTCTGTTGTCCAGCGTTTTATTCGGTTTGCTGAAGCAGCTGTAGCGTGGTGGCGCCGAATATTAGCATAGCGCTGTGGGTCGAGGTCTTCTCATTGTGTACTTGTGGCGAGGCTCGTAAAAGTAACGAATTTTTCGACTGTAGTAATAAATCAGGAGGTAAATTTTGACTCTTACTACTTTGATCAGCTGTAGTAGCCGTAGTGACCTGTTTATAGATGACAGGAAATGATATTTCCTTTATACGTAAAACATACATTTTTTTTCGCAGGTTAAAAAGAAGCGCCTCAAATCGTTTCCGGGTTGCAAATGAAGGCAGTGGCTTGATACTGAGTTGTGACTATGACTTCCCAGGGACAGTTTGTCATTCGGATGTCAGGTGCCAGAACCATGCATGGCCCTCAAACTCTGGAATGCTTGAGAACGTGTTTTTGCAAGGTCTCGCCACTTCTGTTAAATAGTTTACGCTTTCCGATTGTTGCTTACGAGACTGTCGGTGTTCCCTCATCAAGCCTGCCTTTTAACCGCTGCATAAACGCAAGCTTATGTAACGATGGCACAGAAAAGCAGAGTGCTGACAAGTATAGCACTCTTTTTACCAACGATAGCGCAGCCGGGCGGGGATTTCAGATTACATTAGTAAACCTAATCATATTGAGTTAGGGTTTATGAGGTTCTCGTTTAATATGAACGATAAGGATTCACAGCTGTGTGCCAATGGGACTTTTACAGCAATGATAAATCTTGGTCTCTTTGATTTAGGCACTGAAGGCACTTGCGCGAAAATTCAAACGAGATAACGAGAATGTTCATATGAAATGGTTTGTGCGGCTTAATGTCCCGGATGTGCGGTCAGGCTAATCAGAGGCGCCACTTTGAACGTCTCCGGACTAATTTCGATCACCCGTGGTTCTTTACAGTGCGCTGACACATAGGCATTTTGCACTTCGTCGCTATCAAAATCCCGCTGCCATGCCAGGGTTCGATCCCGCGACCTCGGGATGAGCAGAGATAACGAGGTCAGAAATTCGACACCCAGGCTGTAATGAGGACCACGTAACAACAGCGACAGACTACATTAAAGAAAGCAAAGCTGTTTTAGAGCGAGAGCTGTACTCCTCAGGGTGCAACTTCCTATTTCGATGTGAATGAGACAATGACCTTCAGCGCCCGACAAGGTCAAACCGAAATTAACTGCGTGGTGGTATGATCCAAGCTATGGTAGTATGACCACGTGATCATATGCCTCTGACCCTTAGGTACCTTAACTTGACCTTGACATTTGGGGCACCACATCGGCAATGGCCTTCAGTGCCTCACAAGGTCAAAACGAAGTTAACTGCGTGGTGGTATCATCCAAGCTATGGTAGTATGACCACGTGTTCATGTGACTTTGACCATTGGGTACCTCAACTTGACCTTGACATTTGATTTGAGACAGTGGGCACCATATCGGCAATGACCTTCAGTGCCTCACAAGGTCAAAACGAAATTAACTGCGTGGTGGTATAGCCCAAGCTATGCTGGTATGACCACGCGATCATATGTCTATGACCATTGGGTACCTCACCTTGACCTTGGCATTTGATTTGAGATAGTGGGCACTACATCGGCAATGACATTCAGTGCCTCACAAGGTCAAAACGAAATTAACTGCGTGGTGGTATGGTCCAAGCTATGGTGGCATGACCACGCGATCATATGTCTATGACCATTGGGTACCTCACCTTGACCTTGGCATTTGATTTGAGATAGTGGGCACTACATCGGCAATGACATTCAGTGCCTCACAAGGTCAAAACGAAATTAACTGCGTGGTGGTATGGTCCAAGCTATGGTAGCATGACCACGCGATCATATGTCTATGACCGTTGGGTACCTGACCCTTGACATTTGATTTGAGACAGTGGAGACCATGCTTAACAGAGCTTTCACCCGTATAACTAGGTTCAAGCCACGTTGAACCCTAGCCATTTTTTACGTCTGTTGCAAGGCACCGGCAGTAATTGCTCCTCCTTCTATCGACCCCTACAGACAACGTGCGACCATCGTGTGTTACGTTTGGGGTACTAAAGATTTTATCGCGTTTAAACCCCCCAGCGAGTCTGTTCGGCACGCCTCATAAATTCCCTTCCGCCGGACTCCCTTCTGTCGTCCGCAGGCCCGCTGTTCGGAGAAAGGCCAAAGTCCGTACGGCCGGGAGGTGGACTCCTTCGGTCGTCGGCGTCGCCGATGGACCGAGGACGCCCTTCCTACGGTTGACGGGGTGTGGCGCCGCCGCTCTCGCCGTTCGTCCAACGCCGGCGCCGCCGATCAGGCTGACGAGGAGGACGACGAACTGGTGGTGGTGCAGACGATCCACATCACCGACAAGTTCGGCTTCGCCAGGTCCCAGCACAAGGACGGCGAGAACGGGCTGGACGGCTCGTCCAAGCAGGACACCAGTGAGTGGCTCCTTGCGCTGGCGGGAACGCAGGGTGCAAACTCCATCTCACTGCACCTTTCAGTCAGGTGGAAGCTACCAGCGCGAGGCTGCAGCTTTCAAAAGTATGCTGTGCAAAAGTAGACTTTTTTTTAAAAGCAAACTACACACTTCTGGAAGCCACCTCTCCAGGCTCCGAGCTTCCACTACACTGCAGGTATCAGTGAGATAGAGGGTATAATTCAACAGACACGTGTTCTTCAAGACTTTCATGGAGAGAAATTAAATAAGGAGTTAAATCTGCTCTGTTTAAAGCTGATGGGGTTGAGAAGTCTCCAACTTAACCGACTCTATGTTTGCATTATCGAGAAGTTGAAGACAAACTTCCGCCTTACGCCTAGACCAGATTGAGAGACTTTATTCAATGTACGACCAAAGGTCACACGGAGATATCAGTTGGTCACTTGTAAAAGGAGACGTTTTAAAACACCGTCACAGTAAGCAATGCAGTAACCATTGCCTGCCTTTCGTGAAGCCTTACGCTTGTAGAAGGTAAGCGTTCTTGTTCATCTTACCTTAGGCTGGGCGCGAAAGCACCACACCTTCTTCATGACTTTCACAACACGACAAATATTTAGTTAGCCAGTGAACGAGCGTCATGAACGCAAAAAGCATCATTCATGTTGCACTTGAAAGAAAGCCTCTCGAGTGTGCTTTGTAGATTCAGAAAAACGTTCATGGATCTGCCCGGTGCTGCTTAGTCATTCAGTGCTGCACTCTAAACACGAATACGACTATATGGGAGTAAAAAGAGGAGTTAGCTGCCCTCTAGCGCAGTTGCTTTTATAAAAAGAAATGCGCTAGAGAGGAGCTTTCTTTCTTTTTACTTCTTTCTGTTTATAGTTTAGTGATGCAACCATGACATTAACCCATAACTGGCTGTAGTGTTCAAAGCGTGTTTTTCAGCCGTAGTTAGTCTTCGTTCCTTTCCGATTTTGAAGAGAGTAGCCAGTGGGGAAGCTATTAAAGCTGCCTAGTTACTATCCGAGCTGCCACGATTCTGTACTCTTCTTTTCCTGAGGACGACAAGAGTGAAAAGCAAAACTAAGAGCAGGAGGAGATCATCAAGTTCGCTGCTTTGTTTTATAGCCCAATCACCGTCCAGTAATTAAGCTTTTTTTTTCCTTCTGTTCTTATACGGCCTGGCAGGAATGAGGGGGAAAAAAAGCAGCCGTATGGATAGCGTGCACGTTGCAGTCTCGCGCCTTTGAGCCCCTCCTAGGAGCCCATCTCTCGAGGAGCTACAGCGAAGCTGCTGCTCCTGCCTGCCGCTGCTGGTCAGCTGATTGATGGACGCGCAGCTTTCATTACGGGCTCCCAAAACTTGGCAAATTGCTTCCTCGAGAAGGGCTGACCTCGTGCGCGCTTGGCGGAAAATGGAGCGCTGCTTCTTTCCCGCGCCCGCCGGATAGCCATTAGACGCGCCAGTTCACCCAGCTTCTCAAGGAAAAGCCGTACACCGTCTTGCCGCGTCCGTGCAGTGTTGAAGAAGCTACCGCTGGTCTCAGCCGCTTCAAGCATATAAATTAGCGTTAAAGAAGGGTACGGATAGAAGAAAAAATGACAGGACATAGGTTAGGACAGGACGTCGACCTTCCTCCTGACAGTGACCTTTCTTTTGCTCCAGTGAACTGGGACCTACCATCTAGGCCAACAAGACTTTCTTCAGCGAGTCGCTGGTTCAATTCGTAGAGTTATTCGCTCGTATTACCGCTTTATGATTGGTTGGTCGCTTGGCTATTGTGCCTGCCCTTCATGAGCCGACCGGGACGTACAGCTAACACTGATATGAAAGGCGACAGTCTGTGCACAAGAACGAATTCTGTCATTACTTCTACACTGAAGTCGAACATATGTCCTGGGCATTAAGCGTCCAGTGTAAAACGCTTAAGATTAAAGGGAAATGTATACTTTTCAGTCATACTTACGGATTAATCACTGGTTGAATGCGGATGATGTGTTCCCTTTTATAATGGAGACACCTGTGCAAGCAGCTTTGTGAATTCGGGCACCTATCTGCTGTTTCTAGCTCCCCAGCATGTACAATACTGCACCGTTTTAGCGCAGTCGTGCGTAGTAGTTCGTCCATTCGCGCCGGGATCGTTTTCGTCGAGTGCGGAAACGCGGTGGTCCTGCCGCCTGCGCCACCGCCGTGGCGCAGGCGCCAGGATCGCCGCTGGCTGCGTGAAAAATTTACGACGCGCATAAATTTCCATGACTCGTCTCCGGACAGAACCCAAAGCGCTCTGCGAGCCATCTCCTCCCTTTGTTTCTGTTTCGTTTATCTTTATTCCTTTCTTTCTATCCCACGTTTAAGTTCGATCGAGTTATCGTGCGCTTCTCGCCGAATCCACTCTTCAGCCTCCCGGTTTTAATGCCGCCGCTTCGATCAATCTTGGTTCGATTCTGGTCAGCCTCTAAAGTTTTGAACTTTTTTTTTGCTCGTCCCGGTAAATTTGCAAATGCGCGGCGCCGCCTTGACGGGTATGCCGAACTGCTGCGCAAACTTTAAGCCACGCCGTCTGAGGGCAAAGTGAAAGGCAACCACTTTGGCGAAGACCACACAAGTTGAAGCGTGATCGAAGCGCCGTATGTATAAATGCCTCCGGAGTGCAGAAAACGCACGTTTGCGTAGCTCACCGGACTTTGCAAAGAAATAACCCAAGCTCAACGCTCTCCCTGCTCACACGTACACGCCTTTCGTTGTGGGTCGACACGATAACCGTAGATGCCACTTCCTGAACGCTATGTGCCTATGAAGGCGCACAGCAACTACTTTAAAAGGAGACAGATTAGAGTACCTTAATGGGCAATGAAAGCTCCTCTAAACTGCGCGAAGAGGCTAGATTTGCGTGCGCCCCCTAGTGCCTAAGGATACAACTGCCAACGTGGTGAAACTAGCTATGAGATGCGCAAGGTTCTACGTAAGTTGCAACCATATGTAACCATTAAGGTGCGCGACATTTTCAATACACGGGCGTTATTTTTCGTTCATCGGAATGTGCTGTACGTGGGCTGCGGCTGGCTAGCCTCTGTACGAAAGTGCTGGCTGTTGGCAACAAACAAATGAAAGAAAGGGAGCAGACATCATTTCCTACCACGGAACCAAACCCACAACCTGCACATCAATAGAGCACCCCCCCCCCCCCTCCACCTCCCCTACCCACCATGTACCAAGGGAGCTCCATCACGAGCCAAGCGCTACCTTTGGCGCGCGGCGCTCCCCACTTGCATCTATGGCATGCGGTCAGTCTAGTCGAATTGACCGACCAACCCTTTGAGGCCTCACACTGGGTCTCGCATACCGCGCCCCCGTCGTCGTGGGCTCGGTCGTGACGGGTACGGGGCCTTCGGCACCGCTTCATCTCTCGGACGCCGGAGCATCTGCATACAGATTGCCTTTTCGAGGAAGAGGGGCGGAGAGGGTAGGCTGGGGTGATATGCACGCCGTACACGACCTGTGTGTGTAGCTGTGCAGAGCGCTCAACCTCTCGCCACCTTAGCTTTTGCTTTTATTTTTGCTGCCGCTTCGACGCTGGTTTAAGTCTTTCCTTTTTGCTTTTCATTTTGTGCCTTCTATACTCTCAATCTTCAAGTCCATCTCGTACCCCTTCGTGCACTGCTCTGGGCGGTCAGTTATTGTTCCGAGTCGCTCGTGCTCGAACGCTGGCCGATGCAGTCTTTCCTGGTCAAGAGCGCTGGATTCTTTTTCCTTTGTTTTGTGGTGTTCTTGAAGTGACGATAAAGGCGTTCCGAGTTCGCACTGCTTAGCGAGTAGCAACTGTTACCTTGCATGGTACGTACAGTTATGCATGCGCAAGTGGCCGCAATAACCGGCGCATAAAAACACCTCCAAAAGGCTGCAGGCTTACAGATATTATTGCACGTCTAAGTACAGTATAGGTACTGGTAAAGCTGTCTTCATCCACTTGTAACTAGGACTACAAACACTAGCTTAAGATTTCAGTCAAACTGTATTTTCTCATCGATACTGCTTACGTAGTCAAACACGGCCATCCAAAACACGGCCCCCGTCTTTTACGCCGAATCAAGGTATATGTCTCATGACTCGCAGATATATACAGGTTTATTCACCTCAGGTGTCAGTGATAAATTTACCGAATTAACAGAGCAGTGGAGGCCTCTACCAGGAGCGGCGGCAGACGCATGTGCTGACGTTTTTATTCGCTCCTGTGTATCAGTCTTAGAGTCTGTTTTCACTCCCGCCGGTCCTGTTCGCTGTATTGTCTATTTACCAAAAACTAAAATGGTTAACCAAAAAACGAAATGTAGTCCAAATCGAAATCGAACGGGACGGAAAATTCCTTCGATCCATGGGGAGTTTGAATTAAAGGGAGCGCTCATGATATTGACAGAACCAACGTCCGTTTTTGTGAACCAACAGTTCGAATTATTCAGTGTTGTGGTTAAGGCGGGTGCTTCTATAACTCTTTATACCAACTGGACCGAAGAGTTGGTTCGAATTCACCGTAACTTCGAATTAAGCGAGTTCCAATCAGCACGCGTCCACTTACCGTCTTGCCTGTCACTGATATAATACGCCGTCCCTGTGTTCGCAGTGATGATGTCCACGGACGGCTCCGGATGCATCAACGTGGTCGGCCTCATCGTGGCGTGCTCGATGTTCCTCATGGCTCAGGTCGTCCTTCTACTCGTATGGGGCTGCGTCTGGCAGCGTCGACGCCGCAACAAGCTCGACGAATGCAACACGCCCAGCATCGACATACTTTACTCCTCCTCCAGTAAGATCTACTAACGACGTTGTGAACCGAGACTAGAGGAAGCTGTGCTTCGAAACACCCTAGTGGCTCAAGACAATGAGTGTGTGTGGTGGTGTGTGTGTCGGTGTGCCTCAGCGTAAAGACGCCCGCTGCTTTCTCCAGCATTAGAGAGGCTCTTGTAAAGCCATAAGTGCAGGCAATGATCAGGGGAACATTGACAAGCTGGCAGGTGGAGCCTAAAAGTAAAGAAAGCAGTTAAGACACTCAGCCTGATTTCTTTCACCGCACTTGGCTTCTAGGAACTTGAAGCGCTCGAACTAACTAGTCGTAACATGTGTTAAAAAGTCTACTTTCAGGAGCCATATTTCGACAGCGAAGCAGGGCGAGAGTAACAAAGGACACGTACAATATGGATGGCGCTCTGATTTCTTCCGAAGTTAGACAAGTTATAATACGTTGCCCTCTCTCTTATGTGTTCCGTGTTGTTTTCGACTTGGTGCGCTTTAAGCGTTGTTTCTACTAAGCACCTTTAACTCAAGCCTAAATACTCTTTCTTCGTGTTCTTAGTCAATAGGCGGTTCTGGAATAAACTTTCTAAGAAATCTTTGTTGAGTCTTTAAAAAATACGCTCTGTAATTTGACATTCACGAGCATCGCCGCATCAAAAACCTATTACGCGACTATATACAAAATGAACTCCCTCTAGTAATCAAGTTCTGCCAGAGGAACTATCTGTATCAGTTAGGTTGGTTTTCATCTTAACTAAATGGGTGAATCAGCAAACAATGAGCCCTTCTCTCGCATACGCAGGAGAAAGCAGCGTGCGGTATGTCAGGGACAGTTCCAGCAGTCATCACGGGACAAGCAGTGCAGCGGCATTCAACTCGATTTTCAACGGACCGTGCCGACACCTGCCGTCCCGACGCTGAGAGGGCCGCAAGATCTCTGTGCGCGAACAAGGCCCACTTGGTGCGGGCGAAAGCGCCCTCTTTCGACCACCACCACCGACTAGCTCAACACTGCCAATGCTTGACCCCAACGAGTTCGATGCGCATCGAGACGCCTCGAATCGACACGACGGATACAGAGTCTGCGCAGTGAGCGATGCGCACGTGTGCACGACCGACGTCGTCATCCCTGAAGTCAGCTAAAAGACTGTGCGACTGGTGCTGGGTGCGATGTCGTCGATACGTGCATTGCTAACGCCGTGCGTCAGAACTTTGTGCGCCCCCGTGTGTGTCGTTTAAGAAACTGCTGCTTTTCCCCCTTCCCACATTGTGGAACGTTCACATTCTGTGCTGGAACATTGCCAAGGTGAACGCCGACAATGTCTGATGACGCCACTCCATTGGCCTCACTGTGCTGGACGTTCTATACATGCGTTTAATGTGAACTTTTCTTTGGACTTACTGTGAAGTGAACGTCGCGGTATATCGTGCGCCTCGAAGTGCTCTTGAAGAGTGTGGCGCTTCAGCGGACTTAGTATAGTATAGAAGATTGGAGCCAGAGTAACACGGAAATCGACTCCCGGTGTGGAAAAATCTAGTATTAGGTGCTGGGTTCTCCATATATTTGCGCTAGAGGACCTAAAAGCCACTCATGCGCTTGAGGTCTCCCTCAGCTTCTATGCTGTTGACGTTAGCGGACAAGACGTTCACATCGAGTTTAACCTCAAGAAGCTGCATGGGATATTTATGTTGGTCGGTTCACGTGCTCTATTAAGCTTTATTTTATTTTTTTTTTCTGTGGCAGCTTAGTTTACTATCGTTCGCGCTTATCCCAATAACAGAGTTAAAAGGCAGCTATGTTTCGTGAGTGAAGATTTTGTGTAGCCTACTTCAGAAGACTTCTGAAATGCCGGTGTCTGAGATTTAGAAGTCAGCATCTCAACTTCTTTAACCGGCACAGGTGATGTCGTCTTTCTAATGCGATAGCATTAAAAGCCCCTTTGGACCAAAAACGTCGTCGGTCATAAAATTCACCCATTGGCTGGAGAGAAGTGACGTCAGCAGACTCGAAGTGACGTCCTTTCCGGTGAAAGCATCAGCAGCTTCTAATCTTATCGCATTGCCAATACATATAGTAATTAGGTGCCCCCGTGAATTTTTTGTTGTTGTGGCACCTTCCAGTGTCAGCAGCAGATCTTTAGTTTTACTCATAATACCCTAAGTTCATAGCTGCCCACGTTATTAAAACGATTATTCCGTTTTTACCTTTCGTGAGCATCACCGCTGCATTATCGTGTTGGGCAAGAGATTAAAAGCAGGTGTGAATGTTTACGCAATCGCCAAACTAATGTAATTGTTTCTTTTTTTTTAGTTTGCAAAGTGAAATCACGTTTTCTTTGAGTTTCTCACGCCTCACGAACATGTGCACGATTCGTTTTACTTACATAGAACCCGCGCACTGCGTTTGCTCAGTTCTTTTCTAGCGCCTGCGCAGGTAAGAATATTTTCTCTGAAGTTAAAGTGTAAAATGAAGTTCATTCGAATTCGATGACAGCAAAATTTTCAAAATATAGATTTTAGTTAGGTCTCAGAATTTAAGCCACAATTTAGGGCGTATAGATTTCAAGTAATTATCATTTGCAGCCAAACACAACCTCTTACCACAGAGTCCAGTCAATATCAGGGTTCCTGACGTGGTTGATCCTTCAGAGGTAAATGAGCACGCCATATTGTGTTCGTCTAAAATCGACAATATTCAATAGAATGCTCCATCAAACTTGTGTGCATGCGTTGTCATGGCACTTAGCTGACGCCTCTTCCGTGGAAAGACTTGAAAGCCCCTTGCCTAATGCTACTCAGCTGGTGCTAACCGGATATTTGAATGATGCAATTGTCACAAAAAGCTGTACCGTCTGCGGCTGTATGCAAAAAGCGCAGCGTAGCGCAGATCGGTTCTCGATGTACGTCATTCGCTGTAACATCAATTCTCAAAACGATCAAGGTACCACATGCCGGCGTTAATAGCCGATTGGAGTCGTAGATATGTTCCCCTTAGGCACTTGCAAACTCATTCTCATGACAGAGTGTTTTTCACAAGCTACTTAACGTGGGACATGACTTCGATGGCAGATTATGAAGATTTCAAAGAAGACAGATCTATATTTCAGGTGCCAGCAGTAATACAAAAAAAAAATACATCCTCATGAAATAGTTATTTCCTTGTGTTGCGGCAAGAACCATGTCCAAGAGAAATTTAGTAAATCACAAGTTCTGCTGCCCGATACAGAAGTATTTGTTAATATCGGGAGACTTCGCCTGTCATGCTTTTCGTCCACGTTAGCTTTCGAGACAACTGCTTATACTATTTATATCACCACCGCATAAATTCGATATTAGCCACGTTACCTGCAGCTACGGCGAAAAGTGTAAAATGCACTTATCTAACACCCTTGGTGAACTAGCTGCATTTCGCGCATTACGCAAGTGGCTTTTAACTCATTTCCTATGCCTTTTTACTTTTGCACCACTGGCGCAGACTGGATCTGCGCGAATTTTTGCAGTCTTTACAAAGGCATGCAAGAAAGGTTTAGGTATTTCCTCGTTTGTGTTGTATTTGCTTGATGCGTGTATGTGTAGCGTAAGCAATGCAAGAATATTTTGTCCGTGTCTCGCTGGACCGTGTAAACATGAAACTTTTATGCATGTGTAGAAGTACTTTTTAGGTTTTTAGATTGTTTGTCGCAGTCGCAGCTTCTCCGTAGTTTTCATTTTCATAACACCTGTGAAGAAGAATGCTGGTGGGCTGGGAAGACAGAGAACTCACTGTGTTTCATTTTTAGGACATTTCTATCAGCGCATGTATTGTATTGATGCGCTAGGCGTAAACCCTTGGCGAAACATTGGGGCGTCGTTTTGCTGAGGCTGACGCCGAACTGTAATGCGAGTATCATTTGCTTGATGTAGCCCTGGAGAGAGGGCAGCACTTTACTCCTACATAGCTTTTAAGCCCCACGAGGTGTACGTGGCTGGCGCCAGATGCCGCCACTGTAGTGCACCTGCGGTAAACTGTACGCTCCAAAACAAAGATCAAGTCAAAGACTGCGATGTATGGCCAGCCATAAGCTGGTAAAGGATGACAAAGGAAGAAAGGAATGTCAGTCAAGAACTTCGCTCCTTTTTTTCTTCTTTATTATTGAATCCCAACCAGACAGACTTCTCACGAATGTTTTATATTGGCCAAGAACTGTGCGCCAGGGTCATCCGCTTGCTTTCCAAGCTTTCTCGATAGAAATTAAATTAAAATGATTAGATTTCGATCCGTGTGTGTGATATAAAGGGAAGGTCATGAGGTATTCAATATGGTTGTTTGAACTCTACAAGTGCTCCCGCAAGTATGCTCAGCGGGTTCCTCCGGGTTTAGCTTCACACAACCGACATTGCTTCCGATAAGACATACCAGGATATCATTTCAGCGTGTCGGTGTTGTGAATATATGTGCATAAGGATCAAAGTCATTGTGTTCTGCGACGCATAGAATTGCACATGAGAAAAAAAAGAGTGTGCGTGACTATGTCAATTTACGTGTGGATGTATACCTTCTCGATTCTCACAATAAATATTTATTTCCAGTATTTTTGGGCTCGTTCTTGTGCACTTGGTCCGCCACATCCTCTGTGCTCGCTGGCCGTGCGCACTCGGTCACCTGCCTACCAGCACTTCGTGCCTAGGTTTTAGTCATGATCCAACTGCATAAAAGGCTGCGTCTGATTTCTGCCGGCAACATTCTCGGCCCGCATATTTGGTTGACTGCACAGTACGCATTAGGGAGTCCTTACCTCAGATTAAGCCGCTGCGGTGGCTCAGTGGTTATAACGCCCGGCTGTTGACCCGTAATGCGCTGGTTCGATCCCAGCCGCGGTGGCCGTATTTCGATGGAGGCGGAATGCTAGATTCCCGTGTACTGTGCGATGTCAGTTCACGTTGAAGAACCCCAGGGGGTCGAAATTTCCGGAGTTCTTCACAACGGCGTCACTCATAGCCTGAGTCGCTTCGGAATTTTAAGCACCGTGAAACCAAACTGCCTACTGCGACTAAAGTTGTGAGCACTGTTCGCCACATTTTAAGCATGAAATGCTTTTAGCCCCCGTTGTCGGCAGTGTGGTGACGTCACGCCGAGACCGAGAGCCATCATCCGGGCACTGAATTCCAGTCATCCGGGCTCTGAAACGAGAACATCCGGGCACCGTTCGAGACTTGAGATTTCACGAGACTCTGTAAGCCCTCCTACGCGACCGGCATGCAAGCGCCGGTTGGTCTCCAAAGGAGTCACAAAAAAATAACTGCTGCCAGTGCCTTCTCAATGTTTATCAAGATATCAGTCGCTGTGCGTTTGATAATGCACGGAATTATAATTTCCGATTTCTAATAACGCGTTCAAAAAGCACATAAATGCCACGATACACTTCGTTGTCATACGTGAACTCTTAGGGGCTTCGCGCATCGAAGCAAAGCCCCGCAGGCGCACAGGGGCCCGGGGGAGAAGCGCTGCGTTCAAAGGGCAAGGCATCGCGCCGAACGGGTGGTGGCGTTCCTCCCTTCCATTACGGTGTGGTTCGGGTGTCCAGCGAGATGGGAGAGAATTACTGCGCCATTTCCTTTCCTCAAAAAACCTTGCGTTCAAATGGCAAGGCATCGCGCTGAACGGGTGGTGGCGTTCCTCCCTTCCTGTACGGTGCGGTTCGGGTGTCCACCGAGATGACATTAGGCCCGTAAACATTTCATGCTTACTCTACTCTCGGTTACGGGAGAGGTAGAGATTTTTTTTTCTGTCTCACTCGTCAATACTGCAATAAATACATTCAAGCGCCATCTGGATATGTATTTGATGAAAGCGGCATAATAGTGATTCGTAATTTATGACATTTACGCAAGAAATCTATTGATGTATAAATTCCGAAAATCACACTGCCGGCAGACAACGGCAGAGAACGAGGGCACACAACTGCGCTGACTAAAAACTTTATTCCGAAGTTGTTGTCGTCGTCGTGACTGAAAGAAGGATGAAAAATTCAGGGGGCACTTTGGCTCTCTAAAGTGCTGCAAAGCGAAAGCGTTTCCTGGCCACTGTTTTAAGCATGAAATGCTTTTAGCCCCCGTTGTCGGCAGTGTGGTGACGTCACGCCGAGACCGAGAGCCATCATCCGGGCTCTGAAACGAGAACATCCTGGCACCGTACGAGACAACGAGATTTAACGAGACTCTGTAAGCCCTCCTACGCGACCGGCATGCAAGCGCCGGTTGGTCTCCAAAGGAGTCACAAAAAATAACCGCTGCCAGTGGCTTCTCAATGTTTATCAAGATATCAGTCGCTGTGCGTTTGATAATGCACGGAATTATAATTTCCGATTTCTAATAACGCGTGCAAAAAGCACATAAATGCCACGATACACTTCGTTGTCAAACGTGATCTCTTAGGGGCTTCGCGCATCGAAGCAAAGCCGCGCAGGCGCACAGGGGTCCGGGGGAGAAGCGCTGCGTTCAAAGGGCAAGGCATCGCGCCGAACGGGTGGTGGCGTTCCTCCCTTCCATTACGGTGCGGTTCGGGTGTCCACCGAGATGGCAGAGAATTACTGCGTCATTGCCTTTCCTCAAAAAACCTTGCGTTCAAATGGCAAGGCATCGCGCTGAACGGGTGGTGGCGTTCCTCCCTTCCTGTACGGTGCGGTTCGGGTGTCCACCGAGATGACATTAGGCCCGTAAACATTTCATGCTTACTCTACTCTCGGTTACGGGAGAGGCAGAGATTTTTTTATTTACTTTTTTATTTTTCATCTTTTGTTTTTATTTATTTTTGCTCCTTTTCTTAATTTTATTGTTTTTTTATTTTATTTCACATATTATTTTGTTTTTATTTTTGTTCATTTTCTCATTGTTATTTTCCTTTTCTTGACTTTACTCCTTTTATTTTATTTATGAAGCCCATGCTTTCACTAGATGCGCCTTTATTCATGTCGGAACCTTGAGCCTTTTAAGCATCGACACCGAAAGGCGGACGAATCTGCCGACGCGTCTGCTAACGACAGTATGAGGCATTAAAGTCTTTCGCCTTAACAGGAGATTGCATGGGTCTGCCCACTGGCTCGGGCTGAGCCGCAACCGTTGCCGCGTGCATATGGAGGAGAGTTGAAAGATATAAGAGGAAAGAGTGTAGGAGCGAACGCTCGTCGCAACAACCGCGTCCGCCGAAGCAACGACGCCGGCTGTAACGGGTACCCCCTCACCCAGACGAACCACAAGGAGGGAGTGGTACGCATGCGCAAAGATAAGCGCAGCTCGAACACGGAAAGCACCAACAGAAACGCTGCCTATTTCTTATCGCCACCCACACCCAGTAACGCAACCCGAACAAGCGAAAAAAAAAAGGGAGCATTTAACATGGCACAAACACATTGACTATATCACCACTAAAGCATACAAAACCCTAGGTTTCATTAGGCGTAGCTTGTACTTTTCAAATCAGGCGACCAAACTTTTAGCATACACAACTTTAGTCAGATCACAACTAGAATATGCCGCTTTCATCTGGAACCCACATCAAGCTTATCTTGCGGATAAACTGGAATCACTTCAAAATAAGGCTGCTAGGTTTATCACAAGGAAATACGCGCGCTACTCCAGCATCACAGATATTAAATCATCTCTAAATTTAAGCTCTCTTGGAAAGCGAAGACTTGTAACCCTGCTATGTCACTTTCACAAGATGTATCACAATCACTCGCCATTCACAGATTCTCATATCAAACCAGCACATCGCATTTTCCCCCGATTAGACCACTGCTTCAAAGTGCAACCCCAGATAGCTCACACTGAACTTATGCGTCATTCGCCATTGTTCCTTGCCATCTATCACTGGAATAAACTACCTGCAGAAATTGTTCTCGAAAACAATTACGACGCATTTCTTAACAAACTGAAGAGCTTACTCTTTGCTGGCCCTTAATGAAATATTATCAGAAGTGTATTCTTTTTTAGATTGTCTTGAACAATGTGGTCCACGTGTGTGCGTGTTTTAAAATACTTTATTTATCCTGTTGTCTTCCCTATTTATCTGAGCTCATGTTTGTTTATGCTTTGTGATATTTTTCACTGTGTTATGTAATGCGATTGCTTTATTGTTTTTCTTTAACCCCCTATGTAATGCCTGTAAAGGGCCTTTAGGGTATTTGAATAAAAAAAGAAACGAGTGCGGGGGGGGGGGGGGACTCAATGCGTAATAAAACAAATCTAAAGTGATGGCGATGAAGCCAACAACTAACACGGATAAACGAGTGACAATGAAGGAGGTCTAAAAACAAAAACAAAAACAAAAACGTGGCGACAGCCGTGCGAATAAGGTGAAAAAACAGGCCGATGTATAAAGAAAAGGTTACTAGAGCATAAAAATGATGACGATAAAAAGTCCGGTAGTTTGGCCACCTACTGCCGAGACTGCAGCCCCTGCCGACGCCTCTCTCCCCAAACTCCGAAGAAACAGAAATTCTGGTAAAGAGCAAAACTCAACCAAGAATAAGCAGCCACTATTAAGTTCCTGTTGTGTCCCCTTATTGCTTTTGTGTGTGTGCGCCCCCTCCTAACGACCACTCAATCCTCCTCCTAACGACAGTTGCCCCTCGTCGCACGCTGTCGCCAGATTCCCCCCCACGGTGCGCCCCCGCACCCTCCTCCTGTTCTGGGAAGCCACTCCCTCCCGTGGACGCTGTCCGCTCCCTCCTTTCTTCGGGCGGCCAGTTCGGCTCCTGCCTCGGTCGACGCTGGTCGCACCCTCATCGGCTTTAAATAAACGAAGTCTAAAAGTACCGTGTGCGTCTTTCGCTGCATTCAACACAGCGACCGGACACGACAGTGGCGACGAGAAAGTGGATTCGACCCGCGCTACGCAACGCTATTGACAAGCCATGGCTACGCGAGGGTTTCCCAATCAGATACCAGAATTCAACGGCTCATCGTGGTCATCGTGGGTTGGACGCCTTCAGTTCTACTTTGAAGCTAACAACATCACAGACCCAGCCTTGAAGAGGGCCAACCTGCTGACGCTGTGCGGGGAGCAGACCTACGATACTGTCTGCGCCCTTATTCAGCCAAGCACACCAGCGGCAGTGTCTTACGACGACATCGTAAAAGCGCTGCAAAAGCACTACGACCCAAGACCATCCGAGGTCTACAGCCGGGCTCGCTTCCAACGACGAGATCAACTGGGAGGAGAAACTGTGAGCGCCTACGTAGCCGCGCTCAAGAAGCTCGCTGCCGACTGCAATTTTGGAACGCTGTCGACAACAGCTACCGGGCAGGAGGGAGACGCAGCTTCTTCTGCTAACACCACCATGCTTCCCTTGGACGTGATGTTACGCGACAGATTTGTGTGCGGACTGAGTGACGAGTCACTGCAGCAGCGCCTGTTCGCTGAGAAGGACCTCACATTCAGCAAAGCTTACGACATCGCCGTTCGAGCGGAGAGCGCCGGTCACCAGCAGAGAGGGATTCGCCGGAACACCGAGCCGGTACACCAGACAAGCAACCAGGTGCGCAAGCCTTCTGTTGTTGTAAAATCGGTCAAAAAGGCACAACGCTGCTGGCGGTGTGACGACCAACACAACCCCCAGGGATGTCGATTCCAGTCAGCCACGTGTAATTTTTGCCACAAGCGAGGGCATATCGAAAGAGCATGCATTACGAAACGGAGACTTGCCAAGATAAAGTCACCTTCCCAGCCTAATCACAGCGTCAACGCCTCAGAGAATACGCCGCTATCTGATCTCCATGAAGCAACATCAGCAACACCATCTGTGTTGTACGACCTGAACACCATGAATCTCGGCACGCGACCGAAGATTTTTACAGAAGTAAGCGTACATCACCAGCTGATTAAGTTCGAGGTGGACTCCGGCGCAGCCTGTACTCTGATCAGTGAGGACACGTTCCGAACTTCATGGCCATCTGACGCACCCGCCCTGCAACAAGACGACACGCACCTGCGAAAGTGGTCAGGACAGAATCTGCCACTATTGGGCTCTGCCAACGTGCAGGTTAACTACAACGGCCAGACCCATACGCTACCTCTGCTTGTTGTGAAGGGCACAGGATCAAGCCTTCTAGGGAGAAACTGGTTTTCTCCACTAGGCGTGATGATATGCAGTAAACATCAAAACGCCGATGCGCTAAGCCGTCTGCCACTAGACGCAACTGTTGACGAACCATTTCCACCAGGAGACGTTCTGATGTTCGAAGCACTGCCAGAACCTCCGCTTACAGCAGGCACAGTTGCAGCATCTACGCAGAAGTGCGCAGCTCTCCGGCTAGTTTACACAGCTGTTCAACAAGGCAACGTGCATAAACTCAAAGGGGACAACTTCGACGCTTACCGCAGGCGAGCTACAGAGTTGAGCACCCATCGCGGCTGCATCATATTTGGGTCCCGAGTTGTGATGCCGAGAGAACTACGCGCACAAGCTATGTCTCTCATCCACGCCGGACATCGGGGCATCGTTGCAATGAAAAAGTGTGCCAGAAGCTACATGTGGTGGCCTGGCATTGACAACGACATCGAAACAGTGGTGCGAGAATGCAAGCCTTGCCAGAGCAGCCGGAGCGCCCCGCCGAAAGCTCCTGTCCCAGAATGGGAAAAGCCAGACACACCATGGCACACACTGCACATTGATTTTGCAGGACCAATTGAGGGCTGCACTTTCCTTGTGGTCGTAGATGCCTACACAAAGTGGCTTGAGATAAGGCAAATGGGACAGACGACTTCGGCAGCAGTCATTGACAACCTCCGATCACTATTTGCAACGTTCGGCCTGCCACGCAAGGTAGTGTCGGACAACGGAACACCGTTTGTGTCTGCGGAGATCCTCAAGTTTTATCGCGACAACGGGATCTCATCAGTTACATCGGCCCCCTACCACCCAGCGACAAACGGACAAGCCGAGCGCTACGTAGCCGAGCTCAAACGCGCCCTTGAAAGAGATCAGACAGGCTCGCTGCAGCGCCGCCTTGCGCGCTTTCTCTTCAAGCAGCACACGACGGTTCAGAGCACAACAGGCGAGACCCCCTCGAAAATGATGTTCGAGCGTGAAATGCGAACCCAGCTCACAGCCATCCTCCCCGAGCCAAAAGCAGAGACGTTCCGGGAAGAAAAAGCAATTCCGCGCTGCGGCACGCTTAATGAGGGGCAGCGCGTCCTCGCCCGACAGTTTCTGAAAAAGCCACGCTGGGAGGAAGCTACAATTGTCAGACGCATAGGCCTGCGCTCTTGGCTCGTCAACATACATGGCACAGTAGCACGCCGACATCTCAACCAGCTGCGTAGATTTACGACGCCGTCTGAGAGCTGTCCGCCAGCGGAGAGAACACGTGCACCATTTTCCCACATAGCCTGGCACCTCTTCCCGGAAGAAGAGACTTCGCCCAGGACAGACCTAGGAGACACAGCGAACAACAGCCAGCCTACAAGTGTTTCTCCCCCGAGCGCACAAAGCCAGCGCGCCTCCACGCGTGAGCGCCGACCCCCTGCACGATACCAGGCAACTTTCTAAGGGGGAAGGAAGTGTTGTGTCCCCTTATTGCTTTTGTGTGTGTGCGCCCCCTCCTAACGACCACTCAATCCTCCTCCTAACGACAGTTGCCCCTCGTCGCACGCTGTCGCCAGATTCCCCCCCACGGTGCGCCCCCGCACCCTCCTCCTGTTCTGGGAAGCCACTCCCTCCCGTGGACGCTGTCCGCTCCCTCCTTTCTTCGGGCGGCCAGTTCGGCTCCTGCCTCGGTCGACGCTGGTCGCACCCTCATCGGCTTTAAATAAACGAAGTCTAAAAGTACCGTGTGCGTCTTTCGCTGCATTCAACACAGCGACCGGACACGACAGTTCCTAAAAGATGTGCGCGTCGGCATGCCGCCAGTTGAGTGCGTGCATTCCTTACTGCCTCGATATGATTCTGTGCATTCTCTCACGTGGCAGTGTATACAGCTTAGTATAGTTGACGGCACCGCGTGACAGAAATAATCAAGGGTTGAGTAGGATAGGATAGGATAACTTTATTTGGCTCTAGCACAAGTGCTTTTTTTTTATGTGGTCAGATGAGTCCATCCGCAACGGTCGGTTGCCCCTATTCCAGGGCTCCGCTGGATGCTGCCGTCAGCTGAGCTCGCCGTATCAAACCGATCTGGTCATCGCGGCAGTCGCTGGAGAGCAGACCCTCCCATTGCTCCACACTGGGGTTTTGTATAACTGGGACGATGTCGACTTTCTGACATGCCCATGTGATGTGATACAGTGTAGGTTTTTCATGGCACCACGGACAATTGTGTGCGTAAAGTGTGGGGTGAATTTTACTTAGTGTGTTTAGATTTGGATATGACCCCGTTTGCAGTTGTCTCCATGTGACAGCCTCTTCTTTGTTTAAAGATTTGTGCGGTGGTGGGTACCGCATCCTGCTGCCTTTGTAGTTGTTGAGTATGGCCGAGTATTCCTGAGGTACTGGCAGGGATTCCTCAAGGTCGTTGACGTTGGATGCTCGGTAGTTAGTATATCCTCGAGCTATCCTGTCTGCCTCTTGGTTTCCTGCCACCCCCGTGTGCCCCGGTACCCAGATGATCTTATGTTTGATCGGCTTGTGTGGTTTTGCATGTGTTTGTTGCGTCTTGCAGTCTACAGAGCGGAGTATGCGGAGCGCTCTGTGACCTACTCTGCCGCAAAGATAGTTGCGGCAGGCTGCTTGTGAATCAGTAAGAATTGTCAGTGACCGCCCAGTCCGATAGCCCTCCGCTGCCGCTAGAGCGACGGCCGCTTCTTCAGCCTCAGCTATCGTGCAGTCTTGCAGGGAGGCGCTGGTAATCTCGTGTAATTCCGAGTTGACTACAGTTGCCACTGCGTTGTTGGTGCCTTGTCCCCTAGTCATAGCATATGTGGCAGCGTCGACATACACTGTTGTATCCTGGGATGCGTGTGTTTTCTGTAAGCGGTCGGCCCTTGCCTCTCTTCGGTCTTTGTGGAGGTTCGGGTCCATGTTTCTTGGTATTGGTGCCACCCTGAGCGTGCTGCGGTACTCATCGGGGATCGTTTTAGTTCTCAATATTTCTCGAATTTGTTCGGTGTAGCCCAGTTTCTTTAAAAGAACTCTGCCTGTGGAGGTCTGCTGTAGTCTGCGCATTTGGGCAACATGCTGCGCTTCCCGTAATTCCTCGAACGTGTTGTGCAGTCCCAAGGCTAAGAGCTTTTCAGTTGAGGTGTTATGGGGTAGCCGAAGCGCGGTTTTATACGCTTTGCGTAAAATCGCGTCCGCCTGTTGTATTTCACTTTTGATATGATTGTAGTAGGGGAGACTGTATGTCGCCCGGCTGACCACTAGGCTCCTGACCAGCTTGAGTGTGTCTTCTTCGCGCATGCCATGACGTCTGTGTGAGATGCGCGTAATCATGCGGGCCACTTGAAGTGTAGATGCCTTTAATAGCGCAAGGGTGTGAGTACAGCGTTGATTTGACTGTATCCACATCCCTAGTACCCGTATGAGTGTCTTCTCTGGTATTGGTTCTCCTTCGAGGTAAACTTGTAGTCGAAGTTCTTTACTGGTAGGGACTGTTCGGTTCCGTTTTCCTCTCCAAATCCGTAAGAGCTCAGATTTTTCGGTCGAGCATGCTAGCCCTCTTGCTTTGACATAGTTTTCAACGCAGGTGGCCGCTTCTTGTAGCCTATCCTCTTTCTCGCCGAGTGAGCCAGTGTTAGTCCATATTGTGATGTCGTCGGCATAAATGGCATGGTGGATATCGTCAATTTCTTTTAGTTGCTTCGCCAGTCCGATCATGGCCACGTTGAATAGCGTGGGTGAAATGACCGACCCTTGAGGTGTTCCCTTGTTAGGCGTTCGAAACTTCTCGGACCGAAGTTCTCCTATACCGATGGTTGCAGTTCTGTTGGATAGAAATGCTTTGACGAAGCTGTGAATCCTGCGCCCGCAGTTCAGGTTGTCCAGGCCCGTAAGGATTGCTTCGTGGCTCACATTGTCAAAAGCCCCTTTGATGTCTAGGGCCATTATCACGTTTTCTCCGTCCCGAGGAACGTTCCGAAGTACACCTTCATATAATTGGAGGAGTACGTCTTGAGCTGATAATTTTGCTCTAAAGCCGAACATGCTGTGAGGGATCAGTTCGTTGTCTTCCATGTAGTTTTGAAGTCTCTGCGTTACCACTCGCTCGTATAGTTTTCCCAGGCATGACGTAAGCGAGATCGGCCTGAGGTTTTCTATCTGCAGTTTCTTGCCTGGCTTGGGTATCATCACCACTTCAGCATGTTTCCACTCCTCGGGGACAGTTTCAGCTTCCCAATGTTTGTTTAGGAAGTCTGTCAGTTCAGCGACCAGCGCATCGCTGAGGTTGCGGATGAGTGCGTTGTTTATTTTATCCGCTCCCGCGGCCGTATTTCTGGTGGTGTTTCGCATGGCCGCGTAGACCTCTTCTCGTGTGATGGGTCTGTCCAGATTAGCGTTATCGTCTCCCCGGTACTCCCCTGTATAGGTCGGCGGGTTCGTGCTGCCAAAGCATTTGGCGCGCAATCTGTCGAGGAGTTCCGAGTCAGTGCCCTCGAACTGGTGAATGAACCGGTATATGGATTTATTGTTTTCAGCTTTTGTCTTTGTCGGATCGAGGAGCGCTCTAAGGATACGCCAAGTCCGTGTCGTGCTTAGCGTCCCACTAAGGGAATCGCTGAATTGTTGCCAATTTTGTTTTGCCAGCTGTGTGGCGTATTCCTCTGTTTTCGCTGTAATTTCGGCGATTTTAAGTTTGAGTTTCCTGTTATGTTTTTGTTTTTTCCATCTCCTGGTGAGACTGCGCCTAGCATCCCAAAGCTTGAGCAGCCGACCGTCCACCTCGGGTGTTTCCGCTGTTCGGTTTATGGTTTTGGTGTACTTGTCTTGCGTATCCCTTAGCATGCTTCCCCATTCCTCTAACGACTGTATGCCATTCTCGGTAAGGTTGCTGTCGCATGCTTCGCGGAACGCATTCCAGTCCGTTATTTTTGCCGCGCCCAACTGGCGTCTCAGCCTGTCTGAGGTTACTTGCGTCTTGAGTATGTAGTGGTCGCTGCCTAAATTTTCCAATAGGTTCTCCCATTGTGTTTGTCCGAGTCCTCTTACGAATGTGAGGTCGGGGCAGGTGTCGATGCTGACGCTATTTCCAATTCTGGTAGGGGTTGCTGGGTCCGTGAGTAGGTTGCAGTTGAAGTTATCTGCAACCTCGGCAAGCGTTTTGCCTTTAATGGTGGCCTTTTGGTACCCCCAGCTCTTGTCCATGGCGTTGAAATCCCCCAAGATGATTAACGTGTTGTTTTTCGCTAGTCTGTGGACACCGTGAAAAAGTTCAAAAAATTGTGCTTTTCTTTGCTTCGGGGGGCTGTACACGTTGACGATGAATACACTTCCCCCTTTCCTTTTCTTTTTCGGTACGATCTCTACAATCACATGCTCAATGTCAGTGTCGGGTATGCTGTCGTGATTGATGGCTATGACTGCCTTGCTCACTAAGATGGCTGTCTTTCCCGTCATGTGGCTGTCGTAGCATGTGTATCCCGTGAGAGTGGGTGTCGCGCCCGTTTCTTGAAGTGCGATAACATCAGGTGGTGTTAGCTGCGTCTGAATGAATTGTTTGATGAGGCCTTGTTTCTTGCGATAGCCTCTGCAGTTCCATTGCCATATGTCTAAGATGTCTTGTTTGCTGTGGTTCGTGTTAGCCATGATTTAGGTTCTTGAGCTTGTGCAATTGCCCGTTCCCTGGGAAGTAGATGGATTGGCGAGAGCTGCTAACGCAGGACGGTTGTAGGCCTTTTCCTTAATGTTCTCTGTGTGTTTTTGTTTGCGGAAAGCACTCCGTAGCTCTGCTAGTTGTCCTTGTACCTGATGCATTGTCTGTTGCATCATTTGTTGCACCATTTGTTGCATCATCCGTTGTATTTCCGCTTTGAAGTTTGAGCGTTCCTCATCGCTCATCTGCAACGAGGAGTTTGTTTGTGTAGCGTTCGACAGCGGGTGGCAGTTGGATTTTAGGTCTTGAACTATCTTTGTGAGTTCCGCAATTTGGCGTTCCAACTCATTCTGTTTAACGCGAGCAAGTTCTAGTTCGCGCTTAAGTGCTGCTTTCTCTGCGTCTCCATGTTCAAGGTCACGGTTGTTTGCGTTGTTTGTATTGGTGTTGAATTTGTTACCAGTCCCACCCGAATGTGGAGCAAACCCGGGAGCATCGGCTCTCCAGCTCACCTTGTTGCTGCTTTTCTGGGCGGACCCTGTGTCTTCGTTCTTCCGGTGCTGGTTCCCGGCATTCGTCCCCGCAGGGGGTGGCAGGGGGGGAAACGAATGGGACCGCGAGCGATGCCGTGATGAGCGGGATCCCGAGCGGCTCCGTGATGTGTCTCCCTCCGAGCTGAACCACCGCGGCCGTCTGCTGCGGTCACCGCGGCTGCGGCGTCTGCTGTCGCGTCCGCCGCTGTTGCTGGCGTTTTCACCTGTAGCGTTGCTGAGGGCGGTCTTGGTTTGCTGCCTTCTGACTTTCTTGAGTCGTTCGCGGCAGTCCTTCGACCCGGTAGGGTGGGCCTCACCACAAATTACGCACTTTGGAGTGCAGGAATGTCCAGTCGGCGGGTTTTGCGTTCCGCACTGGCTACACGCGCGCACATTAGGTGTGGGGCACACGTCGGAGCGGTGGCCTTGCTGGAAACACACATAACACACTTGTCTCGTGGGGCGGTACGGGTAGCATGCCGTCTCGCCCCCGTAGTAGATAACATATTTTGGGACAATGGGACCGTCAAAGGTGATGACGGCCGTCTTGGTTTTTCCTAACATCCGGGCGCTGAGTATGGTGACTCCTTGGGTGCGCACTCGTAAATGGGCCTTGAGTTCTTCCGGTGTGGTCCCGGGATCAATTCCATGTATCACGCCACGTTGGACATCGTCCGGCGCGGCCACGTAGGTGTTCATCTCAAATGCGCGTCCCGCAAAGGTGAGGCTGGTAATGCGTCTCACGAGTTGGGCAGCTGATTCATGTGGGGTGCTTACGATAATGATGTTAGATCCTGGCCGGAGCCGTATGATGAAATCTTCGTCTTTGCATTGTTGGTTGCACGCTGCAACTACAGCGCGGGCTACCTGGTGGGTGTGAAGCTGTCTGACAGCAAGTCCTTTCTTCGGTCGAATGATAATTTTGAAATCGTTCTTAGGGAGCGGAGGCAGCCTGCGCCTTGGCTGGTGTCCTGTTCCTTGTCCGTTGGCGTTTCTGCCGGCGGCGGCTGGCCCTCCGTCGGTTGGGGTGAGTTGAGTGGAGTTGTCTTCGCCGGGGTTGTTTTGGGTGGTCGAATTGTTCCCCGCAGCGATCCGTCTGCTTTTCCTCTGGAGTTTCTTCTGGCGTTTGGACAATGCCAATTCCCAGCTGGCGTCGTTGTTGTAAGGGTTGGGCGGCTCCTGCGTGGCGGACGCCGCGTCAGCGTTGCTCACCGGGCTCTCGGAGTCAGTGGTGTTGAGGTCGTCCTCATCCATCTCCTGGGCGTCCGGTAAGTTTTGGGGCAATCCTTCCATGGTCTGATCGAATGTGTCGTTCGCAGAGCGGGGTCGATTTCAGGCCGCACCACCGCTGCCTTGTCAGGCCTACTGGCCCATGTATTCCCGTAGGCGAAGATGCCCTGCCGGTAGGCTCGGCGAGACGCCGTCCGAATCGCAGAGTCAAGTCCGATGAGGAGCCAAAATTTGGTCCTACCGTTCGGAACCTGGTGTCCAGGTGGGGCAGCTTGTGAGTTCTTTCAGCTCCAAATAAAATCTGGTGGCGCTGTGGATTGGTACGGTTCGGAATGGTCAAAAACTGCGGAGGCAATGCGACACACGTCCGCACCTCTCGGCAGCCATGACGGATCACCCAAGGGTTGAGTAAAAACAATCGCATCATGCCAACCGTTTGCCGCAGAATGTTCCGGATAGTATCATACGATTCATCGTTTCGTGCTGCATAAAGTTACTAGTTAAGTTAGAGTATCTCGCGGCAGGGATTCGAACAAGTGACCTCTAATAGGTTTGGTTTGCTTTATGGGGTTTAACGCCCCAAAGCGACTAAGGCTATAAGAGACGCCGTAGTGGAGGGCTCCGGAAATTTCGACCACCTGGGGTTCTTTAACGTGCACTGACATCGCACAGTACGCGGGCCTCTAGAATTTCTCCTCCAAAGAAATTCTAGCCGCCGCGGCCGGGATCGAACCCGCGTCTTTTGGGTCAGCAGCCGAGCACCATAACCGCTGAGCCACCGCGGCGGCGTGACCTCTAATAGGGGGCTGCTTAAAAAAAAAATGCTATCATGCGTGGCTTGCGTCGTTCGGCTGTCCAACAAGATGCTTAAGTGAGAGTGTTACTGCTTCATTTCCTTTCCATAAAAAAAAAATCAATTTTCGATTCGTCCAACGGGCAAGGCGTCGCGCCGGGCGGGCGATAGCGTTCCGTGAACTCCCTGGCAGCGCTGCAACGCGCTTCCGCGTTCGAATCTAGGCTTAAGCGTTCTCCAATTTTTGGTTTTAGCCTGCGATGTTTTGTTCGCGCCCACTTTTGACGATCTTGCCCGTCTTAGTTTTCTGCCAAAACATCCCTGTTATCTCATCGTAGGTTTCATCGCCTTCATGTTTTCTTGCTTCGTTGCTTCTTTTTAGGCTGCGTTTGTTGAATTTCACTTACACCTTCGCTTCTTATCATTCTCACCGATTTTTTAGGGTTGTTTGCCTTACTCTGTTTTAGCACTTTTGATCTCGTCATCTTTTAGCCGTGTCGTTTCTTGACTAATTACACAGGCTTTTCCTGTTCTTTTTTGTTTCGTTCAGTGCTTTCATCCCTGTCACGTGATTCGCATGGCCGTTGTTGTTGTGACTGAGAGAAGTATGAAAAAGAAATTGCACGGGCCTGCTACTGGCTCGAGCCAAGCCACCACCGCTGCCACGTGCAGATAGAGGAGACTTAAAAGATCAGAGGAAAGAGAAAAAGGAAAGAAAAGACGCGCGTCGCAGCAACAACTGCGTCCGCCGGAGCGGACGCTGGTCACCAGGGACTCCAGGGAAACGAACAGGCCGATCAGGCCGTCCGCGCACTCTCTCCCCGGGCTATCTCCCTGTCCTTGGAAGGGTACTCCCAATCAGACAATCTGGCCATTACATTCAAACAAATCACCGATTACTACAAGGAGGAGCACCGGCGCTACCCGGCCCCTTGTAAGGGTCTGGATCGCGCTGACGAGCGCCTCCTCATCAAAATTCTTACTAACACTGTACTGTGCCCGGCGGTGCTTAAACATTTCAATACATCCTTTGATGGCGCGTGCCAGTTCTGTGGGGAGGTGGCTGACACCTTCCACATGGTTTGGGCGTGTCAGTCAAACCCATCTATCCCCCCCAACCCCAACCCCACCAGAGAGGACTGGGAGGCGGCCCTGCTCGGCTGTCAGGACCTAAAGACCCAAAAGGCCTTGGTTCACCGGACGCGGGCGGCGTTGCTTGCCAATGGGGCCCCGGAATAGGGGCTCCACCTAGTATTGTTAGGGGAAAGGGCCAATAGGGCCTACCCCAATCACCTCTCTGTAAATATTTATTGCATTATAAATGTTTTTCACCACCACCACCACCAAAAAACAGATAAGCGGCCGAAGCCGCGCTCGCCGAAGCGAGGACAGATACTCCCCGCCGCGTTGTTGTTTTATACCTCTTTCATTGTGACTCGTTTAGCCGTGTTGGTTGTTGGCTTCATCGACATCATTTTAGATTTGTTTGATTACGCTCTACGTTTTTGCGTTTTCCACGCGTCCGTCTTCCTTCCCCTCCTTTTTATCGCTTCTTCGGGCAGCGTTATTGGGTGTGGATGACGATAATGAACAGGTGGCGTTTCTGTTGGTTCTTTCCGTGCTCGCACTTATCTTTGCGCGTGCGCATCACTTCTTTCTTCTGTGTAAATGAAGGGCTCCGGAAATTTCGACCACCTGGGGTTCTTTAACGTGCACTGACATCGGACATCTACCACATGGTGTGGGCCTGCCCCTTCAACCCTGCTGTCCCCCCCTCACCCAACCCAACCCGGGAGGACTGGGAGGCGACCCTGCTCGGCTGCTCTGACCTGCAGACCCAACAGGCCTTGGTCGCGCGAGCCCGGGCGGCGGCCGACGCCACTGGGGTCTCGAACTAGGGACCTCCACCAGTACTTGTAAGGGCTGGCCCCCTCTGGGTCAGCCCATGCGTAATCCCCTTAAGTGAATTCGTACATAAATGTTTTCCGCCACCACCGTGCACTTTCCTTTTCATCCTTCCTACAATCGCAACAATAACACAACGGTTGTGGCGGGGGCTTTGGGGTATTTGTTACAACCAGCGCCTTATTCGCTTCGGCGGGCGCGGTTGCTGCGACGCGAGTCTGTTCTTTCACTCTTTCCCCTCATATTGTTACGAAGCAGATGACGAAGAAGCGGGCTGTGGCGCGGGACGGAGCGCTTGCGCTAGGCCCGCAGCCATTAAAATCCTATTTCATCAGTCTTCTTTCACTCTTTCCTCTCATATTGTTGCGAAGCAGATGACGAAGCGGGCTGTGGCGCGTGACGGAGCGCTTGCGGTGGGCCCGCAGCCATTAAAATCATATTTCATCAGTCATCATGTCGTTCTGTTCCTTGGCTTGCCACCGCGTGTCAATATCTTTCAACTCTCCTCTATCTGCATACTTTGCCACCCTACCCCCCGCCCCCCAATACGTTGTCTATACAGACTCGCAGGCAGCTCTGCGTGCCTTCCACGTGCCTTCCCTTTCCCTACCCGATCGGGCTTAGATGCCGCCCTCTTAGCATTAAGCCCACGACCGGTGACCCTTCGGTGGGTCCCTGGTCACATGGGCATCCCCGGCAATGAGCTGGCTCACCAGCTTTTTTGCGAAACTGTACACCGGGGATCCCATGGACGAGCCCACCGACGGAGCAGGCGGTCAGGGCTTACAGACACACTGTTGACGAACACTACACGCAGCAAAAATTAGACTTAGCTGAATTTACCGCCACCACACCCATCCTTATCGATCCGTGAAGCTCGCATTCTTCGCCGAATACAGTTTAATCTCCTACGTACACCAGCTAAACTTTACCTGTACCGGCACACTTCCACACCTCAGTGCCCAAACTGTCCACACACATATGCAGACATAGAACACTGCCTTATACAATGCCACGTAGCCTTCCAGTCCCCCGCCTATCCTTTCCCGCCACCCCCACCGTGGCCCATCTGGCTTGCCTCCTGGGACCTGAACCTGCAACGCGCCCTCGTCACCTTGGCCCAGGACCTACTGAACGCCTAACATAAAGACTGTTAATAAAAAGTGTCACACCACCACCACCTCTATCTGCACGTGGCAGCGATTGTGGCTCAGCTCGAGCCAGTCGGCAGGCCCGCGCACTTTCCTTTTCATCCTTCTTTCAGTCGCAACATTAACAACCTTCTGGATTAAAGTTGTTAGCGAAGTTGTGTGTACTCGTTGTTCTCGTCCGTTGTCTGCCGGCGCTGCATCTCTCAGAATGTTCCTTAACCAACTTGCCGCGCAAGACACCTTGCTAATGTATAAATTACGTGCGTGCCGCAGTGAACTCTATAGAAGATTCTAGTTCACTGTAACCGAGCAGGCTCGCAGCCGATCGGTGGCGCTGCGGTCAGCGAAGCTGGCGACTGCATCCCGGCTGCGAGTGTAAACTGGGTGATGTAAGCCTGCTCCTTGGCTATGACACCGCTCCGAATGCGCGATATCGCTTGACGCACATGCTGCTCGCTTAATTCTTATCATCCAAGGAAGGAGGGCAAGTGTGCGAGCCCAGTTATCCAGTTTTAACTCACAGCTGGGGTGAGTTGAAAGCGTGGCGTGGCCGCCAGCATGGTGCGTTACTTTACGGAAAACAGCATATTTTTTTCGGAAAGTAGCGTACCGTGTTGGCGGCCATATTCAGTTCGACTCCGTGTGCTTCTCCGTACTTTTCGGCTACCAGTTCCTTTACGATACCACTTCCTTTGCAGCTAGTCCCCCGCTTCATCGACGGGCGGCGTGATCGTGTGGCCATGCTGCCTCTCCCGTACTAGACACCAGTGAAAGTGAGTGTGCGATGTGCGCGCGGGAAAGCCGTGTAACGTGGATATTTAGTGCCACTTTTGTCGCGGTAAACTCTGCGCTGCGAACTCCAAGATTGTGTGTGAGTACTTTGGCGGGCTTCCTGCAGTGTGGTTTTTGTTGCCTTTGGCGACTGCGGTCACTTTTT
This sequence comes from Amblyomma mixtum, assembly GCF_055824585.1. Lineage (NCBI taxonomy): Eukaryota > Metazoa > Arthropoda > Arachnida > Ixodida > Ixodidae > Amblyomma > Amblyomma mixtum. Next base: position 32,359,471 of record NC_143012.1, on the reverse strand, counting down.
CATTGGAGTGTTTCTTTTTTTTCGAGGGACAGCAGTCCCTTTAGGCCCCACTGTCCAATAAACTTCTCTCAATCTGCCGTTTTATTCCCTGGAAATTACCAACGTATAAACGCGGTCAGAGTCCGGCATGTTCGCTTTTGTTGTGGAAGAACTAGGTCGCTGCGCTGCTGTAGTGCTCTGTCATAAGCTGCGTGTTAATGAGTGAATTTGGAGCCCCCACGCACGTAGAGCTGGCGAAGTCGCTGTTGTGCTGGAACAGCTGGCATGTGTTATTGACGCTTTCACTGTCTTTTGTACGCATCTGTTCCGAACGTTCTATTAAAGCTACTAGTTAGGCGCTTACGCGAGTCACTCTGTGCTCACGAGACGGAGAAGAGTTAGAACTTATGCGCCACAATGTCAGAAAATAAGGATATGAACTTCACGACCTGCGATCAAAGGGTTAAAGCTACGCGTGATGATCTTGCAACTGTTCGCTCGCTTTCTCTTTTCGCGCTTGTCGTGTGATGTCCACATTGATTCTTCATCGGAAGGGAGAAATAGTTGGCCTGCTGTGACTTCCTGCTCTGGCTTGGCTGTTTTTGCGGTTGATGTTGCGCTCTCGATCGCTGTGGAACTCTCGGCGTTAAAACATGCCAAGCTCCGTTTAGGACTTGGAGCGAATCATTTCGCCCCTATGCAGCCAATCTGACACCTCCGTTGTATATGGGCAACAGGCCGCAAACACTAAACACGGTGTCACGGCAATAGCTTCGCTTGCACTTCTGCATCGCCACCCTTGTATTGGACAGCAAAGAACACACGACGGCGGAGGCATCAGATTTCTTTTGCTGTCGCAAAGATAGTGTCTATACATCTCGAAGCGCCGGAAGATAGTGAATGACTGGCGATGCGACGCTCGTGTCTAGTCTGATTCGTTGCTCCTAATGAAGAAAAGCAAATAACGCCGTCATGCTCAGATTGAAAGGCACTTCGAAATCAGGGCGTTAGATCTTCGTCGCAGTGGCCGAGAACTGCCGTAGCGCTGCCCGGAACAGGCGGTACAAACGGTCGAAGGTACGAACGATGGCTGAAATAGCTTCCGTAAAGGGAATGCATCTCTTAGATAGCAGAAAAAAAAAAATCGGGCGCAGGCGTTATCGTCTCTTCACTGTTATGGAACACGTGGATATGACGACGCAGAAGTGGAATCAGTTTTCTTGCAGCGACGTCGCGCTTATGATTGCCGCCCGTTGTTCACGCGCTAGAGCTGTGTAGAACTGGTATCAGGAGAGCCAAATCATTCGCTCTTTCCCTTCAGTGGAGCGCCATATGCTTGCATGAGCGCCGGTTGTTCGGCAGCGCGACAGCAAAAGCAAATACACACAGGCAGAGGCAAGTACAGCACCGCAACGATTTTCCTCCTCTCCGATGACGAATCTATGTGGTCACACGACAAGCGTTCAAACTAAAACCGAGGGAACAGTTGCAGGAACGCCATACGCAGCGCCAGCACCTAAACTGGCCATATGACGAGCGACGTGAACCTAGTACATGCTGAGCGCCTATTTCCTGACATGTTGAATGAGCCCATATCTCTGTCTCGTGATCACGGGGGGACCAGCATGAGCGTCGAAGAAGTAGCATTGATAGATCGAGCGCAAGAAAAAAAGACTTCGCCAAAGCGCCCACAGCACGTGCTGGCGGCTTCAGCACACGGCGACTTCAGCAGCGTTCATGACACGGAGGTATTAATTAAACTCGCTCGTTAACACACGGCTGGACAGCGCGTTGGCAATATGGCAGCAATCATGAACTCTTCGGCAGCATAAGCAAACATTCGGTACTCCAGGCTCTCACCACATCCGTACGTAGCTACCAGTTAAACGTTCGCTTGGCGTCATCAGTCATGCGGCTTAGTGATGTAAGGAACTGCGCCTGCCCGGATACGTCAGTCTACGCCGTGATAGAGAACGAGTCGGGACCGTCTAACGTATCTGAGGAGTTGCGCCGATTACGCCGCATTAATGTACAGCGGGAGTGAAGACGGCGTCAACTTGAAACTAGCGATCCGCAAAGCTTGGCAAAACGCAAAAACCTGCGAATAACCGACAAAAGCCTCGGGCCGCATTAGCGGCCGAAACAACGGAACAGCGAGCCGTTCGACTTCAGGAACAGCGAAATCGCAAACGAAACAGAGTAAACCAAGGAGAAACTAACAGATAAACCAAGTCAAACCGTGCTTCCGCACGTCTAACTCGGTTTAACCGTAGTTGAAACCCTGCTCTTTTATCTCTCTCTCTCTCTATCTCTCCAACCCTTGTAAATAAGCAGATGGAAATATTTATTTTCAAATTGCTCTTCCTCTGAGCGCTCCCATGGCATTTGCAGTGAATCACGAATGGCCTCTCCTGCTTTATACTGTAGTGAAATTATTCGCCTTGACGCCTCAAGCATGACGAATCGGAATTGAAGTCAAATCACCCGCGCTTCGCGTTCGCTGCAGAAAGTAATAATAAAAAAAACAAAATGCCTCAACAATCTCGGTTTAACCCGTTTTAACGGGTGAGTGGCGCCATCTGACAGACAATTTACTAACCATTACAATGCGCATCTTGCACGACACAAAACAGATGGCGCCACAAATTAACAACATGTATTGACTATGCTATAGTGCCTAGAATATACTATAACTATGCGATGCTATCCCCTCGTTTACTGAGCCTTCTGCAGCACCTCGATATTGATGAAGAGGGCCTGGTTAGCATGGGCAGCGACCATAATCGCCTGCGTCTGGACTTCAGCCGTAAACAACGTCGGAAGACTCGACCGCGACGGTCGAAAGCTTTCTACCTTCCGGTAAGACAGATGGAGGTCGTCGCCAAGGAATTTGAAGAGAGCCAGAGGCGGATCGGAGCCGCTACATACGACGAATACATGGAAGCCCTGCGTTCGATAATGCGCTCACACATGGTCCACAAGGGACATGGCAAGCCTACAAGAAGCCATGGTGGGACAGGCAGGTGGCAGAGGCATGGCAAGCGCGCAGGGACGCGAACCGCGCCCACCGCAGGGCGGTGAAAGATAAGGACCCTGAGGCAGCAGCAGCGACATGGGACAGGTACCTGCAGCGCAAACATGAAATGCAGTCATTGGTGCAGGCAAAGCTGGCGGCCGCAAATATCAAGCAAATGCAAGAACTGCGGGCAGAGGGCAAGTCGGCAGCTCAGAGGTTCTGGCGGTATGTCAACTCACTAGACAGGAAAAGGGAGGGGCCAATAGAAATGGTGGATAGTGCTACAGGACTGCCCATCACCGACCTGCAACAGCACGTCACTGACTACTTGTCAGCCCTGTATGGGCCACCAACCCACACGCCTGAGCACAAGCTTGAGAAGACATTGTCCTCAGCTCCACCCCAGGACCAACCGGACATCACATGGGCGGTCGCACTGCCAGGCATGAATCGGGCACTGGGCTGCATCAGCGCTTGCACGGCCACGGGACCCGATGGAATACCAGCTCGCCTACTAAATCTACTCGGTCCAAACTCGAGGGAACAGCTTGCCGATTTGTTTACCACCATTATCAACGGCGGAGACATACCCGAGAACTGGCACAATGGCAGGGTGGTGCTCCTGCTGAAGCACGGCGGCAATGCTGCTCATATCGGCGACTACCGGGCACTCACGGTCACCAGCGTGGTGTACCGAGACTTTATGCAAGTGTTGAAAGCCTGGATCAGTGGATGGGCTGAATCAGCCCACGTCTTAACGGAGCTGCAGAATGGGTTTCGTCTCGGCAGGAGGCTAGAAGACAACCTCTTCGTACTCACCAGCTGCATAGACATCGCCAGGAAGGAGGGCAGGAGTCTCATCTGCTGCTTTCTGGATGTCGAAAAGGCATATGACAACGTTCCGCACGAAGCTCTCTTCCACCGCCTTGGTACTCTGGGGGTGGCACCTCCACTCCTCGATACGATAAAGAGGTTGTACCGGGAAAATGCAATCACAGCCTTATTTGGCAATGTGCAATCGGAGCGGGTCTGCGTGCGCCAAGGGCTTCGGCAGGGATGCCCATTGTCTCCCCTCCTCTACCTGCTGTATGTGTGCGGACTGGAAAAGGCAAACCTGGGATTCGGCCTTAAGTACAGCACCAGAGGAATTGACAACTCCAGCCGACTGCCGGGTCTTGCCTTTGCTGATGACATAGTAATTATGGGAGAAACACCACAGGATGTACGGAAAATGCTAGACGTTTGTGCCGTGGAGCTGCGAAGCCTTGGACTCAAGTTCAACCAACGAAAATGCATGGTTGTTCAGCTGGCGGGCGAGGCGACTGATCAGCTGTTGCTGATGCTGAACGAAGAGCCCCTGACAGTCGAAACATCGTACAAATACCTGGGCATAAATTTGTGCGCTGAGACTGACATGTACAGGCTGCACGAGGCCAAGATCCGTCAGTCTGCACTCCGAGCGCAATGCATCCTCAGACGTCGGTGCCTGTGGGGGTGCCATCAGTACACTATGGTCCGCGACCTCTGGAAGCTCGCGCACGTACCAGGACTCACGTTCGCCAACGCGGTGGTTTTTTGTGTTTCTTTTTTGTTTTTTGGTCTGGGTGCTCACTTTAGTGGTGCCCGCCCGTTACAAAGGGTACGGCCTCAAGTATCTATCTATCTATCTATCTTCTTAATCGCATTCTAAAATCACTTCATAATTACATAATCGTGCTATAGTGCAAGCGAGAAGCATGGTAAGAGAACGTACGCAAGGCGAGTAGGCTAAAGAAAGGGAGCGGAGGGAGAAAGCACAGTGACACGCCGAGCATGTGACCCTGGCGCGGCGGGTGTGGCCCCAGCGCAGACGAATTCATGCTTTCAGCACATTCAGTGAATTTAAAGAAAACGGGTGTACAGTGTTACGGGTGCCACGAAGACGATTAAGGCAAAGGGCGTGCCAGTACAGTGTTGTCACTTTTGCATGACAGTGCACGGCTGAAAATGGATGCGTGCGCAAAGGCCGGTTATACCACTGCGCAAGGCCCTAATCAGAATCTGAGCTGATACCTCAAGCAAATCAAGCTGGCCTTTCGAGCACCGAAGGTATGCGTACATATTGTTCTTTTACTCGGTCGCCGCGGTCGGAATCGAACACGCATTTTCGGGCTCAGCAGGTCGAGTGCCCTAGCCACTAGACATCGCAGCGGGGCAATAAGTTATTCGTCTTCTTCGGTACAAAAATATCGCATGCAAGGACAACCTGCACATGGAAAATGCCCCTTCTCAAAATGTAGCAACAATTTATGCCTTGAAAGAAGCTGTAAATTTTCAAAATATTGATGATGCCAAAATTACGGACAATCCCACGCTGAGATGTAAGACGCGATGAGGAATGAAACAGCCGATTCTACCATCTAGCGTTTTGAAAATAGAAATACATCGAAAACTACCAGGGCAATGTCGTCCTCATTTGGAAATTGGCGTTTCCACTGTGATTTATTCGTGCAGATTTCCACTGCCCCGTGAGGAGTGCACGGGGACGTCACCGCATTCTTGGAGACCACAGACCTCGATCCTCTGTCGTTTGGTAGACGCAGTGGTGCTCTGCACTATGTAACAATGGGCAATCATACAAGGAAAACCGCATTCTGCTACGGTAGGGCAACAACAAAAATAAAAAACGGTGCTAAACACGGAGAAAGTTGTTTCCTTTCTCCATGGTTATAGTGAACTAACATGGTGCTAAAAGTAATGTGGCGTCATCTGTGCAATGCCTGACACACTATTTTTTATGATCAGTATGAGGTTGTTGAAGTGCTTCAATTGTTTTATTAGCGTATATTTTAAGTTTGTTTTATTTTAAGACTTATAATTAAAAAAAAGCGATCAAAGAGAAGAAAAAAAAAAGAAGCGGCAGACTGCTTTTTTAGACTGAAGATGGCGCTACCGTAGCACATATTGCCGTGGAAATAAGTGTGCGGTAGCTTTCACCGTGAAAATAACAATCCCACATTTCACCTCTTGCAATTTGCAAAGCATGGCCGGCGAAGTAGAGGCGAAGCTGCCGCAAAAGCGGTATTACCGACAACGAGCACACTCTAATCCAATAGCTGACCACTGTTTCAATTAGTAAGTCTATTAAACAGTATGTGCACTTTCTTTTTACTCGCGTGCCCTGAGCACTTCACAATGAGCGCTCAGTGAGCGCTCAGACATGTGCCAAGTGTGGGCTGACTGCATGTGCAAGGCAATGTTTACATCGCGCCTACCGCCTGTACGACCATGTAACAACGCCTCGAAAACACTTTACCGAATCAAATTTCGCACTTTTCTTCCCCTGTTCTAAGCCGAAGAGCCACGAATTTTTTTTAAAGTCCTCTTTTCAATCGTTTATTGAAATAAATCACCGTGTCATATATCGGACCATTTCGATGCTGGAGTAACAAGCGTATACCGCCTTGCGTATAGTTATAGACGTTGCATATAACTGTGTAGTGCTCTTTACTTGTACGAATATCGGCCTTCACCCCGCGCCGGTGGCTCAGTGGTTACGGCGATCATGGTTACGGCGGTCATCCTATGAGTTGACAACTCGATTTTTCCGTTCTTGTGCTTTTGTTGGGTTGGCTAGACGGAAGTTGTTAGTAATGAATGGCACGTTCCGTCGGACTCGCTACTGATGCACGTGCCTGCTTCTGTGAACTTGCAGCCCGCAATGCCCCGACGACATGGACTGGAGCGAGTACTTTCCGCATGAGTTAACGGCGGAAAAGCAGGTGGAGTTCGCTGACATCGGATGCGGATACGGTGGCCTTCTTGGTTAGTATTTCCTCGCACCCTATGCTTGCATGACCTGCAGATGGAGCTGTGTTCGATTTCCTCACACGATTAGGGTGTTGGCTACAGCTTCTGCCTGTGTTTTGTCTGCTTATTGTACCATGAACGTTCATTCTGCTATAGGCGCAGTGCACTTATTGTCTGTCACATCATGTCGTCCACTGTTGTAAAGGAGAAACACTAAGATCATACTACATAGCATCATAAAGACAGAATACTCAGCAGTCAAAGTATATTAGCAATAAGGAGATCTGTTAGGCTCGAATCCTGTTAGGCTGGATTCTGTGTGCTGTATGACTCTACCCAAGATCTTTGAAGCCCCCATCGTAATGTATACTGCTGTGGAATGCGTTTCTTTGTTTGCTATCTGCATTCAACTTGCATACATGCATGCTTTGGCATGTATATTTTTTAACAGTGGTATACGAGTGCTTACATTGTTGCATTTTTATGGCCATTGTATGGGCCCATGTTTACAACTTTGAGAAAAGCAATGCTAGCCTCATACAGGTTGTCTTGTCTGTCAAGGTTGAAGGCCTCGCCTTCTAGGGAATGGGGTTTGCCAGCCATGGCCTCGCCCCACGTGTGACACACCCAGAGTCAGCATAAAAGACACCAGTTTATTCCCGACCAAACCATCGCTTTCAACGGGCACAATAGGGAACATAGTGGTGGAGCAGAGCATGCAGTCTAGGCTGTCGATAGTGTAGTGCTCAGGCTACAACAAAGCGGGTACTAAGACCTGACCACGGCAAACAAACGCACAGAGGTGTGAATGGGATGAAACAGCACAGATAGAGGGGTGCTCAATGCGACATAAGAAACCAGGCTGCTCACGTATTAGCCACTGATGCGAAACAGCTGCTCCATCTTTAGAGACACCGCTTCCATCCTCTATCCTCCTTGCCGCCCTCTCATCTATGCAATACATCGCAATAGCTCGTGCTGGCTTCCGAAAGTATGACCGCGCCCCAGCAGCACTCTCCGCGGAATCCCCAAGGCGCACTGCTTCGTTGCCCTTATCAAGTCATCGCACATCGATCACATGCCACACCTCTCGAGCAGCAGTTCTGTCATGCGCAGTTGCACTGCACCCATACGCACTGTTCGGTAACCTTGCTCATTTTCAGTGACACTTTTAGCTTGAACATTGCTGATGTCTTTACATTGACTTGCTGGAGGCACAAGGCACATTACTGGTGGGGACATCTTGTGAAGCTGTTTAGCATGCAACTGCACTCCTCTTATGTCCTGGGCCAAAGGTTTGCCAAAAATCCATGCAGCCTGAATACAGTTGTTTTTGACCCGGAAACCAGCCATGTTGGGCAGAAATGTTTGTACCATGGTTTGATTAAAGGATGTACCATGGGGATTAAAAGGCACCAAAGTTTTGCTTGCTTGATTCCTTCTTTCAGGCGATGCGTTAAACATTATTACATGTGGATCACAGCATCGTATTCTCTTACGACCACTAAATAATATATAATTAAATTTCTTCTCTCATGCTGCTTCAGTTTCGGTTTCGTCAACCAAACGATGGCTGTTACACGTGAGGTGTGTCTAGGTTGCGCGAGGCATGAAAAAAACTGTAATATAACTGTTGGTACACAATTTTAATTCACTGCAACGCTTAAGCCAGCCTGCTTCAAGAGCTGGAATGACTACAATATCTCAGCGGTTATATTGCATTTTTTTTGCATGTCTCACATGGCCTAAACACGCGTCACACGTCAGAGCCATCATTTGGTTGATGAAACCAAAACAGCACAAGAGAAGAAATTATAAATTGTTTAGCATTACAGTAGACAGTGAAGATGACCCTTTCCCAGCCTTTCACAGCCATGCTATAAGTCCATGGCAATGCCCTACTGTCAATTCAGAACATTTAGGTATCCGCCGCGGTGCCTCAGTGGTTACGGTGCTCGGCTGCTGACCCGAAAGACGCGAGTTCGATCCCGGCCGCGGCGGTTGAATTTCTTTGGAGGTGAAATTCTAGAGACCCGTGTACTGTGCGATGTCAGTGCACATTAAAGAACACCAGGTGGTCGAAATTTGCTGAGCCCTCCACTACGGCGTCTCTCATAGCCTGAGTCGCTTTGGGACGTTAAACCCCAATAAACCAAACCAAACCAGAACATTTAGGTAATCCCCCTTCACATGCCAAGGCATTGAGTTGGGGTAGTTTGTGAACTGATCTCTGAGTCATATTAACTAGAGGAAAGAGATGACAGACCGAACACAACGCAGACAGGGCATGCTCTAAGATGTCTACCTCTCTTTTGTCCATGCCTTCTTGCTGTAGTCAACATGCCTAATGCCCTTTTGTATGGTCTTCATTGCAGTCGCTCTATCACCGATGTTTCCCGACACACACATGGTGGGCATGGAGATCCGAGTGAAGGTGTCGGACTACGTGCAGGACAGGATCAAGGCGCTCAGGGTACAGCATCCGGGCCAGTACGAAAACATAGCCTGCATCCGCACAAACGCCATGAAGCACCTGCCAAACTTCTTTAGGAAAGGGCAGGTATGGCATTTTAGTTTTCATTTTTTTTTTTTTGCACTGTGCTGAGGGGTGGAAGGTTCAGTACAAGATCAGAACCTTGCAGCAAGCTGGCCATGGGGATCTGGCTCACAAAACAGTGGCCTGCAACATAATCCAAGGACATTTTCTTCCACTTCCTCTCTTAAAGGTGCACTAAAGAGGAATCTGAACTCGTCTTCTTACTGCGGGAAGTCGATCTACACATTCCAAGCATTTTTAGAAACTTCAAATTATTGTCCTGTGTAGCCACCAATTTCCCTAATTTAAATCGGATTAAACGTCCCGGCTCCCGCCTTTTTTCGTACTCACTGCTGAAGGTAGGACTCAACTAACGCGTGCAGTGCCTTTCAACCAGTCGCGTGGTAGCTTCGCTTTCTGTGTTTTTCTGTGTACAGGGTTCTCGTCTTTTTCCTCAAACTGCTGTCCTCCCCCGTTCCTCCTCTTTCTTTCCCTGTTTTCCCCAGCTCGCTGACTATTTCTTCATCATTCAGCTTGCTGCTGATATTATTGGTCAGTGTGTGTGTGATATATTTACTAAAATCAAGAACAAATAGGTATAGGTAGGACATGTAATGTGGAGAGCAGATGAGTAGCGATAGTAATCTAGTGACTAGATTCCAAGAGAAGTAACTGCAGCAAGGGGCATAGGATTGTCAGATGGGCATATGAGATAAGCAACCCCAGCAGCATAGCTAGTCAGCCCAATATTGGAAATGTATTGGCAAATGTCAGTACTACAAAGGGCCAGAGTGAAGCCAGCCATTCCAATGTTGGGCCAATTTTTTGTGCTGCTTGGGAAGTTTTCCAGGACAAGATGGCCATAGTGAGGACAGGATTAAGGGGAGATTAAGGACACAACCTTGTTCTGTTGATGATTAAATCAATAGGAGCAGGCAGTGCAACATATTAACTAAGTACTTCGTAAAATGAAATGTAGCCTCATTTTAAAATTTCTTTTTATGAGGCACTCAGCAGAACAAGGGAAGTCCTTAGTTTTGCACAAAGCAACCACTGCGAACCAGAAGCGCTGTTTCGCTTTTTATTTGATTTGCAGTAAAGCTCGTGGACACATTGCCAAGTCTCTCTCTATCATGTTTTTTGCTTTTCTGAACCATGGAGACTAGGCTTTTTACAGCCTATTGATTTATTTATTACATGCAGATTTGTAAAAATGTCACTGTTCTGTATATCTATAAGCTTCATGAAGAAATTGCATTGAATGCTGTCACGAGAACCAAAAGTAACTATATAAAAACCATTTACCTGAGGTGAGAAAAAGTGATGCAGAGTAATGTAAATAAATGTGGAGTAAAGTAAGACGAAGTGCTGGCATAACATTCATGGACAGCTGGGGGTAACGTGTAGGTACGACATGAAAATGTGTATATGATTGGCTGGTAGTATCATGTCGTTTTATGCTTTCTTTTATTTATTTTTTTCCAGCTCTCGAAAATGTTCTTCCTGTTCCCCGACCCCCATTTCAAGAAGCAGAAGCACAAGTGGAGGATAATCAGCAGGCAGCTTTTGGCTGAATACGCCTATGTGCTTAGGGTCCAGGTAAGTGGACTGGCGAATTATCCACCACTTGTAAATGCACAGTCACTGTGTAAATGGGCCCAGGGCTGAAATTCAAGACTGCGATGATGCCCAATATTCATCGACTGCTAGCTTCTGACAGCCATGCTTTGTAAAAAAAAAAAGGGGGGGGGGGGGCTATAAGGGCTGATACTGGAAAACACTTAGCAGTGAGCGGCCGAGTGCCATTGGGGCATTGAAAAGACAGGCTTAGCTTTGTGGAATCGTTTGGATGTTCCTGATAGAATTGTTGCACTTGTACTGCTGTATGGAGCAGGGTGACGCTATTTCTATTCCTTTTTAAATGCCCAAACTAATGGATGACTGCTATATGGCTGAACTATCCAACATGATAAGTCTGCATTCCACAAACCATTAGTCAGTTTCTGTGCTTGTGCTATGGATTCCATTAGTGAGATTGTGACAGCTTGGGAAGAGGGTAAATGATGAGTTTCTCAGTGAAATACGTTTCGGCTTCATTAAATTTCCTACTTCATGCCTGATAAGCGCTGTCTGAGGGCATTTTGTTTGTGAATGCCATTTGAGGCTCTGATGTCCATTTTCATATAGCTAGGTACTTAGTCATTTGAGGCATAAGCAAGGAGTGAACATATGCTCTATGAAAAATTGAGTGTCTTCTATTGGGTGGTGTAGCGCATTTGGATGAAAGTTTCTTGCATGACAGTTGAAGGAGGAGATTACAGCTAGTGTTTGGGCCTTTTGGTTTAAGCCCCTCAGCACAACAAACTAATGATAACAAGACAGCCCTGTTTTTGAAAGTAAACTTCCACTTTCATTTTTGTCTGACGGCTGCATGTAACAACCATGGACAAAAGTTTAAGTGATACGAGTTCGAGAAAAAAAACTACTTGTCCGCAACTGAGCAAATTAGATAATTGAAGAGCATAGAAATTGGAGGCAGCATGCATGCATCATCTGCTGCAAAGAGTACAGCCAACTGGCTAGCGAGGCAACACAGAAATTTTTTTTTCTGCAAATTCTTATGCCATAAAATTTTGTCCATGAATGTAGGATCATTTGTGCATTAATCATTGGTAAATCAGCTGCTCTTGCTGATAGAAGGGTGAAGGTATACACCAAGCGACTTCTGATCCCTCAGGAATACCACATACAGTCGATCCCGGATATATCGAACTCGAAGGGGAACGCGAAAAAGTTCGATATATCAATAATTCGAAATATAAAATATGCCTATTAGACGCTTATTTTAAAATTGCGCAAATCTCGGACAATTTCCCGGCATCGTAGCAAGTGGGAACTTACCGATTTACCCCTCTTAAGTCCACAAAAACAAAAGCACAACTCCACGACCAGCGCGCTTTATTTCGCAAGAAAAAAGTCAGTGAGCTTGGCTTGCCTCTTCCTCTGCACCATGCAGTTCATTAAGCTGTCCTCAAGCTTGTTGATAGTATCCAAATGAGAAAGTCCTGTGCCCTCCATTGCGCCACAACAGCGACGAATGACGCTGAATGCGGATGCAAGTTCAGCCGCAGTGCATGGCGGCTGGGCCTCTTCGCCACAATCTTCGTCACTGCTCGGGTCCGCTTCCTCGGTATCGATGATGTCAGCCACGATGTGAGCATCAGAAATTGGGCGTCTGCGAGCCTGCGGCCAGCACGGTTTCCTTCTTCCCAGTTCCTTATGACCATTCCCATTTCCTTTCACACCCCCCACAAAGTTCCCATCACGTGACTAAGAGCGCAGCTGTCAAAGGCCAGCGCCGCGTGAACCCTTATTAGGAGAAGCCCATTTGCAGGAGCGCGCGCTAGTGGAAGAAGCCCACTTCCAGGGTGGCGCATACTGGGAGAAGCGCACTTGCGGGGGCTCGGCATGGCACGGAGTTCGATATATCAAATATAGGGTGCACAGGAGTTCGATAAACGTGAACAAATTTGCTATACTTTTGCATGAGATTCCCAAGGGGATTCTACATCTGTTCTATATAGGCAATAATTCGATATATCCGGGTTCTATATATCCGGGATCGACTGTACAATCACAAAAAAGAATGGTGATTCACCTGTAGGAAATAATGTTCACCGAAAAAAGTGAGAATTGCGCTCTGAAATAAGCACCGAAAAAGGTACACCGAATTTAAAAAAAAAAAGAAAAATCGAATGATGTCCAACCTCGTCTTAAAGCTCTGTGCATTCTTAATGAGCCAGCGCACATTTATTTGCCAAAGTAGACCTGAGAATTGATTCACAGAAAGATCGCTGCTTTTGTTTTCATTTTTTTATGTGCGCTGCGCTACTCACTGTATTCTTGAGCTTGGCCATCGTGACGTCTCGGGTAGAAAAACATCTCACCTTTGTGTCTTTCCTCAGGGCCTCCTCTACACTATAACAGACGTCAAGGGACTTCATGAGTGGATGGTTTCTCACCTGTCTGAGCACCCCCTGTTTGAGCGAGTGTCCAAAGAAGACTTGGTGAGCATATCAGTTAAATCACCAGCCGCCATGGTGGTACATAGCTTGTGGTGCTCGGCCGCTGACCCAAAGGACACAGGTTCACTCCTGGCTGCAGCAGTCGCATTTGGATAGAGGCCCGTGTATTGTGCAAAGTCAGTGCACGTTAAAAAGTCCCGGGTGGTCTAAATTATCCACAGGCCTCCATTACGGTGTCCCTCATAGTCTGAGTCACATTAGGACGTTAAACCCCATAAACCAACCAACCAAACTTAAAACACCATTTCTTGTTAAAGGCAGGAAGTACACATGCATATATCTGTGTGGGCTATGAGGGTACCCTGGATAATTGTGTCTCTTTGCTTTTGCATTTTGTTCTGTAACAACACGTGATACCTCAAACACAAACAAGGGTTGGTTACGAGCTGGTAAGGTGAATTTTTGAGCATTAGCTGTGCTGTGAAATTGAAGTTTCTGAAAAACATGCTTTAGTTGTAAGTTTTTTTTATTTTTAACGTGTAGATGTCCTTGTTCATGTTTACAAATTGCTGGGTCTTGCTTTCGCATTTGCATTGCTTCTGCCTCAGCTGTACGAACTGTGTGGCCTTCATGTTTACAGTGCCTCACTTCTGCTTCGACGACACCTAAAGCAGGATTTTGGTGGCCTAGTAGCTTTCGCTCGCGTTCCTGGGCTCGCTGTATTGCTTTGAGATCTTAAAGGCCTGCTTTTTCCATCACATCTCAGTGACTGACATAAGAAGAGGTGTCATAAGAAGTTCTATATTGTTCAGGCTTCAACTTGTCTGTCAAGGCATGTTGAATTCTTCTTACGAGTTACATGGGACACAACCTGTAGCATGGGACACTGCGGTTTCGTGGCGGCTTCAATCCGCAGTGACACAAACTAGCGCTTGCATGTGCCACAGCACGTGTTCATGGTGTTTTCAACTTTTGCAGAAGGCTGACGTCGTCGTTGAGAAGCTTTATGAAAGCACAGAAGAAGGCAAGAAGGTGACGAGGAACTCTGGAGAAAAGTATCTCGCTGTGTTCAGGAGGATTGAAGATCCCTACGTTGCAAACTGCGGGTGAATTCAAAGTGATTGAAGATTCCTACGTTGCAAACTGGTGGTGAATTCAAGGTGATTGAAGAACCCTACGTTGCAAACTGCTGGTAAATTCAAGATGATTGTAGTTTGATTACATGATGCATGTCACGATGCTGGAACATTGAGTGAATGACTGTGTTGAGTTGAAACTACGTCACTTATTAAAGATGAAATGCTCACATTCTGCGTTAAGTGATCACATCTTCTCAATAGTTTTTTGATGTCACTGCTGCACAGAGTTAGTTTGCTTCTCATTTAATGACTGTGATTGGACCACGGAGAAAAGAAATGCACGTAGAGTCATTTTTTGCGTGGCACACACTGTTACAAGTTCTTTGAGGAGCCCATAGCCATTTGCATCAAGGGGAACTTGGTGATAGCTATAACGTCGCATAAGTTTAAAATTCTGCTTACATCTGTAATTGTGTTAGTGCCAAATCGATTAGCGGGTGCACTCTATGCCTACACGCCTTTTCGCCCGCCAGAGGTCTAGCCATGTCTGGCCATGTCATATTGCTGCACCACGCACAGGTCGGCACAAATGAGCCCCGACATTCCCTACCCGCACCCGCAAGGACACTTTCCCGCACTTTCGCGCGAAGACGGGGGAAAGCTGCCTTGCGGGGTTGGCTAGGACGAGGGGAAGCCCTCTTTCAAGGTATGTTTCCTGGCAAGGAAGCGTTGTTTTGATTTTTTTTTTGTCTAGTCTGTCTCGAAAGTGCCTCGTCGACACTCCATGAGCACTGCTCCGTGCCGTGGATCACAGTCACTGCGAAAGTTCGTTTTAACCGAAGGGCACAATAGGCAGTTCGTCTTTTAAGCAGGTTTTATTTTTTTTTACATGGGTCTATGGGAAACCAGCCAAATTTTGTATTGTACAGGTAGCGGCACTATGAAAGGGAACATGGGAGAGTGTGGCCTGCATGCGGCATGAAGTGCTACCCTCGAAAGCTTGAGAATGAGTGCCACCAGGCGCATGTGCCTTTGCCGCCGGGTCTCAGCGGCAGCGCTTCGCGAAGCATGGAGGCCATGCGCTCCCTTGTTCCCTTTCATGCTGCTGCTACCTGTACATCTTATCTAAGTTTGTCTTAATGGTAGTCTACTGTATAGTATCCTAATGAGCCAGTCATATCGATCCTATTCATTTGCCTGTTCATTGTGTAAGCAGCTTTTGTTTCGAGAGAGCAGTTTCCGCCACCGTGTGCAGCTCCATAGGTTCCTCTCAAGAAATACACAAAGGAAGGGGCGTAGAAGGATGTGACAGCGTTGACTGAGGTGATATTTCATTGTCACTTTTGGTGTTTGCATGAAAAAGAATTTATTGAAACCGAAGTGATCTGAGAACAAGTGGAGAACACACAGAGTGAAAGGTGGTCAGCACTGGGTATTATGTAGCACTGCCCATTCTGCAGAACGAGAACGAACTTATAGTTGGTCTATACTTGAGCACCAGACACGACCAAGTGGAGGGAAGGTGGTGGACATATGCCAACACCCTGCCTCCTTCACCCTTGATATAAAAGTGTCTCTTCTATTTTCCCATGCACAACATGTACAGTCTTTGTCAAAAGTAACCAGGCCTCATGGTTTGCTTCTAGCTCGTACAGTGGAGCCCTTGCAGCTTCCCTGAAGCTCAAATGGTCGTTAAAGGTAAGGACTGGGGGTGTTCTTACCTTCCAACACGTTTTCATTTTTAGGAAAGCCATAAGGGCTCCACTATACAAGCTAGAAGCAAACCATGCAGCCTGGTTACTTTTGACAAAGACTGTACCTATCTCTTCACAACCTAAGTGAACACATCCAAAAAGGACCTCTAAGTTAATGCTTCAGTTGGCCAGTAAAATGAGCACTGGGAAAGGGGTGTTTGGATGATCTAGTTTAACGATGCTAGTTTTCGTGTCTCACCAGGTATTCTGCTTTCTCAGGCTGTTTTGAGGTAAATTTGACGTCTTTTGGTTCTGGAAGCATTGAAATAGTTCAGAGGTAGTCACAAATTTAAAGACAGTTTTTACAGTGTATTGTAAAACAGGGTGAAGCAGAGATGTCTGTTGATACATTTCTGTGAATCGGGCAACTTGCCTTTATTTTGTCCTCTGAGGCTCCAAAGTACTACTGTGACTTGAACCAAACATTCGCAAGACAAAATCTACCTGACTATGGAGTCAAATGTGCATCTTGACTGACATGCAGGTTTACATTAGTGCTTGTTAGATATGAAAGAGTTTCAGCATCTGTGGTTCAGTGACTGCATCCAGGCTGAGTGTGACTTGTGAACCTAGATGACAAAATCCTAGGCTTCAAACATTTCCAAATGCTAGCCATTTTCTTTAGAATTCAGTACATTTAGGCTTTTGCTTGCATCCAAAGGACTTCACGTGATGAAATGATCACGTCATTGCTATGTGTGCAAAAAGCTGCGGCAGTTCTGCACCTGCTGCGAATTAAAATCTAACCATGGGATTATTGTATGATGCGGTCTTGAATTCACTGGAAAGAAGCAAGAGAATATAGCTGTCATACAGTGCAATGTGTTTTGTTTCTTGTAACTGCTACCACAGAGTCGATTGCTGAGAATCTACACAAAATAGACATAATCCACCATCAGCTGTGGGAATATTTTTATTCTCCTTCAGTGTGTCGTACAACATGAGCAGGCTTTCAAACGCTGTTTATAGGCACAAAAACATGTGCAAAATATCTCTATATAAAGTTCAAAGAATTAATATGTTATGTTACAAAAATATTACACGGCATTTTCCGGCTGGTGTATATATTGCATGCTTGCGAAGTAGTTGCGGTTTATAGTTTTAAGCATGGCACTGCCAGAGCTATAAGTATAAGATTGTTCTATATGAAGCTATGTGGACTAAGTCCAGTCTTGTTGCAGACACACAGGCTGGTAGGCATACATTGTCTGGCCAAGTAGACAATGTCGAAGCTTTCTCATCAGCGGAAAGTTAGTCATTGTCTGGAATGCTATTTGCAACATTTTAGTTACAAAGAACGAGCACAGAACAAAAAAAAAGAAATCATTAGCATGCAGAAAAAAAATTCACGTTTGCTCAAGGCACTTTTAGACATAAGTCGTGTGTCACTGAGCTTAATATCAAACACTCTCAAATAGTTCAGTGCATAAACGTTGCGTAGCAATGACAAAAGTATATTTTGTTCTGTTTTTCGTAAGGTAAAAAAACATGAAGTAGACCATGAATTTCATAGTTGTAAATATATCACAGGACCAAGGCTTGCTGCTCGCAGCATGTCAAATCATCATAGCATTGTTCCAGCATGCTTCTGCTTTCAGAAGAGATTAGAATGCATTGTTACTGGATTGAAATCTTGTTCATCTAGAGCTAGAGCAGCCTGCAGATTATTTGCATTCATGAAGTTCTTTGGATTACAATTCATTGTTGCAGCCACGACATCCCAAAAGTGGCATAGCTAACTATCACACAAATGTCTCGTAAGAATACGGCATGAAAGTCTGGAAATGTTCACAGGAGTTGCAGTTTTCAGTCCGCAGTACGGTGTGCTTCTGACGTCCAACATCTATAACACCAGCTGTGATATGCTAGTAGAAGGCTCAATGTTTTTTGTCCAGAGTTTCCTTCAAGCCATGCGAGCAAATTTTAGCTTCGCTGCAAAAGCATATAGGTGCAGTGCGTGAAATTGCATTTAAGATGTAGTATTTGGTGCATAGTCACTCCAGGTGGATAAGCAGCCTGAAATAAGCTATCACATCAAATCGACGAAACCTGTCAACGCTTTCATCTTGGTCGTAGGCCACAGAGCAAACTGTCAGTATTAAGAGTGTTCTAACACAGCATGTTCTTGTGCCAGAAGTGTCCAAACACATGCTCACACGTGACACCTCAAGGCAATTGATTGTGGAACACATTACAGCAAACACTCGGTCGACTCCAGTGCTTGGCAAATGTTGGTAACGTATCACCGGTATCCAGGATATTTGTGTCCACTGGACTACTTCGACGGATCATCCGGTGACACAGGACTGCTGCATTCCAAGGCCTTTCTTCCTGGTAGCGAGTTGCGTATTTCATCCAGCTTCCGTAGCTGCTCCTGCAGGTCACCATTTGGTGCGCATCATGTATAAATTCTATGACTGTAAACACAAGGACTGCCTTGCATGTAATCCAATGGGTGAACTTACACATACAATTTTTTTCTCGTTATGGCATGTACAACAAACGGGCAATGAGAACAAGATTTCGGCCCAATTCTTTTGTCAGAAGGCTGCAGGCGACTATTCTTATAAATACGCTAGGTCAAAAGTCCCTAGGCCACA